>NC_135858.1:30627705-30948538 GCF_031162955.1 Sander vitreus | reverse complement strand
TAGTGCAAAACTAATTTGTACCTGTGGACTTAGGCAGTGGATTGAATTTGGGAGTGCACTTTTGCAATTGAAATCACCACATGAGTCACTGTTGCCACTTCAGCAGGCACTAAACTCCAGGCTGCCCAGTGTCAGCGCGGCAGCCTTTGTTCTGCGCCGCCGCTGGAGTCCCGACTGTTTCTTACCCACTTCTCTCTCCTTTGTGTCAAGGTGAAAGCTGCCTCCAAGTACGTGGATGTACCTGTAAGTGAGACTTCATCTTTTTGTCTATCTCTTTTATGTGTGTATACTTAAAGGTCAAACATCCCAATCATCCCATTAATCAACTCTGTCTCCTATAAAATACATTAACTCATTAACTACATTAATGGTGGAATGAGCTCCCTATTGACATCAGGGCAGCTGAAAGCCTACACATTTCCCACCGCAGGCTGAAAACACATCTCCTACTGTACCTTGGATAAAAAAAACAGTTGCACTTTGTGTGCCGGGTTTTTCCTGGCTCAGATTGGGTCCGGGGGGGGGGGGGCGGACATGTCTGTGTTACCTTATTAGACAGAAATCTTTGCATTGTCCTGTTATTTCTGACAATGTGATAAACAAAAATGCATATTGTGCTTGAGTGAATAAAACCCCAATGAATAAAACTGGTTAAAAAACTGAATATTAATATATAAATAAATCACCGGGAGAGTCCGGTACAGCCTGACTCTGGAGATAAAACTGAGATTAGCTCTCATATTCAAGTTTATGTCATGCTTGTTCAACGGTTGTTAGGTAAATTGCTCTTAAACACATTTAGAGAAACACATTTTCTTGTCATTTTGGAGCTGGTGATTTTCCTTTGGGGCTGGCTAAAACCACTTTGGGGGGTGCCAAAAATTCCTCAACACAATAAAAACCCTGACTTGTTTCTTGCTGTTTTGAGTTTGTACCTTGAAGGTTGAAAGCACTTAATTGGAAGTCACTTTGGATAAAAGTGTCAGCTAAATGACATGTAATGTCATGAGATTTGTCCGATATGATTTGAAGGAAAAGCCATGCCCTGCATCCCATGTGTTGTTAGGTTTGACTACTAAAAGACTTTGTTTTTGAAAAGTGGAAAGATGGTTTCTTTTTGTTAAAATATTAAAAGATACTTTACTAAAACACTCGTATCAACTCAAATCATGCTTTAGTTGCCAAGGACTGGATATTATAGGAAAACAAATGAAATAAACACAGGTAAAGTAAAACCATGAGAGGATGGTTTGGCTCACATTGCACTGGGATACGAACCTGAAACCAGTTTCCCTTTTCTATTTATTAAATTAAGAACTGATTTTGAATCACAGTTGAATTGTGAGACTCCCAAAGATTCCCACCCCTATATCTAGTGGTGGTCTGGTCCACTTTGTGATCAGATCTCAGATTGGATGAATCCAATCCATACATCCAGTTTGGCCACATACTTCAAAAACAAATCCTTATCATATGGAAGCAGAAAAGATGACTGCTCACCGATATAAAAAAGAAAATGCCGGTTTGGAAATATTCTTGAAAATTAGCTTTGGGGGTGCCTGGGAAGCTCACCTGGTAGAGTGGGTGCCCATACACAGAGGCTCAGTCTTTGACGCAGCGGCCGCAGGTTCAATTCCGACCCGTGGCCCTTTGCTACAAGTCATTCCCCCTCACTCTCCCCCTTCATGTCTAAGCTGTCCTGTCACAAATAAAGTAAAACTAAAATGCCAAAAAAAATGATCTTAAAAAAAAATGGCTTTGGAATTTTTTATGAGGAAGTCAATGTATTCAACACATTGAATATCTCAAAGATGCACACAACATGTGGAAACCGTGATAGAGTAAACATCATTGTGTTATGTGTTCATGGTATCATTAATACAGCTGTAAATGGAGTATGCACTTAACATTTGGCACAACACAAAACAGCAGTTTAAAGATCCCTATATATATATAAATGGTTCTTCATTATGTTATTGTTATTGTTATTATGTTAAAAAAATACTGGCAAATTGCACCTATGCACCTAAAATATATTTGCTCATTTAAACAAGTTATGTGACGATAACTTTGAGGAGACGGAGTTGGTAAATTGGTAAATTGAATGACTATCATTTGTTATAATGCAAACTAAATGCAATTGAAAGTCCCTCAAGTGGTTAAACCTCTTTATCATTCATGTAGAGGTGAACTGACAACCATAAACAACATTTATAACTTGCCATTGGTCTATTTTACATTCCACTACAATCTTCAAATGGATAAGAAGGATAAGAATGAAGGCTTTCTGTTCCCCAGTAATGCGCGCGTGTTTGTTTCTTGTGTACAAATATTTGACCATGCTTTCAATATTTCCACATCGAATGTCCATCCATATGCATGTGGCCAGACACTGACAGGCAGCCATGCCTCGTCCCTCGCTCTCAGTACACATTGTGAGTCCATGTTGTACAACACATGCCCATCCTGCTGTTAGGGTGGCGGTATGTGTGTGTATGTGTGTGTCTGTGTGTGCGTGTGTGTGTGTGTGTCTGTGCGTGTGCTTATGTGTGTGTACGCATCAGATCTGTATGAGCTGCCAACACATCTCCGTAGCAACTTGCCAAATTTCAGATGAATGCCTTGTCAGTGAATGTGACGAGGCACTGTGTACACTAGCAGGGGTCACAGTTTCCAGCCCAGCACGCTAATTGTGTCCTTAATGTACAAAATTAGAGTATCACTTGTAAAAAAGACACTCATTTACACATTGTAAGTGTCATTGCAGATGTGTTAACTAAGTTTAGTAGCAGTTAGCGCTCAGTTCTTTGCGTGACTTTTCAAATGCGAATGAGTTGGAGAAAAAAGAGGGCGAAACAGAGACCAAAAAGATTGAACTTATCTTGAAAATGTAAGATATGTTGATGTAAGAGAGAGAACTAAGGCACTGGTTACAAACGCTTTATCCTCAGTGAATGCTTTAGATGTCAGATTGGCAGGGCTCCTACCAATCTGCTCTCCCCATCAAACCAACTGACATCTCCAGTGCCCCTGTTCACTTTGCACATGCCCAGACTGGGAGTGTTGGTTCACAGCCGAGCTCAGCTCTCTGACAAGAGCTGACTGCATCCGTGTAAATGAAACACTTCTTTGGAAATTCAAACATTCCTTTTCGCCAAATAACTGAACATTTAAGGGGAGATACTACATGTAAAACCATCATTTTTCAATTTTGAGTTTTTGGGCTATTCTGCTTCCATAGCATGTGTTCTTTCGGACTATTGGGAGAAAAAAAAAACATCCACAATACACATACCTACCCCACTTTGTCTATTGTGGTGGATTAATGAGGACTATGGTTAACTGCTCCTCAGATCACTGCAGGGTAAATCCAGGCAGTTAGCTAGACGATCTGTCCAATCTGAGTTATCTCTCGCACAACTAAAACTAAAAAGTAAGGACATTTGTGTTTGGTAGATAATTTATCTAATATAGTTAATATAGATAATAACCGGCTTTTTGGCAATAAATCTCATACTGTTGGAAAGCCGGTTTAGTTCCCTTTCAAATGGTGCCCCATTTGTAAGGAACATGCATTTGTAGGATGAGCAGCAGCGCTGAGTATGTGGGTTGCGCCCATGAAAAATTTGCCAAATCTTCTTGCCAGTGCCAAACAGCTTATTCTGCCATTGACTCGTTTGGTGTTTGGTGGATTAGATGATTCTGGCTACGGCAGTTGGATCATAGGGTCAAAGGAGGGTCTGGCAAAGCGAGACTAGCGGAACACCAATGTCTTTACAATTCATCCTGAGGTGAACATGGCAATTTCATGGCAATCCATCCAATATTTAATACAATTTTTTACACAAAGGCATGACAGGTGGAGCCAGAGATAAAAATCAGGGAATCGCCAAACATCAGGACATCAGAAGTGTCAAACTCAGTCTCACTAAGGGCGAAATAAGAATCACATCAAGAGCCAGACATGAATTATTGACATGCTTTTGGTTGTATTATTGCATATACATTGGTTTGGTTTGGTTTGGTTTATTGGTTTTCACACATTCATAAAAAAAGAAAAATCACAATACAACATAAATCACAACATATCTCTTTCACATATAAAAAGAAAGAGTGTGTGCTGGAGAGGTCAGAAACCCGTGGGGGGCTTACAGCGAAACCTCACCAGGTTACTAAAACCTAATTTACAGAAAAAAACTAATGAAATGAAATAAAAGGACATGAAATAAACTCAATATGGTCGAAATTAGAATGAGAAAAATAATAACAGCAATAATTACAGGAGAAGAGTTCAAAAAGATGGTAAATAATTTCAATAGTTGCCAGACAGGAGGCTGGATATACACTGAGTACAATTTTTCTTTTAGTTTTCTTTTGTATACAGGTAAGGAGGATGAGCTGCATGTCAGGTGTATGTACGTATTCCATTGTAAAACATGAACCTCCAGTAGAGCAGTTTTAAGGCTGAAAACTCTGTCTGAACTAACATATGTATTCTGTATCAGCTTGTTCCAGCTTTTTAATTGAAGCTATATGACGTTCATTCACCATTCCATCAAATGCAAATATGCTACATATCTTATACTTTTTCAGCCAGACATGTTTGGTATCTTTGGCATCTCCACTACGATTCACAATAAAGTTATGGGTTTTGACTGACTGACCACTAACTGCGTGTTTAGGGGTTAACTTTATCCACTTTGAAGAAAGTGATTTAAAGCGTAACTCTCGCCAAAATGCAACCTAGGGTCTTTTTGTGAATGTAACCGAGTCAAACTTTCGTTTAAAAGCATATTTAGGACAGAAGCGCCACTTTTAAGATGTACCGTATTTTTATTTTTTGGTCAAATGGCCTTTTGAATGGGAGAGCTAGGGGCACTTTTATGCTAGCCTCAAAATAGCTATTTTTAAAACACTAAGAAGGCTCGACACAACATGAAACTTTGCTTGAAGTATCACCAGGGGCTTCGAGTTCATGTGTAGAGCCCCTGGTGATACTTGGAGCAAAGTTTCATGCTGTGTCGAGCCTTCTTAGTGTTTTAAAAATAGCTATTTTGAGGCTAGCATAAAAGTGCCCCTATTACTCCCATTCAAAAGGCCATTTGACCAAAAAACGAAAATACGGTAAATCTTAAAAGTGGCGCTTCTGTCCTAAATATGCTTTTAAACGAAAGTTTGACTCGGGTAGATTCACAAAAAGACCCTAGGTTGCATTTTGGCGAGAGTTACGCTTTAACTGATTTCCCATAGCTTTTTGTGGCGATTTGCTTCAAAGGGAATATTTATATGTTTGTATGTGTTTAGCAAATATAATTTCAGTTGAACAGTTGGCTGAGCAATGGCATGTTCTTTTTTTCCTCACCCTTTTGCAGAAGCCTGGGATGGATGTGGCTGACGGTTACGTGACGTTTGTTCGTCACTCCCAGGACATGCTGCGGGAGAAGGTCAACGAGGAGGTGTACGTAGAGCGACTATTTGATGTAAGTGAACGACACAGCGCCTCGCCCTGGAACATCTCATGATAATTTGAGTAATTGGAACTTATGATTCTTATCACATTTTTCCACAATAATTGATTTTCCAAAATGCATGTACCACAATTGATGATGTCGAAGAAAACTAGGCTATGGAGTAACAACTGGGCATGTTAAAGGAAAGGAGCAATACATGATATTATATACTATACAACATCACAGTAAAAAGTAACTAAATAAAGTAAATTAAACATTCTAAAAGGTTTTTTTGACTGGATCATAATAACCAAATGGAAATATTTTAGATGTTTTTTTCATATTGTATATTTATTCTGCTACATTTGGTATCTTGTATCCAAGGGAGTAACTTAGGGTTTAACATTGAAAGGGTTTAGATCTCCACTTTTGAGGAAAATTGAAATTTTGAACGTCAAACACTTGCTTTCTGGTGAAATTTTCTGCATCAATTTAAGGAGCAAATGTCTTTACTTATGTAAAGGAAATCATAATAGGTTTTTGGGGGCGTTGCACTGGCTAGTTTTGATTATTGGTGGGGGTTGTAACCAGGGCTTTTAAATTGACACCCGCCAACCCTTCAAATGCCGAAATTAACGTTGGCTGGTAACATTGTAAAGTTACTAGCCAATTTGGCCGGTGATGAAAGCAGCAAACAAAACTGCGTCTGTTTGAATTGTCCGGCGGCGGAAATTTTGCCAGATTGTTCTGATTTCCGCCAAGAAATTTGGGCAGTTTTGTGTGTTTGGCTTGGAAAAGTAATCTTTATCTGGCAACACTGCTCGTAGTACTAATACTAATACTCTTTTATGTTGTGACGTGTCGTACAACCGTTGTCTACGTGTCTAGCATGCGGTATTGATTAAATTAAGTTGTAAAGTTATTCAAATTTGTTGAAATTAGTAGAAATGTGGCTAGTGGAAAATCTGATTGGCTGGTAAATTTAAAAATGTACTAGCCATGTTGGCTGGTGATTAAAAAAAAGTTAATTTAAAACCATGGTTAAAGCCTATGCTTGTATCTCTGCTACTATGTAAAATTTAATTTTGTTATGATGGACCTGCACGTGAGTGAGTCTAGAAAGTTTTAAAAATGTTAATGCTGCTTGCGGTGCTCGGTGTCTGTCTTTCAGCCAACGTCTCTTGCAGACTTGTGTCTTTTTGGCTCCTTGCAAGTCACTTTGTGAAGCTGCCCGTGCTTAGTGTGTCTCTCCATAGCTGACGAACTGTAATCAACTCAAAGCTGTAATCAACTTGCAAAACAGTCCCATGAAACTGTTTGCCTCCATTACATGAGATGAGGTCAAGTAACACCAAAACAATTAGTAAATCTCTAAGCCTGGCGGCTGAGCCTCCTCTCGGCTCAAACTGGAGGATTTCTCCTGGAAATGTGCTACGACAATCACTCAGCTCTGGGATGAGTTGCATCTCTGCTTCTCTTTTCAGACGTACTGCTCCTCGCCGTTTACGCCTTTGTCTCATGGTGTTTGTGTGCAGTTTGCGCTGATCTTGGGGAAGGATTAGCGGCGCTCTCTCTTTCTGAGTCAGCAAACAACAGTTAATCAATTGAAAAAAAGGGGCACAAAAGATCACTTTGTAAGAGGGCTTAGCAGCCACCAAACCAGGACTTTACAAACAGGTTGTCTCTCCGGCTACCTTTAACAGAAGCATTACAACTCTGGGCTTAGTGACTTGGGGATTACTCTGTGAAAAGACTGAGCTGCTATATTTGAGACATGCTCAATCTTTTTGTCATAAGGTGGTACAAAGTGTGACACACCGGCAAGGGCATAGGTTTTGTTTCAACATTGGGGGGGCACAAAATAACCAAGGGGTCCTCCACATTTAAATAAATGTAAATGTAAAAAGATATATTTAAAGGAAATTATTATTCTCCTGAATTGTTTAAAACTTTCTACATATTCAAAACATTTTTTTTTGGGGGGGGGGTTCCTCCCTTTTCTAAATATTGGGGGGGACATATCCCTTGCATCCCCCCCGAAATCTCCGCCTATGCACACCGGCCAGAGCACAAACTGGACAAAATTGCTGCTTTTTTGGAGAAAAAGTTGACAAAATGTATATTGATATTGAATCTGATTTAATAGTCCTCCTGTAGTTATTGTTCAAAACCTTCTGCATGTTCAAAACATCTAGTCTGGCATTGCCAGACCTTCCACCACAGCGCTGCGGAGGAGGGTCTGGCTAGTCCACATAGCATTCCATTCTCTGGTTTATTGGCATTTCTTTAAACCAATCAGAATCGTCTTGGGCGGCGCTACGCGCCGCACGGAGCAACGGTGCCTCTGCAAAATAGCCTTAGGAAGGAACTTGTTTTGGTGGAACATGTGTACGTTCAAAAGTTGTTTTAGTCGAGTGGGTTCTTTTACATTTTTTGAGGGGTACAAACCCACCGCTTGTAAATATTATATATATATATATATATATATATATATTATCCCCCCCAAAAAAACTACACCTATGAGCAGACGCTATGTAGAAAACAATCGGTACTGTTGTTTTGTCTTGTTTTGCTGCAAGTATTCTCATGGATGCACTGGATATTAGCTCTGGATGATAGTCCAAGGTGTGGGCTTCCAGCCAGCAGGCAGCTGGTCAGAACAGATTCAGATCTTGTAACAATCTACAACACAGTGTTCACTGCTTCACTCTCCCGTCACGCCTGTCACTATCCAGTGGTGGAATGTAACTAAGTACATTTATTCCAGTACTTAAGTACAAATGTTGAGGTACTTGTACTTTACTTGAGTATTTTCTTTTCATGCCACTTTCTACTTCTACTCCGTTACATTTCAGAGAGAAATATTTTACTTTTTACTCCACTACATTCATCTGACAGCTTTAGTTACTTACTTTACACATTTCTGCACACGAAACACGTGGTTTATAAAATCTGATGTTTTATTATAAATGAAACTAGCCAACAATATAACGGCCTACAAGTCCAGCTGACATGATTAGACCATTAAACACACAACTGTTTGGATCCTTTACACTTTCTAAAATGGGAGGATTTTACTGCATTGAGTACTTTTACTTTTAATACTTTAAGTACATTTTCCTGATGATACTTACATACTTTTACTTAAGTAACATTTTCAAAGCAGGACTTACTTGTAACAGAATATCCTTAAAGTGTGGTGTCAGTACTTTTACTGAAGAAAAGGATCTGAATACTTCTTCCACTGCTGTTACTATCTCAGAAGGACTTTGTTTTAGCTACCAGATTTGTGACAGTGTTTAGGCTATGATCTAGTACTTAAATTGCTCAAGAGAGAGGCTGAATCAGGATCTGCCTGGCTAACCCCTTTATAAATACTTTCCTGGGGGGGCACCATACTACAGTAAGGATACAGTAATCTGGAATTACTGCACAGACAATAATCTGGAATCTCCAAGTGAACAGGATCTCACAAACATGTTTTCTTCGACTCTGAATCTTAGCCAAAATCAAGTCCTATCTTAACTTGACAGATCTTTAAAAAAACATGTATGCCCTTATCTCCTCTTGTTGGACTTAACTTTATCCAGGGCTCAGACGCAAGGCAGTCTCCGTTAAGATAACCCAAAACACTTTCTCAGTTCCAATTCTGTGTTTTCATTCATTTCTTTATTTACCAAATTGGTTCTGTCTGTGGTGATAATGTATGCTCTAAGTGAATTGTCTATCCAACAAGACATTGGATAGACAACAGATTGTACCTGGACGTATTGGTGCTTGAGTTCCTTGAACCGCTTACTATTCCTTTCAAAATATATTTTAGGTTTTGAACATTATGTCTTCAATCCTGATGTGTTGTGTGCAAGCATTTGTAAATAAGACAAGAATGATCCATAATTTTGGTTTGGGCAAACTTGTATGTAAAGAAGACATTAACATTTTAGAAATGGGTTAATTGACTAAATGTCAAAAGCCAGCTCACAGTCACCTATTGGTGGCTGAACACAACTACCGACTGCAGCTGATATGATGGAGCTCTGTAACCGGCCTCACTTAGTAGCGGCTTAAAACATCTACCAACTGACCTTAAAAAAGAATAGGAAAATAATGTATATTGAGGCCTTTATATATATGGACCCTTTCGCGTTTCGTATCATGTCAGTCTGTAACTATGTGGTTTGTCCAAGCGGTGTTGCATGATATGATTAACCTTAAACTGACTCCTAACGTCCTTTTGTCCAATCACATTTTGTCTTTTGTCACATTTTCAAAACTCTAAACAAAATTATCCCACGATGGGTCTGTTCATGCCAGACCATTAACCCATTTCTAAAATGTTAATGTTTTCTTTACATACAAGTTTGCCCAAACCAAAATTATGGATCGTTCTTGTCTTATTTACAAATGCTTGCACACAACACATCAGGATTGAAGACATAATGTTCAAAACCTAAAATATATTTTGAAAGGAATAGTGATAGTCCAAGGAACTTAGGCACCAATACGTCCAGGTACAGTTTGTTGTCTATCCAATGTCTTGTTCTATAGTGAGTTTTATAATTTGTTACTCTACATGTAAACATGGGTTACAGTACTGATACTGTGTTGGATAATTCTGAGAATCATGGAGTTGGAGGCTAATTACAGTAAGTTACCAAGTAACGCATTATTGTAATCAGATTATATTTGTCCTTACACACAGTTATGTAATGCATTACTGTTGATAACTCAATAATCACATTACAGTTACTTATCAAATAATGATAGCGTTTCTTGCGTTACACGTTCTTCAAACATAACGTGAGGAGAGAATAACAAATCAGACGTCCGTTTTCTTCCGTCACATGTTTGCGTAACACCATAACACTTTGAGTAGACGAAAAACAAAAATGTCAGAGCCACCGCTTAAGACATCTTTTGAGGGGTGGAGGTATGCCCATTACTTTAAAGTATTTGTGCTCAGGCCACAAACACCTCTCCACCACCACGAACACAACATCCAATTTAAGCTAGTTGCTAAAGTGTCCGAGTGACGCCGAGGCGGATGAGAAGAGCATGTTGCCAACACCAGCCAATCAGCCAAGACTGTATTCAACAGCAGATAAACAAATCAGAGATAAGTGGGCTTGTGGAGGAAATGTTGCCTGTTTGGACAGTGGAATCACAGTCTTTCTGAAACATACTGCGCAAAATACAGGTGATGAAGAGCGGACGGTCGCCAGTTCTTCTTGACAAATGTTGTGCTGATGTTCACAACTTTTTTGTCAGCTCTGATGTATTAAAGAGCATAAAAGAGAGATCTTGTGTTATGTCCTCATTATAATAAGGGTTTGTATTGATCTGGGCATACATGAGGTTTAACTTTATATTGTTATTTGGCAAGTAAGTTAAGGTGCATCTCAGGTGATGTTACAGAGTAATCCAAAAGTAATGTAACTAGTAGTGTAACTAGTTACTTTCAGCAATGAGTAATGTAGCAAAGTAAGGCATTACTTTTTTTAAAAGTAAGTAGTAATGTGTAATCCATTACCTTTTGAGTAACAACCCCAACACTGAATAGGATCATTTAATAAATAATAAAAAGTTTAATCCAGCAGCTATAATTATTTTTTATTCTAATGAAGGTTGAAGTGTTGATGAGACTGACAGAGACATCATTCAGGTTGTGTAATCATGTCACCTCTTCATCCTGACTGTTTGTGTGTGTGTCTGTACGGTTGCATCTATCTGTCTGTGCCGTTGTGTTGAGTGGAGGCCTTCAGGTGTAATCCGTCTCCTCCCTGTGTGTCCTGACAGAGAGGTGCGTCGGTGCTGTATGGTTGGTGCTTGTTGCTGCGTCTTGACCCGTTGCTTTGCCATGCATCCTTTTCCTCCACAAGAGCATTTCTGCCGGGATTTGTCTCACCCTGGCTTCTCTTTGTTGTCATCCCGTATTAATTCTCCCCGCGGCGTCACCCAGGCCGACGAAGGTGTCTCTGGCTGCTCTCTGCAGCTCTGTTGTGCTTTTCTTGTCACTCCACCATTTTTTTTTCTTTTATCTACTTCTCTCTCTTTCCTGTTTGTTTTTTTATGGTGGTGACTTACAAGATGGGACATTAGTGCTTGACACTAGGCTTAAAGGCAGAGTAGTTTTTCCTTTGTGTCAGATTTTTTTATATCATTCATCCGGAATCAAACTAGTTGCATGCCTTTAAGGTTATTGCACACTGAGTCCAAAATAAATACAACCTCACGTAATTTAATCACATTTACATACTTCCTCCACAGCGGAGGAGGGTCTAGCTAGTCCACACAGCATTCCGGGATTGAAGAAAAACGTGCTCTGGTTTATTGGCATTTCTTTAAACCAATCACAATTGTCATGGGCGGCGCTAAGCGCCCGACAGAGCCATGGCGCCACTGCAAAAAAGCCTCAGGAAGGAACTTGTTTTGGTGCTCGTTCTAAGGTTGTTTTAGTTGTGCAACAGAAAACTCCGATTGGACAGATAGTCTAGCTAGCTGTCTGGATTTACCCTGCAGAGATCTGAGGAGCAGTTAACCATAGTCCTCACAAATCCACCAGAGTTTAGAACGCCAACACAAAGTAAGAGGAAGGTAACGGATATCCAACCTAAAAGAGGTTCATCCGGCAGAATTTCTTTCAGCACCGGAGCAATCCTGGAAGTGGAACGTCATGGATGTAGACTATAGACATAGTGAATAGGTAAAGCAAATGTTATTGAGGCCCCACAAGTTAGAGTGTTACGGGCCACCAAAGCAGATACCCCAGTGTGTGTGTGTGTGTGTGTGTGTGTGTGTGTGTGTGTGTGTGTGTGTGTGTGTGTGTGTGTGTGTGTGTGTGTGTGTGTGTGTGTGTGTGTTGAGTTTGGGGGTTGTCGTCCTCTTGAAATAAGGTCAGGATGGACTCCCCTTAATCTTTGCTTTGTTAGGCGGCCCCTCCCCTCCCTTGGTGTCCTGCTGACTTCATTTATTTATCTGTTTTGTCCGTTTCCCCTGGTGAGGATTACAACAATAAGGCGGCTCATTTGATGAAACATTACGGTTTATTGGTTTTGTTTAGGTCCTTTCCTGAAATGACACTCCACCATATATTTACCGTCGACACACTTTAGGAAAGTTTGCAGTTTTGAAACAAGGTTCCCACTGTCTCCATTTTAGCAAGGCAATTGTCTATTATTTAATCTTACAATTACAATAAATTGTCATTGGGGTGAGATTTATTCAGTATTCATTTGAAAAAAATGAAAAAGATGTAAACAAAAAAGAAAGAAGAGCAAAAATAAACAGCTGAAAAGACAACAAAGTGCTTGAAAAACAATTTTCACATGTCTATATAATCCATTTGACTAGAAGGACATTTAATGATGTTTTGGTGACCTGCCAGGACACTTTTCTTTTATGCCACTTGACAAGATTAAAGTCTTTGAATTTTTCCATGGGCCAGAATGAAAGAAGTCCATCAAGTATCCCAACACCATAACAGTTGACTGTAAAGAGATTACATTTCAAATCATATCAACAAATCAAGCCCTTTAAGCACGTTTCATTTCACACATCCCTGCCAAATCTGAAGATAAACAGCAGCTTGTGTTCAGTCTGGTTACAGACAGCTAAATACAATGCAATAGAATGCAATGGAATATGATTCTGCCTTACATACAAGAAATGGAGCATAGGCTTAGCGGAGACACTTTGCACATGCCTCAAAGTAATTTAGGTTTCTTAAACATGTTTGTCCGGGATTTCTTCCAGAGACAATAAGCCTAAGGTTATATGTCATTTTAATTGGGGTTAAGACATGCATTTATCTCAGGAGGCCTTCTAATATCATCGTCAGTAAGCAGATTATTTCACTATGGCCTCATCATTTTTAAATATGTGTCTATACTCACAATTTGACATCTAGAGTGACAGCAGACAGGCCCATATGTGGTCTATGCTGATAATGTTCAACAAACAACAGCGTCTCAAGAAATAAGTTGTAATTTGAGACATATTAATATGAATATTAATACCCCTGTTTTGACACAGATTGGCGGGTGGGGGGATAGGTGCAGGACATTTTTAATTGATATTTGACCCACTTCTTTGACCAATCAAATGGGCTTCAATAGCGTATAGTGTGTTACTTTTTGGTGTTTGAATCAGATTTACTTGATGGTGTTTTACTAAGCACAATCCTTACCAGCAATCCAATCATGGAATTGTTTTAATATTATACAGTATATTCTGCCATTGTGAAAATTGCTCAGAAGGCAGATGTCCGTGACGTGTGAACTTGCTTTTATTTTTCTGACCTGTGGCTGCCTCAGGTCATGTCCATATTAAGATAGATATATTTGAAACCATTTTGTATCCACTCTAAGACAGCTTTCTCCCCCACCGAAACCAGAGGTGCTTCCAAAACACTCTCCAGAGTGTGCACATTTTAAGACAGATAGTTTATTAATCCAGGGACAGAAATTCAAAAATAATATAATATAATATGAGTTCAAAGTAAAAAACTAAACAATAAAAGTATAAAAGTTATGTTTAAACGTGCATGCATACAGTGTGCAGATTGGATGTGCATTGGGTGTGCAAAACTGAGGTTATTATAAATTATATGTAAAAACGATATATTGCTCTTTGCCAGAGTTACAGAGAATGCAATTGTGAGTCCAGTTACAGTTGGTGAGCTTAGAAGGACCTCAGCAGCCTACCAGTCCACTGATCCACAGGTCCATTCCAGGGCTCTAGTCAAGTCCACCTTTGTCGAGTCCAAGACAAGTCCAAGACCAGGACTAGTCGAGACCCAGTGAAGACCGAGTCCAAAGAGGATTGAGTCCAAGTCAAGACTAGGGCTGGGTATCGTTCAAAAATCTTCGATACCGGTAGCGATACTAATACCGTGACTTTGATACCGGTTCCTAAAGATACATTTTTCAATACCAATTTTATAAAACAAAAAGAAATGACAACATTACACTTTACGGCATAAATCTTTTTATGTATTTTTCAGCTCCTACTACATGAGCCCCGTCTCTGTTTAACGTAGAGTTTTTCCAGCCAATCACAGACATTATTACATCTTGGTAGAAGCATGCTGCGTGCTGATTGGCTCACTGACGCTGATGAGCTTTACTCCTTGGTAGGTATTGAAATTGGGTACTGAATGACGAGGCATTTTTCGATACGCAATACTTCAGAGGCAATTCAGCCGGTGCTTAAAAAGTATTGAGTTCGGTACCCAGCTCTAATCAAGACTGAGTCCAAATGAGAGACAGTCAAGACCAAGACAGAAAAAAAGAATCCTCTTCAAGATAATTTACTGTACTAATTTATGTGATGTGAGAGACATTATTTATTTTATTTTAATATGATGATTTTGCTTTATTATTTGTAATACTCAAAATGTGCAGAGTAACTCTATATGATCAAATTAGGCCATAGTATTTACTTCAAGTATAAAATAGAAATGTTTCCGTTCTTGAACTTATTACTTGTCCTGAAGATTACATAGTACAAAGTGCTCGCTGACATTGTGTCTGTGGCCTAAATGAAAATTATTGAGGTATATGATGCAGTCAGGCGTATGGAATGCAACCATGTCACTGCCCGTTCTACATGGATTTTGGATTGAAAGACCTGTTTTCTGAACAAGCGTGCTTCATCAATGGTTTTATTTTGAAGGAGGAAGTTACTTAAAAAAGCATGCAGAACTGGAATCGGTCGAGACCAACAGTGGTTCTCAACCTTTTTGAGTTGCAACCCCGCAGATTTCTGAGGTTGGTGTTCGCGACCCCTCTCGACAACATGAAAGAGAGCTGCAAACCGGCCTTCCCCTGCTGATTTTGAGTGATTATGTGATTCAACATATTATATATGTTGAATGCTGTGATTAATACATGGAAACAAATAATGCTTTGCTTGAATGACTGTTTAGTTTAGTTTTAACACCTAGCATCTAGCCTTGTCCAATGTTTGTGACTTTTTCTCTCACCTGACCCGCCTTCAGACCCCTTTCTGTGATCCAGGACCTCCAGGATTTTTTTAAGTTCTGAATATATCACATGAAATGAAACTTCACACAGTCATGTAAAAACCATTCCAGAGTCTACGGTTTTTCTCCCCAACCATCTGGCGACCCCCAGAAATGATCTTGCGACCCCCTGAACTACAATATTTGGCCAGTCCAATGGCCGAGTCCGAGACAACCCAGAGACAACAGAAAGGCGTATCTAGTCTGGACTCTACAGCCCTGGTACATTCTGAGACAGAGTGGGGATGAGTTCAGACGTTTGATGGCCACCGTCAGGAATTAACTCCTTGGGGGAATGAGTCTTTCATTGAACAAATTGAACATCATATTGAATATAACCACTAAAAAAAGAGTGACATTTACATTTTAATGTGCAGTTTTCTCCTATAAAACTCAGTTTTGTTTCTATCGCGATGTGTCGCAGCCTTTTGCGATGTGTATATTGCGCCAGTTGATATTGTGATGACGATACAAAAACCCACGCCGATTATACAAATATAGATTGGTGGAAGGTCTCAATTGGGCTGTCCTACAGTTACTGTTACAGGTATAGCATGCATGTGTTTCAGTCAAATACGTAATTCATACTCGATGTAGCAGTGAGCTGACAACAGACAGACAATGACAACACCTTATATGTGGTGTACTAAAATACAAAACAACAAATTTCATGAAGTCAAAGTTTTAAACCCCAAGGAATAAATGGAGTAACTGGCAGGGCCTTCATTAAGCCCACTTCTAACCTGAATTGCTAACACACATTTGACTGAAGTTGAACATTCATCAATTATGACAGAAAATGAACTAACGATGTTTGGAACAAGCATGGGTCTTTTACTAATTACTAGTGGGATCATCCGTCTTGCTTCCAGAAACCTGTGTTTGGTACAACTTGCAGCGTTTCTGTATGACTTGTTTTCTCTATTTGTAGTGCATTTATTTATGCTGGATATACAGTATGTTGTCAACTCAACAACATTGCTTTCTTTATTTGCTTGTGTTTTGTTTATTTGCACATTTTATTAAAGGGATATTTCACTGCTGGAAAGATGAATATGTATTTAAATTGGGTCATTTATGTAGTATAAATGTGAAATAATTTTAGAAGTTGGTGCCTTCTAGACTGAGAAAAGCTAGAAAATGTATTTTTGGCTCATGTGGATGAACAACTCCCAGAATGCACTTTGCTTCCCTACGAGGCCACTCCCAAGCCACGCCTACCGATTACAGAGGGCCGTCAAGTCAAGTCAAGTGGGTTTTATTGTCATTTCTTATTAACGGACATTTGCAAGCAGGATGGATGGGACAGGTGGCCCGAACTCCTGCCCTCGTTCCGCGTTTCTGCTTTCTCGCACACCGCTTTCGATGTCCCCTTCCCCGGCTAGCGGCATCAAGTGACACCGCAGGCTGAGGTGCTGGTCTGTGTCGCAGGCAAAGCTCGCGTAGTGTGTCGAGTATTCCGTCTGTAATAAAGTTTCCTGCATATTCTCCGATCTGTACCAATGTATCTCGGTGGTACACATGTGCTATTTGGAGTTTTTTTTTCCAGACCCATAATACAGAGATCTCTCGTCTCAGGGGGACATGAGGGAGGGAAGCACGGTCATTAGAAAATACTACTGGGTTTCTACTGATACAAAGCTTAATGCTAATCGGTGAAAAGTAAAAGTATCCCTTTAAGTTTCAGAGCATTGCCATCACTTGGCCACACAATTTGAAAATGACCTGTAGTTTGACATTGTTAGGTATGATGAGATGCGTGTGTGTCATGGCAATAGCGAGAAATTAATTTGGTCCCCCTGCACCCTTCCCCCCTCCCCCCCGCGGTTTAGTTTTTGAAAGAGTGGCTGAAGAGGCCCGGATTAAGACAGATGTGCTTAAATGATACTGAAGGAGGGACTTAGCATGGCACAGCCGGGGGATCATTGATTAAAAAAAGCCAGGTCTTTAGCCTGAGCCAAATCCAGCCCTGCACTGATACACCACAGTACCATGTACCCAGCCCAGGCAACCAACAAGCTAGCCATGTTGGGGCGGAGCGGCCAAAGGAGTGCAAGAAAGAGGCAGACAGTGATTGTGCTGTAGAGTCAGTGAGTCTTCGAGCCGCCTCCCCCTTTCCCCTTCCTTGCCCCCGGGGCTGGAGTTGCAGATACTGGGATTACACAGGTCAATTATACACTTAATCTGCCTTTGCCCGCAGGGGATTAGGAGCGTGGCTCATTGATTGATTTGAAGTATTTCCGTTGACCTTGGGTAGTTATCAGATTCACAAGCGTGGTGAAATTGCACTTCTGTGTGACGAAAGTTAAAACGCTTTCTAATCGCCGCTGCTCCTCCCGTCTCACTCTGCGTACCAACTGCCGGACGGCTGTGAGAGCGAGGGCAGGGGTCAGGCTGAGCTGCAGATTAGGGGATTTGAGATTGTTGTCGCCGCCGCTGTACTTTGGTCACGGCGGGTGGGTTTGTGGATGGGTTGGGTTGGTGCGGGGGCTTGTCGTGGTGACAGAGAATGCCAGCAGACAGCCGGGTTATGGAGCTGCCGTCATACCACTTGGCTGTCCGGAGACGTTTCACCACTTTGCCGGCTCCGGTCATGACCTGCCAGCCACACGGCCATGCCAAATGAACAATTTAATCAACACTGAGCTCAGGCAACACGCAAACTTAACTCCCGCAGCCTGCCAGATGTCTTATTCTGCTCAAATGACTCAGTTATGTGAGGATAGAATAAAGATGACATGTTTTTCCTTTCTTTTTTAGGACCATCATAGAAGAAAACTCAAACTATTATGGAAAAATCTAAGAAATGACTGAGAACTTGGAATTATAATTGACACTACTTCATGACTAGAAGGTAATACGTAATATGATAATAAAGAGTTAATCAAATCATCTGTTTGATCAAAATTGATAATGTCTTTTTAGGGCTGTGTGATATGGTTGAAATCAGTGTGAGGATATTTATTAGAATCTGACACCAAGACTGATAACGATATATATAGCCTCTATCTTGATTAGAGCTCAAAAGGTCAATTGATTAAGTAATAAGAAAGTAGCAACTACACACAGGAACTACCAGTGAGATAATTAAACGGATATCAGACACAACTCCAAACAAACAAAACTATAACTAATATCAGTTTTAGATTACAATTTGCTTTGAATCCTTATTTCATACAACATATTTTTTGTAAAATGACATGAAACATAATCTTATCATCGTGATACAATCCCACTGAAGGACTAAAGTCCAATGATATGTCACATGTATAGATAATGAATGATACATTGATATATTTCTGTATATTTAATCAGATTACATGCTCACATGTTTTCTTACCCATACCCATCTCATGAAATTATAACCCTTGATAGCCATTACATCAACCAACATATAGCTACAAATTACCTCTGCAATGTTTCGCTGTAGGATTGGCTTTTTTTTTTAGATCAGTGTGTTTTATCTGACAGACAATGACCAGATGTCCTTTACCCTTCATCTACAACGATATGAATGCAATACTGCATCGATGTTCTCTTGTGTGTGTTTCATGCCCGTCAGTAATCTCTTTTAGGTTGAAGTGAAATATCAGTAAAAGGATTACACAAGCAATGGGGAGGAAAATAATGGTCATTGTCATCGGTCACAAGAATAAAAAAGACCAGCCAGGCAGGATAGGGTAGATTGACTGTGTGACTGTTCAAAACAGGCTCTGAAAAGGTTTCACTTCCGTTTAATGAAGTCTGTAAGCAGCTTAGAGTCCTTAATAATTACTGAGAGAGAGCATTTTCTTCCCCTGCTTCATTTCCTTTCGGCTCTAAATCCTCTGGGAGCATTCCCAGCGCCATGTTGCCGGGAGGAAACGGCAAAGGACACTAAGGCCACGATCGTCCCTAGAGGAGGGAAATACCAGTTTAATGGAGACTTCTCCTTTGTCAAGACCCGCTGGTGTATTGATCAGGGCCGACGGGGTGAATTGATCGAGGACACATATGTCATCTCTCGGGTCTCTATCACCCTGTTACAGCCCCCCCCCCCATCTTTGCCTCTTTCCTTCTGCCTTGTTAGAAAGGGAGGTATGGTGGCATTTGTTTGATTAACTTGTCTGACAAAAGTGACAGCTGCTCACGGGCGTATTTGGATGAGTGGCCCAGCGCCGCTCCCTCTTTGTACATCTGTCAGAGCCGGAGCAGGGCGAGCGGGGTGAAAAGAGACAAATTGGACCCAAAAAGAAGGCCATTCACCTTCCCCAGACCCCCCTCTGCTGCTCCACCCCTCTGTCCCATTCAGGTGCTCGGCGGGACCCTCAAGTGCTTGCTGGCTTATTCCATTTTCACTCCCCCTATAGAGTTCCCTGAGCCCACAAGTGTTTTAGCCCTCTTTTTCCTTCCCTCAATCCACCCCTAAGCGGCTCTTTGTAAGTAGAATGGCTCACTTTTCTCAGGGCCTGAAGCCGGCGGCTTTTTTCTTTTTTTATTGTCTACCACAGAGCTTTTCTGTCGCTCATTGTATGTTTACTCAATGACTGGTCGCTGACCGTAATTTCAACTGTTTAGTTCCTCACAACATGGCCCCCCAACTCACTCCACCCACTGCCCCTAATATAAACCCATGCCTTCTCCAAACCGCCATGTTTATATAAAGTTGCTCCTTATTTAGTCCCTCTTGTCCGTTGAGCAGACACTTGCGGGTAGAAGGAGACGGGTGTTTTGTAAGAGAGCCAGATTGTCGTCCCTAAAAAGAAAACCCAGACCTGAGATAAACATTTACCTTTCTCCTGCGATGCTTCGCCCTGCGGGTAGACTGCCATCCTGTTCCTCAGCACTCCTTTTCTTAAACAGCTGCCTGCTTGAAATGCCCACTGAGCCTGTTTTGTTGCCGTCCCAGCTGTGCTCAGACTGCGGTCAATGGTCAGCCAGGTTTTACCTTTTGTGTCACCAGCACAATCAAAACAGTTTGAGACCTGTGAGCTCGTTGAGCCCCAAACCTTACTTTAGTCCTACTTTCAGGGCCCTTCTGCTCCTTCCTCCTCCTCTAAAATGCCTACTTCTTTGGATGAAAAGAGAGAGAGAGAGAGAGAGAGAGAGAGAGAGTCAGAGGATGACAATATCTAGTACAAGTTGCTGAGCCCTATTGAACCTCTGTGAAAAGCCCCTTTGTTGTCTGTCCACTCTGAGGCAGATACATTTGAAAACATGTTTATGTGTCCCTTTACTCTTGTGCTTTCACATCATTTTCTAAAAGTCTGCCATCCACACACCAATGACCAAACTATGGGAATAGGGTTAAGAGAAGGCGCCAAGTTTTTGCATGGGGTAGGGTGGGCTGCGTCAGACAGTTTTTGGAACATTTTACCAAATAGACAATTGGACACTTAAAGCGTAACTCTCGCCAAAATGCAACCTAGGGTCTTTTTGTGAATGTACCCGAGTCAAACTTTCGTTTAAAAGCATATTTAGGACGGAATCGCCACTTTTAATATTTACCGTATTTTCGTTTTTCGGTCAAATGGCCTTTTGAATAGGAGTGCTTGGGGCACTTTTATGCTAGCCTCAAAATAGCTATTTTTAAAACACTAAGAAGACTTGACACAACATGAAACTTTGCTTCAAGTATCACCAGGGGCTCTACACATGAACGCAAGCATTGAGAACATTGTTTGTGTACCCAGAGTTTACTAAAAAGAAAGGTTTTGAGCAACTCACGTTAGCAGTTGTTGTTTACGCTAGCCGCCATTTTCCCAGTCAAAAATAGGTGATCTGCAAATGCGAATGAACGGACTCCATAGGAGGTAATGTCATTCTTACATGATCTAATAATCTGTGATTAAGCAAGAAGTAGTAAAGAAGAAGTAGAGAGCATAAGTAAACCCTGACGTAGCGGCAAACATTGCATTCATCTACTCTAATTATTAACGTGACTGTTGTTTATCTCCAAATCGAAATTACTCTTTCCATGAGACTGTTTTTAGCTTTAACCTAGTCTCGCTTTGCCACACCATCCACACGCTGCGGAGCGGAGGAAGGTCTGGCTAGTCCACACAGCATTCCTGGATGGAAGAAAAACGTGCTCTGGTTTATTGGAATTTCTTTAAACCAATCACAATCGTCATGGGCGGCGCTAGGCCCCGTACGGTGCCGCTGCAAAATAGTCGTGCGAGAGAAAACTAAGATTGGACACATAGTCTAGCTAGCTGTGTCAATTTACCATGCAGAGATCTGAGGAGCAGTTAACAATAGTCCTCATAAATCCACCGGAGTTTTAATTTCCAACACAAGGAAAGCGGAAGGAAATGGACATCAGCGAAAATACATGCATCCAGCGGAATTTAGTGCGGCACCGGAGCAATCCCGACTAGCTTTCCCCTAATCCTCACCCTTTCCACACTCTCCAACAAAATACTTCTGCTTTTCCCAGTGTGACGTCTCTCCCCGAGGTGCACGACCACGCATTTGCGGAGCCTTTGCGCTGGAATCGACAGACATGGTGACGTCATTTCATGGCTGCGCACCTCGCTCCGGAACATTGACATAAAGGCCAAAGTATCACAAGTTTCAAGTAATTTTTGGCCATCTTTGCCTTTGTTAGGGTACATGACAGTAGAGAGCCATCAGGAAATGAAGAGGCAGGATGACATGCAACTTGGCCAACTTGGTCCTTGGCCAGAAAAGGGGACAATGCGGTTACCTGGTCTTACAATGGTAGACCACCATGAAGCCACGCACAAGGTTAAATACACATCTGCTTAATCCTCACATCTTGTTTTTGTTTTTTAAAACACTGCTAGGGCGTTGTCACATTCTAGGTTTTAAAATAGGGAAAATAATTCTATAGCGAGTCAATGGGTTAAGGTTACGATGCATTAGAGGACCTACAGTGTTGGTTAGATGGATAGCAATATTGAAGAGCTGAGAGCTGAAAAGAGCTTAATTTACTTTTTTTTCACTTTTGCAGTCTTTTCACAGCAATAGGAGGACCTGTCAGGGACAACCCCCCCGTCTGTGTCTGTGTCTGTGTGCATATGGGCTAGGTGTGTATACCAGTGTAAGCATGTGTGTTTGAAAGAAAAAGTAGTGTGGCTGTATGGCACTCAGCGGCCTTCCTTCTCCTTCAAAAGGAAGCCTGCCACTTGGCATTAGTGTTGCCGCACCAGCAATCATCATTCCATGCCTCCTGCTAATTACAGACACAGCTGGGTCTCAGCAGGACATCTCTCTCTCTCTCTCTCTCTCTCTCTCTCTCTCTCTCTCTCTCTCTCTCACACACACACACACACGACAAGTTGTCAGCTAAATGGTCATATGACCATGAAAAAGGGATCCCAATCAATACCCATTTTTTTTCTTATTATCGGTTTGTAGTCACCTGTAAATAAGATAATTCATTTATTTTGGCATATGGGCTTTACTTTAATTTGTCTTGCAATTTTAAACATTTACTTAAATCTTTCATTTTACTTCATGTTCTTTTCATTTTAACCTCTATTGCAAAGCACTTTGTAAAGTCTGTTTTGATGAGCACTATAAAGTAAATCACTGATTATCTTTCTGACGTATAATAATGATAAGTGGTATATTACTGCTGATGGTGGTTTACAGGCACAGTACATGTAATAAATGAATGCTTAAATGGCCACAGGTGTGCTTAGCGATAGATACTCATTGCTGGAGAACCTCACAACAGATGTGGCACAATCAGTAAAATGTCCTCTCTTCTTTGTTAGTGCTGCCTTTGAACGTTTCTTTTGTTTGTCAATGAAGGCCATGGCACAGTCAAAGCCTTTTAGATATGTTTCTGTTTCTGTAGAATATTTTGATCGAGGACACTGCAATCAGTGTTAGCCTTGGTTCGCAGGTTTTTATAGCAGCCAAATCACTGTTTTATACCAGTGATTCTCAACTAGGGGGTCGCGACCCAAAAGTGGGTCGGGGACCCGTTGTGGGTGGGTCGCGGACAACTGATCAATAAATAAATGATAGTTAATGTACATCTGATTTTGGACTTGTCTTTTATTTAGAACAAAACATTGTGACGGACATGGGTCAGAGCCATGCAGCAGTCTAGCGCTGTAGCCATGGTATCCATAATTTGAGTAACGTTCACTTTAAGTTAAGCAAATATGACCCGGAGTATTTAAAATGTGAATTTTTCGTACATTGAGGATAAAAAGGGACAGAAACCCCAGTGTGCACTATGTAATGAAGTGCTTGCACATGAGAGCATGAAACCATCCAAAAAGTGTAAAAGTGTGTATTTATGTGAAAAAGGCTATTTTTTAAAAATAAATTTGCTGGATTTGAATTCTACGAAAGTAGGTCACGACTTAATGACCATGGAAAAATCTGGGTCACAGGGTGAGAGCAGTTGAGAACCCCTGTTTTATACTATTTCATTGAAAGACTAAATGGTCACAACAGTGCTTTAACCTCATGAGGCCCAGCAGAGAACCCAGCCGTTTTTACTCATCCATTCACACTTCTTACCACATGGTGGCTGTTATGTGCAACTTCTGATTAAAAAGGGGAAGAAGATTTCAGCCACATTCGGACTGGATTAATTTCTTAAGGAGGGCTGAATTTTAACAGACCTAAACTACAGAAAAAGGTGGATTTTTTCCAGTGACTCCCAAAACGAGATATATGACCATTCTATTTACTGCCACACGTTGGCCGTTTTAAATGTGATTGTAACAGTGGTGACAGTTTTAATAATGTGACCATACTATTTAACGTGACGGCCGCCGTTTTAAACACATAGTTAATGTTGAAACGGAACTACTGTAGTTAAGTTTAGGCAACAAAAATACTTAGGGTTAGGGTTTTAAGTGTCTTTAGTCACTTAAAACTACTGAAATGAGAACGTAGCTATTATGAGGACTATATAGTGTGTATCAATTTGAAAAAGTGTGAGCAGAAAAAACAGGGGTTTGCATTTATCCTCATCATTGAAGGCAAAGCCTGGATCTTGGCTGCCCCCCCCCTCACAGTCAAATTAAGGATTAGAGCGCGTCTACTAGATACACAGTCATTAGCATACTAATAGGGTGGTTCATTTGTCACTGCTACTTTTTGAGTGTGGAAGGTATTTTTAACAACTACATAGCCAGGGCATCAACAAGCTGGAATTCCACTTGTACTTTTCCAAATGTGTAGATTAGACTTATTAAGACTTCCATTGACTGTATTCACTTAACCTCAACCCTTAACCAAACCAAAACCATGATCATTACAAATTCACCCTAAATATCAATCCCAAACTGCAGTGAAGTACTCAAACAAGTGTGGAGCTGCAAAATGTCATCATGTGTTTGCATTGTAGGGTTTATTTTCATAAAAGAGGCGGTGTTTGCATTTTTTCAATACTGGTGCAAATGCAATATCTTTTTTCAACCTGATCTCACAGAATTCCGTGAAATGAACACGGCCCCTTAAGTTAAGGAAAAAGTCGTGGGTGGGCTTACGTTTTCATGACACGCGAGACAACAACGGGATGGTTGGGTTTAGGAAAAGAAGAACGGGACGGTTGGGTTTAGGAAACATCACACGCAGGACACGATCCTCGGTCTCCTGGGTGGAAGTCCTGTGTTTTTTGACCCATCCACCACCCCAACCAACCTCCCTACGCAGATTTTCGGGCTTTCATACTACTCGCTTCCGTGCCACCACCATGTAATGCGGTGTTAACATTTTGTGATCATTTCACGGAATTCTGTGAGACCGTCTGTCTTTTTTTTGTCCGTTTTGTGATAATACTAAGTCAGCACTTTTTTTTGATAATATTTCACAATGTTAAGTATAAACACTTGCAATAACTTACACTCAAGAAAAACATGGTCATCTAAGAAAATAAGCAGGTGAAGAACAGATGAACAACGACGACGTAAAATACCTGACAAAATGAACAAAATTAGAATTCAAATCAGTAAAAGTGTTTGAACAAACAATGTGTAAACAAGAGCGAGTGAGTGTTCAATGCCAACTCTCTGTACTTACAATACTCTCCTGGCGTAATCCAGTCAGTGCTCAACAACTATAATGGTTTCTTACTCAGACCTACAATTAAAAAAAAGCGCGCACACACACACACACACACACACACACACACACACACACACACACACACACACACACACACAGGAGCAGCAGCAGAGGCAGAAAGAGGCAGAGTCCCAGGTTGCTTGTAATCCCCGTGTACCCCCTGTGGCGAGGCTCCTCCTCAGCTCCAACATTCCTGGCTCTCAGCAGCACAAAAGCTCCTGAGCGGCCCTACAAAAGAGGGCCTCTGACCTAACAAATCAGTTGGCTTTTTGGGGGTTTGTGTGTGTGTGTGTGTGTGTGTGTGTGTGTGTGTGTGTGTGTGTTATTGTACAGACAGTAACCTAGTCAAGTCAATGCTTTTTTTTAATGTTATTTTAGAAAGGTGAAGGTAAGATTACAATCATTAATCTGTATATCAAATATTTGGTACAGAAAAACAGCAGCATAGTCTACAATTTTAGCGCATGCAGAAGCGCCCGTGACTTTATTAATACTGCATTTTTAATGCACCCCCTCAAACTCTGTGCTCTCTCACTGAAATATCCCCTTCTCAAGCTCAGAACTTTATGTTTGCACTCAGATATACAGAGTTCCTGTGCTCTTACACTCAAACCCCTCTTCTTCATTTCAAGCTGTTTCTGCTCCCCCGCTAAACTTGTGCTCTCGGATAGTTGTAGAATTACTGAGGGGCGCTTGTTTATGACCTAAGCGCACCCCTTACGGGTGTTCCTATAATTGGGTATGCCCAGCTACCCTCCAGGAAATTATTTTAATGTATTCCCCTTTCCATTTGTGATTTATTTAAAATATTTTTGCAAAATTAACATGAATTTCAAAACTCCAAAACACCAAAATGATTTATTATTTTTATTCAGGAATTCAACCCCCCCATGTGAAATACCAAACTCCTTCCTACATACATTGCAAAACGCTTTGTTTGCATCACGTAAAACTGCAGTAATCCAGGGGTACTGTACCTACCCGGTTCTCCCGGTACCTGCAGAGACGTTTTTGCTTTTTAGCTACGTGTTCATCGGGTCCCGGGACACCAGCCTGAGCCTCCATTTCAACAATGAATGAATGAAAAATAGCAGTGCGTGTTATCAAAATTCGCGCCTAGCCGCCTACGTAGGGCCTACGTACTGTTGCAGCCAATGAGCAGCCGACGGGAGCTGGCTGCAGGACGACTCAATCACCATGAACAGTTTTTGATCAGTTCTATCTGTTCTATCAGACTATAACTACTCGAGAGTCTGCTCTTGAGACTTTGCTCTAATTTTCGGCACAATTAGGGCAGGATTCGGGATTCGGGACAACTGCTTGGATTTCGGGACTGTCGTTGATGAAACAAGTTACTCCTTGGATATTATGCTATCTTCACTTTGTCTAAGGTAATTACTAGAAAAGACATCAATGTCATTAATTCAGGCCAGTTTGCTGTTTAGTACAGAATGATCAAATATGCGTACCAGTGCCAACACACATTCATTGAACTGTGAGTAGAGTAGTAAAGTAGTAGGTAAAATGATCTATTATGATGGATGTCAGGGTTTTCCCTACCATTATAACCCCGAATTTCCACCGGCTGCAGAACAGCTGCGGATCCGCACCGGAACGGCGGCGGAGTCATTAGGTTTCCATCAGGGACGTCGTTAGGCCTATTTTAGGGGGGCTGAAGCTACCCCAAAATGTTCCTAAGCCCCCCCCAAATAATAATAAGAATTCATTTTTTTTTTACAGTGCACTCTGTATCACTCACTACGTGGAATCAATCTTCCTTCACCATTCATCTGTTCATGTCGTCGTGCACTGCAGTCTGTTTTATTTTTATTTCACGAACTGTCAACTGGTGGAAATGGCAGCGTTTTAGAGAGAGGCTTACGAGCGGCCGCTTGCACGGTAACAGTATGTGGATGAGCGAGGGTGAAGACAGAGAGCGCCAGGCAGCATTAAAACACAGCAGTAAATCAGAGAAATAAAATGTTGTTTTCGCCGATTTATCACTCGAAATGCAACTGTAGCAAGTATCTCTCTATCATCAACGTTATCCAAATTATATATGAGAAACAACAAATAATATATCCAGCTACAAAAAAGCCGGAAAGTTGAAAGTTAGACAGAAGTACAAAGAGTCAATGGCCATGAAGATGATACACCATCTTGTCTCTTGTCTCATTGGTTTAAACTGGCAGCTTTCATAACGCTGCAGACCGCTGTGTTGCAAGTAGCTGCAGGATTTATCTCGTCTCGTCGCAGATCTTTGGTCTGGACTTGCTACCGCACACACAGTGAGTGATACAGAGTGAAATTGAAAAGTTGTTGTTAATGACTTTTACTTGCTTCACTTCAGCTACATTTACTTGAGGTAAAGATAAAGGAATATTTTAGCTGGCTATAGAAAACAATTGTCTAGCTGGTGTAAACGAGTGAAATACAAGAAATAGCTCGCCTAGTAAGGTATCCAAAGCTCTCTATTCTTTACCGTTAATATAGCCTGCTTTCTCTATAGTATTAAAAACAATATCAGTCCCTAAATATCATAGTGTCACTGTTAATGCTATTGTACCAGTATAACCTTCAATTCATTGAACAAATGGATACTGGAAGATATTTTAGGAGAGAGAGAGAGAGAGAGAGAGAGAGAGAGAGAGAGAGAGAGAGAGAGAGGCACCAAGGCATAGCCTAAACTAAATTATTTCATGATAATTATTATATATGCTTGATTCTGACCAACTTAACTTTCTGCATTCCTTTGCTGTAATAAATTAAACAAGTATGTAGATGTTGCCTAAATGTAGACTAGGCTATATATGAGCATACATACATACATATACATACATATACATACATACATACATACATTCATACTAGAACTTTGATTCATCTCGCCATCAGGTTGTTAAATTCAGACATACTTTAAATCCTTGTCCACCATATTGCAACGAGCTAGTTCAGCGTATCATGCCTGACTGGAGTGGTGTGTTTTTCTTTAGGAGTGGGAAGGGCAGACAGCATGTTGCCTGTTTCGTCATTTGGGCTGCCTTGTTGAGTGCAGCGGCACTGAGAACATTATATTTCCCACAATTTAAGCTCTTTTTAAAAAAATGAAATAGGATTAGTCCTAACCACCTAACCGAAAGCCTCGTACCGAACGGTTCAATACGAATATGTGTATCGTTACACCCCTAGTAATTAAATATTCTTAATATTATTTTGACCTGCAACTTATCTAATAGAGAGAGGAATTAGGTATGGTATTACTTTACCACACATTTACACGGGCAGATAGATAGCGGTTAAGTCTTAGCCTAAAGAAGAACTCAGCAGGAGCACCCTCTGGCCTAAGTAAATCCCCCCCATGCAGCTTTGATGTATCTAAAGGCTAACATTAGAGTGTGTAAGTAAGATTTTGCAAGGGAAAGTTTTGCATAGCCTCGGGCCTAAGCCCCCCCTGTCTTTCAATCCTAGTGACGTCCCTGGTTTCCATTACAGTCAATGTGTGTATTTTCACTGACTGCAGAAAGGCTGCGTTCCGACACCTTGCTCACGGCGGATCACATTTCCCTGCACTACACCTTGAAAACACAGCACAGAGTTGTTTCCCCTCTACTCCACTGGATGGAAACAAACTGTCGTTTGTTTTGTGGTCCTATTCTACATGAATTCGCAAGATCTCGTGACTACAGCTGTCAGTCATGGCCGCAGCCGTACCGCAATAAATCCGGACCTGATGGGTATTGACAGACGGAGGACGTTCTGCATTCGGTGGAAATCCCCAGTAAGGCTTAGGCGCAGCACCCAAGCTGTTTTGGGCAGCACCTAAACCAAATGAATGTAAAGTCAATGTGAGCATCAAAACTAACTACATAACTTTTCTATCCCCAGTGGACTTCTTTTGCAAGTTTTGTCTTTAAGCTTTTTGAGTGTTTTGTATTTATCATCTGCTCTAGCTTTTCCAACGTTTTGGACATAGATATGGTGATGATAATAATGGTCGAAAAATTATGTGAAATAGCATTTTTTTTAATTGAAAATCTCAACATTTTCTAAGGGGGGTTGCCAAATACTTGCACCTAAGTCTTCCAGAAACCTAGGGAAAAGCCTGCACGTCTTCATGTGTTGTTTGCCCTTCAAATCTAAAAAAGGCCAGTTCCCTCCCATTACACTACACAGAAAATATATGCAGAAGGGTCATGAAAGAGGTGAGTAGGTGGAGGGGAGGGTGGCGAAGAAGAAGAGGTGTGCCATTTTTTGCATCAAATCCTGCTGGTGGCAGGCCCCCCCTGCCAAGCGCCATGCAAAGACTTGGGTGTGAACACTGGTTTCAAGGCGAGGTTTGTGTGCGTGTGTGTGTGTATGTGAGCTTGTATGTTTGTGTCCGTGTGTGTGTATGTGTGTGTGGGGGTTGGTTGGGGGGTATGGGTTGCTTGGTGTCAGATGGGGGCAGGAGGTCGCTCTGTCTCCCAACTATCGCTCAAAATGGAGATGGACCGGCAGATGTATATGTGCGAGTGTGTGTGTTGTGCATGTCGCCTGTGTATAGGTAGGAGTTCATCAGCATGTCGTGAGGTGACAAAACACACACACACAAATGCACACACACAAATGCACACACACACACACACAAACACACACACAAAAACACACACACACACACACACACACACACACACACACACTGATAAGCCAGTTGAAGGAATGGAAGCCCTTCCTTCAGATGGAACTCGTTAGAATGTCACAGATTTGATCCCTGCCGGGTTATGGCATTATGTATTCAGAGCCATATTACGCTTGTTTTGGCTGTCAACAAGCGCTAGCCCCCTGCTGATCCCCATGCAGCCTAATAAAAGAGAGCTTGGGTGAATTTGTCTGTCTGATGATTTTCTTTTGTTTGTTCTTGCCAAGAGGAACAAAGCAAGAGGGACCATCACTGTTCATTTGACACAGCGTCATAGTGGCTTTCAACTTTATCGATATCATGTGGACGCCACGTCTTTATTCTGCACTGAAGGACTGCCACCTTGTCCAGAGGTTTAAAGTATAACTGTGGCTTTTACATGTGGCTATTTTGAAGTAGACAGAATTGATTTGAAGAGCTCGATAGTTGCGTGTCAGAGAAAAGATCGCTCCGGAAATGGTGTAAAGGATGCAATTTGGAACGGGAAGAGGGATAAAGTCAGGGCAAAAGAAACAACCAGCCTAACTGTTTTGAAAGTATTAAAGTGGTTTAAGATAAGGAATTAGTAAAATGATCAGAAGACCCAAGACTTATTGCAAAACAGATAATCTGCATACTGCACTTCACGCAGCAGCGATCGGCCAGATGTACAGAGTTGAGAGAAAGTAGGCAGGAGTGGAACTTTCTCAAGGTCTCTTGTCATTCTTCACACAAATGCTTTTGTGACTTTTGTATCTATGAATAAGGTCAACACTCTGAATGCCTTCGAGGAATGGCTCTTCAAATGTGTGTGCAGTTATTCCCATATTGGAACGTTCGGAACAGCTACACAGTCTTTTGCCTTCAGATAGAATAGAATAGTCTTTATTGTCATTCTACATGTGCAATGAAATTGATTGCGTGTCATGGTTGTTGTTTTCTGTTGTGATATTTCCTGTTTATTTTAGCAGTCTTTCCCTGTTTTGTTGTTTACTGCCTCATGTGTCTCTGTAGTCCTTACCTGCTTGTCTCACCCTTGTCAGCCTGTCTTTGTGTTATCAGTCATTGTCGTATTGTTCACACTGTCTTGTCATTCAGTTTCCTGTTTTACTTTGTAGTGTCTGTTTCTCCTGCGTCATGTCTCGTTTGACTTCCTGCCTTGTGTGTTTTCCCGCCTCTGTGATTGTCTGCCCCGCTGTTCCACCTGTTCAGCAGCCCTCATGTCACCTGTCCCTTGTTACTACCCTCGTTACCTCGTGCATTTAGTCTCTGTGCTTTCTTTGTCTCTAGTCCGTTCATCGTCGTTTCCCTTGTTGTCGTTCCCTGCATCTCTTCGTCATTGTGGTTTTGTTTTTCTAGTCTTTAGTTTTTTTCTGGTGGTTTTGGATTTTTGTTGGACTTCCTTTTGCATGCATGCCTGCCTGCCTCAGGACACCTTTTGTTGTAAGCCTTTTTCATTTGAATAAACCTTCTGAACTGCTCACTGCTTTCCGCGCCTCCACACTCTGCACTTTTGGGTCCAAGCCTGCTATTCCTCAGACGTGACAATGCAGTCCTTTAAGTGCAAAACATCAGTAAAAAGTGTAAATCAAGTAAATAAATACATATTTGTATATATATATACTGTATATAAAAGAGTGTCTAATCATTATTAAAATATACAAAAGAGATGATGTTGTACGACTCATCATGCAAACTACTTCCTTTTAAAGGTCCCATGGCATGAAAATTTCACTTTATGAGGTTTTTTAACATTAATATGAGTTCCCCCAGCCTGCCTATGGTCCCCCAGTGGCTAGAAATGGCGATAGGTGTAAACCGAGCCCTAGGTATCCTGCTCTGCCTTTGAGAAAATGAAAGCTCAGATGGGCCGATCTGGAATCTTGCTTCTTATGACGTCATAAGGAGCAAGGTTACCTCCCCTTTCTCTGCTTTGCCCGCCCAGAGAATTTGGCCCACCCATGAGAGAGAGACAGCATGGCTTTCAAATGAGCAAAGTGGCAGTTGGTCAAGGCCACACCGCCACTCTCCACCTTGCACCCCCTCTCTCCTCCTCAATAGCTAGAGACACAGAAATGGCACATACTAAGGAAAGCTCATTGTGGGACTGGCTCTAGTGGCTGTAATTCTGCACCAAGGCTGAATTTCGGGAAAGAGACTTCAGATACAGTATTAGGGGACCACTGAGGCATAAAAAAAATCATCCAAAGAGCACCATGTCATGGGACCTTTAAGCATAACCCAACCTTCAAGTCAGGATATATGTCCTCCACTTTATCAATTCCGATCTTACTTTTTTGACCTTTTAATTTACTTGCATGTCTCCATACTGTGCAGATGTCCAATACTAAATTGCTTGAGTACCTATTCAAGCATGATCTAAATTGTCTTCTAACTGTAAAGATTGTATCATCAATGCGAACAGATACAGTCATCAGAGGTTCTCAATCTTTTTTCAGCCAAGGACCCCTTACATTATAAATAATATACCAGCGACCCCCTCATGTTTGTCCCGTGGAGTGATTTGTATCCTATTTCTTAGACTTACACCGTGTTTCGTCCCAAGTTTCGGGGGTCTTTTGAGTCCCCCAGAACTATTTTTAAGGAACTAGAAGGTTCCTTCAGCCTATTGTTGTTGCATATTCTAAAGATTCATGAAGATTAGGCAGCTTAGTCCGCTAAGCTGCCTAATCTATCTATTACTGATTTAATCTATTTGTCTATTTTTTAAAAAAATAGACAAATAAGAATAATAATGATAATACATACAATTATCTACTTATTTTGCCTTTTATTGTGGCAGGAGAAGACATATTTAGCTGCCAAACACTTCTGGAGCCAGCAGCCCGTCCTTTGCAACTTTATACAGGAAAGCTGTAGGGAGACTTCAGGGCATCCTTAGGATTCAGAGTAGGGCTGATCCATCTCATAAGCTGTAATCAACAACGCAAGGCCAGTTGAAACATCTGGGAAAATGAACAGCTGTGTACCTGATTGTGCATGCAATGTCAAGCACATGGACCATCTGCATGGAAGCATCTCTATGATTACTTTCCTAAGAAGATGACTCTCTCCAAGACAACTTGAGAATAATGCTCTCCACAAGTAATGCCTTGTATTCATGGATTGGATAATCACCCTTGATTACAGAGACTGTGGTCTTGCAAAAGAATTCCATTGATGTGATCAATTTATGGGCTTTTGAGGACCATTTCGTCATGGATATCTGATGGATTTTAAGGTTATATTCCATGGCAGTTGGACAATGCTTGCGGCTGAATGTCTCATGATTGGCTGGGAGGTGTGTTAAACTGGACAACCCACGTTAACCGACAAGCAGGAAACTGAGTTCCAGTTCACCCGTCTGGGAGGCTCGGACGCGCTTACACGCATGTGTTTAACGTCCGTGGACTGCTGACTTAATGTACCAGTAGAACAGCCACGATGTTGCGTGCATTGTCATTGACACATGCAGACACTTTCCTAGTAAGAATGGTGCTAGAAGAGAATAGTGCAAAGTTAGCGGTTAAGAAATAGATTGTTTATAGCCTATTTTTCTTTAACCATGCAACACACTTTTTTAAATTACTACATTTTTTGACAATATTGTTTTTAACTGTGCGTGTGTGTCTGTGTGTGTGTGTGTGTGTGTGTGTGTGTGTGTGTGTGTGTGAGGGTGAGGGAGGTGGGGGGGCAGGGGGGTGTCATAACCTTACTACAGCAGTAGCCTATATCATGTAGTTAACTCCATATGTCTTTGTAAAGATGGTGAAACAATAAAAAAGTCAATTTTATTTTGTATACTCCAAAAACACATACATTTGGATAAAGGGGCTTTGCAATCCATAGCACATGAGACACTATCCTATCCTTGGACTGGTATAAGGGAAGTTGTCGTAAACACAGCTAACGTTTTATGTCTTTAATGCAGAGCCAGCAGTCTGTGTCTGTAGTACTGGTTAAAATGTAAACTATTCATGCAAATACCTTCTGATGGATCAGCTGTCACTTTAATTTTTTAATGAGGAAACGGGTATTGCATTCAAACTGGCATTAAAAAGATCTTAAAGTTGATGAAAATCGCAGGCATTATGTGTACACAAGATGTCCCTGACAGACCTCCAAAATGCCAGTCATGGCAGCAAGAAGACTTGTGACAAAGCTGTCAAAGCCTCTTTTTTTTATATAAAATGAAGAGGAGTGAAGCCGAACAGGACACAAAATGGCTGCTGTAAGAATGTCTGCAGATGGGAGCTGTGTGGCGCGGTGCAAAGTCTTAAGGAGAAGCGAGGGAGGAGTGGATGATGGAAAGAAAGAGGGAGAGCAGCCAGTCAGCGGATCAGTCACTCCAGGCCTGGCCTCTCGGCGGGGGGTTGTGCTCGGGGTGAGATCACAGGCCTGCTGCCACGCCGAAGCCTTCACAGGCACACAGCGACAGATAGGAAGCTGCTGGCACCAGGTCGCCTCGCTGATTCACCCCGGCTCTGCCATCTTCTCTCTAAGCCATGTTCCACTGACGGAGCCTCACCTACACGGAGACCTGCTCGCTTCCTCTGCTTGCGGCCTCAGTCGGCCTGATCCTGGTGTCTCACTTAGCAGGTTTTGGTTGTTTGTGTTTGATCTGGCAATTCAAATTTGGACGAAAAAATCCAGATATTTTTTTTGCACTGTGATGATCATTGTTGGTGCAGATTGGCAATTTAATCCTCTGGTTAAGTAAGATGCCAAAGATATATTCCAAAAGTTTGTCTATAGCTCTGCAAAAACTCTCAATCTGATGTTACTTTAGCTGCGATTGTGTCTCTTTATTTCCACACCAACTCTCAACATGCAACACATTTGCACAAAAGCAATAGTCATGTCTTTGTGTGTCTATGGCTTCTTACACGAATGTTGGAATTGTGTTGTTTCTTCCGACGTTTCGCTATAAAAATGAGCCTTTGACCAATGATTTTAGTGTCTGTGCGTGTGTTTGGTTGTACTACCACAGAAGTTTTGAGTACTATGTCTGTCCGAGGACAGATTCGTGTTAACACGATATCGTCACAACCGTGCAAGATGCAGTCACGAAACTTTACAGGTGTGTTTTTGAGATCTAAATGAAGGCTGAGTTTGAAGATGGGTGTGGTCCGAGTAAGGGCACCGGCAGTAGGGAAGGGGTCTTGGCCCCCCCCACTTTAAAGCCCTGGCCCAATTTAGCGTTACAGTTGGTGTAGTCTGGATCAACAGAAGTACATTTCCAGGATAAATACCTGGCGACAACAAACTTCGAGCTAGCAAGCTACACGCTGAAAATGGTTTTGAAGAAAATTTGGATGGTGCAACAACGCAGGCTTGCTTGGTTCTTTCGGGGAATGATTGTAAAGATTAACAAAGAATATTTTTACGTCATTCCCTCTCTAACTGGGGCATTTTGGGACCGATTGATAGGATTGCTGTAGAAGAAGTACACACGGCGATACACTGGTAGGAGCTAATGAGGTTTAACCATGTATCCAGCTAATTTAAATAGTTCACGTTACTGTGTTGTGTGAACAGTTAACTTCATTTAATATTGTATGTGGCTAGTCTTGTTGGGTGCAAAAGTTCCACCAAAACAAGTTCCTTCCCGAAACTATTGTGCAGAACTACTGTCCGGAGTTTAGCACCGCCCAAGACAATTGTGATTGGTTTAAAGAAATGTAAACAGCCCAGAGCGTTTTTTTTTTCCTATCCCAGAATGCATCTGTGGTGTAGCCAGACCTTCCTCCACAGCGCTGTGGAGATAGAGCTGGCAATGCGCGTCATCAGCTGGTGTGAGCCCATCACAAGTTATTTTGCGTTTTTCTTTCTTGAATATTTCTTTACATCTACAACCTTGTTACTGTTGTCAATAAACATGACTACTGTGGTTGAACAACTGTTCAGCTAATGTTTTGCAATGAGCAGAATACACCTTTGACTTTCTACTTTGTCAAATCTGAGGTACAATAGAGCTCATATTCACCATGATGAGATTCAATATGATTGTTTACTTTCAAAAATAAAATCTGTCTTGTACAACTTATAAGTGGCCCCTTGGCATCTCAGCCCTCTTAAACATTAACCATTATTCTCCCGCCCCCCATCCATTCTGCTGTGACCCTGACTGTTGAAAGTCAGTCGGCTTCTATTAATATCAGCCCCGCTCATCATTATCCATCAATTAGACTGGCAACAGTCGGGGCCCACAGAGAAACATCTGCAGCCTTTTGGCTGTGTTTCTGCATGGCTGCCGTGCTCGGAGCTCCGTGTGCCTCTCAAAGCTCCCTGTTCAGAGAAGGCTGGTCTAAATAAAGCAGTGGGAGAGTGGGGACCTGTGTAAAAGACAGTAACAGGACTAGGGCTCACTGTGGTACCTCAGTACTTATGAGAGCTCAATGAATTGTGTCCATTGCGTCGCAAAGCAAAAACTGTCAAGTAGTGAAAGTCAGGACTGGCCCGAGACTCAACGCTCTGCAAAGTAAGAAAACGCACGCATATAGACATCTTCCCCAATTTAACAAGACATAGCTGCAAATACAGGAAACCCAACCAAATACAGAAACCCACATGTAATAGAGAAAACACAACTAAATATAGAAGAATATAGAGATGGAAGAAGACCTACCTGCAAAAATGTTTCCACCATTATACACAGTACACACACAGGCCCAAAATACACACATGCAAACAGGACCGATACACATCGATAAATGGAGAGATGCCAGAGCGAAGGAGCTGCCATTGGGGGTCGAGCCTTGCTAAAGGGCACCTCGGCAGTGCCCAGCAGGTGAACTGGCACCTCTCCAGCTGCCAGTCCACGTTCCGTACTTGGTCCGTACGGGGACTTAAATCGGCAATCCTCCGGTTCCCAAGCTCACTCCCCATGGACTGAGCTACTGCCGCCGAAACAGGCTGCAAGTAGCCCAGACACACACCGACGGATACTGTTTCCAGGGGACACTTAAAAGGGATGCACATGGCTGGAATACACTTGTTGTTGCTACGGTGTTTGGCTGATGAAGTCATTGAAGTCAGCTATCCGTCGGAGATGTTGTGAAGTGGGTTTAAATAAAATATTTTTGTTTAGTTTTTTACAGGACAAACATGTTCATATCCTGCTGAAAAAAAGTACAGATACAGTACTGCAGTGCTCAATATATTCAAAATACAAACAGATGACATGTAAATGTGCCTGTTTACTTCTTGTAATTGTCACTTGTAATCAATAAAACACACATCCCTTTCATCTGTTTGGCATAGTAAAAACTTGTTTTCCTTACCTAGTTACTTAAAAATGATTACTTATTATACGCCAATCACTACAGTACCAGGCTTTCTAGCAACCTCCATAGTAAGGGTTTGAAGTGCTTACAGAAATAACCAGTCAATGTAACATCATTTATCACTTCATTTGTTGCTTTGATGGTCAGTTGTTTTCAACAAAACTCATAGAGAAAGACCGCAGCTTGGAATACACTGCCAAACTGACACCTAAAAGATTTGTGTCATGGACTTTGACAAGTGCCCATGGCAGAACATGCTGCTTTGCACCAAGAGCATCAGAAGCCTTACCCTTTATTAGGATCCCCATTAACTGGCGCCTCATTGGCTGCTGCATCTTCCTGGGGCCCATGCTCCAGACTTAAATAAACCCGAAGCCTATGGGACTATCTGATGGGGCCCCACATGATTAAACTTCCCAGGCACGACTGTGTGGGCACCGCTGAACTGCAGCGGAACCACCCCTCTGCTATAGAGAAGTGCCCGCTCTGTGCTATGTGTCATTTTCTAATGGAGACACGACATGAACAGCTTCAGATTAGAGACGAGTTGTTTGTCAGCCTTGTCCCTCTGGCTTCTCCTTCAACAATCCACCAGGAAACTCTGTCATCATGATACACTGCAAGGATGACATCACCCGCTGTTTCTGCCAAATACCACATGAGCAAAGTCAATGTATTCCAACCCGTTGTCACTCCCAACTCGTCAAATACTGACGCTTGGTCAGTGTCTCTCAGCGTCAGATACCGACGCAAAAATCACCCTTCAGCATCTGTATGGAACGCACCGGGCAGAGCAGCAGCTCGACCGCGGCGCTGTAAGATGACGTAGTATTAATAGCAGTAGAGAGTAGTATGAAAGACCAAAAAGCCGCATAGGGAGGTTGGTTGGGGTGGTGGATGAGTCAAACAACACAGGACTTTCACCCAGGAGACCAGGGTTCATGTCCCATTCTGGTCCCGCGTGTCACTGAAACGTACATTTTGTAACCCCACCCACCATCTTTCCCTAAACCTAACTGTCCCTTTTTTGTGCCGCATGTCAGTTAAAACGTTCCTCCTGACACAGAGCGTCAAAAGTGACGCCAAGAGCCCCGACCAAGCGCGTTTAGATATGACGGTAAAGGAGACCTTTAGCTACAAACGCCAAAGGCCAAATGACCTAGCGTCCGTATTCGATGTGATGGGAGTGAGAATGTGTTGCCCGTTCTTGTCCACGTAAACGTACGTCCCGACCCAGAGTGTCAAAAAGTGTTGCCAAGAGTCCCCACCAAGCGCAGTGAAAAATTATGCCAAAGGGCTAGATCCTTTTTGCGTCAATAACAAACGCCAAAGGCACCAGACCAAACGTTGCTTTTTGACGCAATGGGAGTGAGAATGTGTTGATGGATTCATTGTTTTGAGTGTTGCAATGTTCTCATCTTTTCTGATGTGGGTGTTATAAAGTTAACATGCTCAACAAGACCATCAGTAGATGATATGTACTGTGTGCTTGTGTGTCTACAGCAATGGTACACCAGCACAATGAACCTGCTAGGAACATGGCTGACTGACCGCATGGACCTGCAGCTCCACCTTTATCAACTGAAGATTCTCATCAGGATTGTCAAGGTGAGAACAGCTGCCTTTCACATTTCTAATCCACTTATATCAACGCAAGCAACATGTATTGTTATGGGAATGTTCTCAAGAATCAATGACAGTTATCAAGTTAAGAGACTCTTTTATAACTCTGGTACATTATAACATTTCACTGCTGCCTTCAACCTCATTTGACATATATTATTATAAAAATGGATTTGTCTCAGTGTGGTGTTTTTGTCAGTTACACTTAAGTTTGGCCTTCCTGGTAGAGTGGAGGCTTTTAACAGTGAGTGGCAAGCGATTCAACAAAACAGTTTATTGCGATTGTCCCGATATATTCCAAAAAACATTTACATAGGGATAGCCAATTTGCTATATTAAAAACTTGAATGTTTTTTTTTTTTTTTACCTGTTGCATCAAGTTCAAACATTCAAAATGAAAAAAAGATTAGGGTCATTCATGTTTTTGTGGCCAGTCATTTCTTTTTTGAAATAAAGATTACCTTTTTCCTTACACATCCAATTAATTCAAATGTATTCATAGTATCAAAATATAACAAAGGTTATCTCAAGACACTTTACACATAGAGTAGGTCTAGACCACACTCTATAATTTACAAAGACCCAACAATTCCAACAATTCCCCCAAGAGCAAAGCAGTGGCGAGGAAAATATTTCCTTTTAGGCAGAAACCTGGCGGGCGGGCATCTGCTGGTGCTGGTTGGGGGTATGTTGAACACTTGCAATTATAGTAACAATAAAGATAATGGAACTATGACTAGAAATAGTAGTTGTAGCAGTTCAGGGCGTAGCAGGGCATAGTATGGCGTAGCAGGGAGTAGCAGGGCATAGCAGTGCATAGTAGGTGCCACCCTAATTCAAGGAAAACTGCAAGGTGAGAAAACATAAGGACTCCGGGGAATAAGCTGTCCGGAGATAAGTTAGTAACAAGCATTAATGGGACATGAATGCACACAGGCTACATACATACAAAAAAGATTGGAAGCCTAGTGTACGTGACTGAGGTTAGGGTCAGGACTCAAAATGTTGTGTGAAGTGTCTGAGTAGGAGCTGCACCCATAGGATACTACTCCTCTGTTAGTGACAGTGACAGGTAACACGCCACGTCGGGCAAGTAACTATAACCCCGTTCGGGCATCATCGTATCATAAATGATGTTATCGTTCTCTTGCCCCCTTTGGAGAATGCTTGTTGAATGATCTGATTTGAATGTGCCGTTGGCCAATCAAGAATTTAGTTGGTGCTTGACGCTTTTGACGTTTTCGGAAAGTTTTTTTACTTTTTTTTTTAACGTTCTTTCACTTTCGACATTTGCCGTTTTTTTCCGACTATTTCCGATGCTTTGGTCGTTTTTTGTGCTTTTATACTTTTTAGACTTTTTTTTTTCGAAGTTTGACAGTTTTCTTTTAAACGTTTTTTCAAATGTTCTTTTCGAACGCCCCCCCCCCCAAAAAAAACAAAACAAAACAAAACAAAAAAACAATCTGTATAGTAAGTAAAAATTGTCTTCGGGCAAGTTTTTGTTTTCACTTACCCAACATCCGGCCGAATTTCTGGCGGCACCAGAGCAATCCTGGAAGTGGAACGTTGTGGATATAGACTAGCGATCAGGCAGCTCAGATGACATGGGGACTCCCTTTTGAGACTGATACAGTGAAACTCAATGGTGGAAGAAGTATTCAGATGCTTTACTTAAGTAAAAGTACTAATAGCCCATTGTAAAAATACTCTGCAACTAGTAACTAAAGCTGTCAGATGAATGTAATGGAGTAAAAAGTACAATATTTCTCTCTGAAATGTAGCGGAGTAGAAGTAGAAAGTGGCATGAAAAGAAAAAACTCAAGTAAAGTAGAAGTATTTGTGAAGTGCATCTAATTGAGTAAATGTACTTACTAATTCCACAACTGGTGAACCTTGAACCCTCTGATTGTTTTGTTTGTTTGTGATAGAAAAAGTACCGTGACTTCCGCCTTCAAGGGGTGCTGGACTCCACGTTGAACAGCAAGATGTATGAGACAGTGAGAAACCGGCTAACCTTGGAAGAAGCCACTGCCTCGGTGAGGGAAGGAGGGATGCAAGGCGTTACCATGAAGGACAGTGATGAAGACGACGACAACTAGATCATGGGCCTGAAAACTACTACAAAGTCAAAGCTTTTCAGAGGGGGGAATGGTATACTGCCTGAAAACCCAGGCAGCCATGCCTGCAGACTGGCCTAACGTCCAACCTTTCCCCTCCATTCCTCGCTGTTTCAGTTTGTTGCATTCTTGTAATAGTTCCACATTTCTGTCTGAATACAATACAAGAAGAAAAAGCATTTTGTGTCTATAAACACTTGCAACGCGCAAGGCTGTCCTATCAATGCTATCCATTTAGAAATTCCCCATGTAGGCTCATCAAGCTTTAATTCCTCAAAACTAAAACTCAAATGTGGGCAAATGAGTTTCCAGAATATCCAAAAGAGGCTAAAATGTGACAGGAGTGTAAGACAAGCGCAGATGTGACCGTGAACACCAAGCGAAGCACTCACAAATAAAATGAGAAAGACAGGCAGGTGATTGCATCTACAGTATATGGAGTTCATTCAAAACATTTTGTTGTACCTTCATTTGGTGCAACCAAAAATGTCCACAGTCTTTGTACGGGAGCATTTCTGTTGGTTTTCGCTAAGACTGAAAAGTACATGGAGCAGTCTCTTTACTTTACACTGTTCTGCTAGAGAAGAACTTATGAAACACTCAATTGATCCAGGCCTCTATACTATGGTTCCAAGTGAAATAGTGAAATAGATACAGGTGTCTGTTTTTTTTTAAGTCTGCCAATATGCATAATGAACTTTTCACTGTTGAAGTCATATTGTGATTGATCCAAATGGCACTGATAGTTACTTGTTGGTTTTAGGTCCAAAACAACAGAGTTGAAACAAAACATTCATAAAATATTTCCCAAATTAGCCCTGAATCAAGCAATATGGTTGACTGTTTTGTTCTCAAGTTTATAACCAAGGCTACACATTTGTCTGTATGCTAAAAAACATGTGCAGTTGCATTGTTGTAAAAGGTGTTAATATGCTCTTACTTTTTTTTGGTAATGGGTTTGCATCATGTGTCGACCAAACTAAATGTTTAAAGTGCTGATATTATTTTTTTGGGCTTTTTCCCTTTCATTTACTGTTCTGTTCTGCTCTATTGTAGTCCAGTCTTTACTTCCGTGACGAACGTGCATCACTTTGTAACACACGTTATAATGCTCGCCTAGCTGCTAGCATGGCACGCCCTCATTCTCTGCAACTGATTAGCTAGTAGTCCTTACCTAACTACTGTGCATGTGCGACTCCCAACAAAGATGCAACAGAAGTGAGATGCCTCACTCTGTAGCTAAAACAGAGAGCTCAACACACAGGGTGAAAAGAGGAGCTGCAGCAATGTGCAGTACAACAAAAAATATGGTGTGACGCTGACGGTTTTCGTCAGACAGCAAACGGAATCCAAGGCATCGTCAACAATGAAGTTGCTGGGTAAACAAAGTGAGTAATTTTAGTAAAAAAGGGACAAAAACTAAGAATATCATTCAGCCAACGTTGACATCTCAAGAAAGCATTCTGTCATTTTGAGAAGTCCCATTCTTCGGCCTCTTACCTGGTGACGTATGAGATCATTATCAATGTCATCTCTCATCTCAACTCTCTGAATTAGCCTAATATGATGTAAAATGATCTAGGTTTTTGCATGTGTGGAGCATAATTTAAAAGCATTCAATTGAATTGTATTGAATAAGTGCGAAATATTTGTCAGTTTGTCAGTAATTGTCTGCTGGCTAAGCCATGCTAGTCAGGTTTACCAAGCTCAGACAGTGTCATCGGTTTGGCAAACCCTAGTCTTGCTTTGCCAGACCCTCCTCCAAAGCATAGCTGTGGCTACTCCACATTCAGGGATGGGAGGAAAACCTGCTCTGGTTTAATGGCATTTCTTTAAACCAATCAGAATCGTCATGGGCGGCGCTAAGCTCCGCACAGAGCCGCTACAAAATAGCCGTGCGAGAGAAAACTCAGATTGGACAGATAGTCTAGCTAGCTGTCTGGATTTACCCTGCAGAGATTTGAGGAGCAGTTAACCATAGTCCTCATAAAGCCACCAAATTTAAAATTCCAACACAAAGAAAGCAGAAGGAAACGGAAAATACATGCATCCGGCGGAATTTCCTCAAAGTAAAGCAATCCCGGAAGTGTAACGTCAAGGATATAGACTAGGCAAACCCAAATAAGGAAGTTTCTAGAGGTTGAAGAGCCTACTGTTTAGTTTAGTTTATTGGTTTACACATGTACAAATACTACAGATTAATATACACATAATCAATAAATGATTTGATGGAGAGATAAAAAAAACAAACTCAAATGGGGCTTAATCTGGGCACTCTCCAATAAATTCTGAAAGGTAAAACAATATCAGGAGTTACATGGGTTAACAAAGGCATCCCATAGGGATAACATTGCACAGACAAAAGCAAACCTTTAACAGCTTTCTGAAATTGTTCAAGTGTTAGCTTTGGAAAATCTAATGGCAAAGCATTACATATCACTGAACCTCTGTAATTTAAACCCAACTGAAGTTGAGATGTTCGACAGATAAGAGGTCTGAGTTTGAAGTTGAAGCATGATTATGAAGTTGGTAACTGCAAAAACAGAGGTCATTATAGAATGAATCCTGTGTGATTACCATCCACTGTTTGGGAATGTTACCGTTTTCCAGCAACACTGGAAAGAAGTTTTGTTTGGGATGATGAATGATCAGATATTTTTAACCAAAGTTGGGTACGTCTCTGGAAACAACTGTCTTTCTGCTCAGATTTTCAAACAAAATGTTAAAATCTTCTTTTAACATTGACTCCAACCTCCTGCAGTGGAAAATATATGAAACAAAGAATTAACTATGTGCGACTTGCTGTTATGTATTTGCACAAACATTACACACATTTATCAAAAATTAAAAAAGAAAAGTGTAAAATATGAATGGGAAATTGTCTGTGTTTGTGCAGTGAACTTGAAGGAGATGCTTTTGAATCAAAGGGGGGTGGGGTGGGGGTGTCTGTCTCAGTACCATCTGATGGATGGCTTCAATAGAGTCCCATATGGCCTCCAGCTATACATTTCACTGTACTACCACTTTTGTGAATGTCACAAGATCTTCTGTTTCAGAGTGAGAAAGCTGTGTGTACTCTTTACACACAAGGTGAAACTGTGTTACTCATTGAAGAATCAGTGTCTAACTGCCTGCATATAAATGTATCAGTGCCAACACAAGCTGTATTTTGCTGTTGAAGGAAACACTAACTGCTTGTGGTCTCACTTCTTCAAACGGTGGTACTTTGATTTCCACATCAACCTAACACCTTTGGCATGTCCCTCTCTTTATTCTGCTTAATAGATAAGTTAGCAATACACATATAGTTTGGGTTTTTATCACACTTATAGACCTGTTTTCAACCTTATCCATGTTTTAATTTTAAAACAAATGCTCTATTTTAGTCAAAGTTGTTGATTTGCCATCTGTTCTTGTATGGACCTTGTTCTTCATTCCAGGATGTATGATAGGGCTAATCCACATTTTTATATTATGGAATGATGGGAAGTGAAGTCTACCTGTACTTTCCCTCTGTTAGCTGTTTTCTATACTGTATTCCTAGAGCTATGTGTCGCCCTGTGTGCAAGTACTGCATGTCCCCAGTTATCACTCCCTTAGTTGTTTTTCGCTCCATGTATGAAGTTAGCGGCGGGTTCATCGTGCTTCTGTCTTCTAGAAGAGCCCACCAAGGCCCAGAACATTGAAATAAAGGTGAATGGCAAATGTGGAAAGAACGTGTCCCCTCGTTCCTTGTTGTTTATATTGTATATATGTCAATTGACTAACTGACTGACTGACTGACTGAATTCATTCAACCTTTATTTACACCCGAGAGATCACTGGTGGGCAGCCCTCATTTACAATGACATTGAGTCAGTTACAAAGACATAGAAGGGAAACAGAAAAACAAGAAAAACAAAAAAAAAAACACTAAAACTTTCTGAATTGGAAAAACAGTTTGATGGACAAATCAGGACAAGCAAAATGTAAAAGAAAGTACAACTATGTAAATTAATTACAAGTCGAAGTTTGGAGGTCCAAAATACCATTTCCAAAATGTCTAGGTCCTTACTTACTTGACTACGTTTACATGCACATACAACACAGTCTCACGGCAGTTCGTGAAATGGTCACGTAATGTAATCTATTTGATTTGTGTATGAATGTCAGCACGTTTTTTATAATACCAATTGCATAGCTGTTTTACAGCGGGACGGGTTGGGTTTAGGAAAAGAAGAATGGGACGGGTTGGGTTTAGGAAAAGAAGAATGGGACGGGTTGGGTTTCGGAAAACAATAACGGGACGGTTGAGTTTAGTAAAAGAATAAAGTTGGGTTGGGTTTAGCAAACGTGACACGCTGGACACGATCCCCGGTCTCCTGGATGAAAGTCCTGTGTTGTTTGACCCATCCACCACCCCAACCAACCTCCTTACGCTGATTTTCGGGCTTTCATACTACTCGCTACCGTAGTCGCTCTTAATGCTACGTCATCTTCTCATTGAGAATTGTGCTGTGATGACGAAAGATGCTTCCCATTAAAATACATTAGTTTAAAAAACGTGTTGACCATCACGAAAAAAATGAGATAAACGTGTTTGTGTACACAAATCAAATAGATTAAATTGCGTGACCATTTCACGAACTGCCGTGAGACTGGGTTGGTACATAATATTCCGGTTTTTGCCCTTAATCCGAAAAAGACGATATTCCGACTAAGCTGTTTTCATGGCTAATGAAGGTGAATATTCCACTAATATTCCTAAATAGGATTTTTTCAAACTTTTCCAATGGTGGAGGACTTGTTGGAGCGTGCAAAGACAGCGTCCCTCTTTCATTCCTTCAACCAGCTTCTTGAAAAGGTCAGCGTAGCGATGTTTGCTCATATCCAAAAACCTGTTGATATCCAAGTCTTTGATAATGTTTAAAAGTAGCTGTGTTTCTCCTTCTTATCGGGTCTGCAGCCTTGCAAACTGTTGGCTGATTGGTTTGTGTACAGTAACCATAGCAACGCACAGAGCTGACCATAAGCCGTAAACAGGCAAGAGGCTGTAAACTGCAGTCAAAACCCTGATATTCCGAATGCGCTGTATACACGTCGAAAGAATGCTTCTTAAACCTGAATAATACCAGAATATCCCACGTCTTAATCGGAAAATGCTGTAATCGTAAAAAGGCCTTATTCTGAATATCCAACCGGAATATGCTGTTTACGACTGTTTATGACTTAAATTCGGAATATTGTCACATTCGGAATAATAGTGAAATATTGGTGTGCATGTAAACGTAGCCAGTGTCTGGTGCACTACCATTAAAACTGTACTGGTGATTTGTTCAAAAATCTTTGAATTTGTTATAGAAAGGTTATAATAAGTAATACATTTAGTTTCAATGTTTGCTATTATTGTTACTTGTACTATTTTGCCCAAAGAGCGAACCACTTCGACTGAACAAGGATTAGGATTGGGCATCGAGCACCGGTTCCAATTTGGAATCGTTTCAAAAATTACGATTCAAATGGAATCGTTTTTTTATTGGAATAGTTTGGAAGGTTTGGTTTTGTAATCGGTTCCAAATATAACACGTGCAAGTTTTGGTTTCCGTAGTGACCTCCGTACTTCCAGGCGCTTGTTGTGTTGCAGCCATGGAGCCACTCTAGTGTGGCTTTACTTTACTTTGAAAAAGCCGATAAAAGTGTATATCCCCATTGAATCATGTGACCCGTTTCAACTCTCCCTCAAAGAATCTGAATCGAGAATCGATAAGAACCGGAATCGAAAGGAAGAATCGGAATTGAAATCAGAATTGTTAAAATCAAAACGATGCCCAACCCTAACATGGATGTTGTGTCAGCAGACTGCAAAACATACATATTTGTTAATCCATGCCCCACCCCCCCCCATACACACACACACACACACACACACACACACACACACACACACAGCAACATTTTCTGAAGAAACAGAGGCTGAGATTAATGCTGTGGATTATAGCATCAGTCATCTTAAGAGGTGATATTATTGTGGAGAAGGAGATTGAAAGAATTGCCCGAGATCAAATCAGCAATGACCGAAATATCAAATCAAGAGGCCAAAAGGCCAAGATGGAAGCTGAGACTAAAGACGGGAGGATTAATAGAAGATATAATATAGTCCCAAATTAAAAGAAGACAGAAGATCTTTTAATTATGTTATAGAAGGAGGGGGAGGGACAAATCCTTCTCAGAAGAATACAGAAACAACAGATTTAAGATGAGAGTGGGGGGAAATGAGGTTAGTGAAATTTGACTTTCTCCCTGCTCATTGCAACAAAAGGTTTATTCAGATGTAGTTGTTGGTCTAAAATGTTTGAATTATTATGCAATTAGACTGTTCATATACAAGGTATGGTTAACCAGTAGACAAACCAACACTATTATTGTGCTGGATAGTAATATTAGAAGGTAGGGTCAAACGATAGTAGTAATTTTTCCTTGTGGTTTGATGCGTTTCTAGGGAAGGCAAGGCATCTTTGTTTGTATAGCACATTTCAGCTACAAGGCGATTCAAAGTGCCTCACATGACACATTAAAGAGCAGTTAAAAACAATGAACAATTAAAAATACATGAACAGAAAATAAATTAAGACCGATATGAAATACAAGAACACAGTGGTGGAATGTAACAAAGTGCATTTGCTCCAGTACTCTATTCACTTATGCTGAGCACTGAAGTATATGTACGCCAGTACTGTACTTAAATCCAAATGTTGAGGTACCTGTACATTACTTGAGTCTTTTCTTTTCATGCCACTTTCTACTTCTACTCCGCATCATTTCAGAGAGAGATATTGTTCTTTTTACTCCACTACATTCATCTGACAGCTTTAGTTACTAGTTACTTTACACATTAAGATCTCTGCACACAAAACACATGCAGTTTAACGGCCTACAAGTCCAGCTGAAATGATTAGACCGTTAAACACACAACTGTTTGGATCCTTTACACTTTCTAAAATGGGAGGATTTTACTGTATCGAGTACTTTTAATACTTGAAGTACATTTTCCTGATGATACTGACATACTTTTACTTAAGTAACATTTTCAATACAGGACTTTTACTTGTAAAAGTATTTTTACAGTGTGGTATTAGTACTTTTACTGAAGTAAAGGATCTGAATACTTCTTCCACTACTGGTTTAAAGCTATTAAACATATAAACACAGTAAATAGAATATGACAGATATGAAATACAAGAATAAAAGTTACAGGACTTACATTTATTTACAGTGTAAGAAATGAACATGTTACTTTAAAGAAGGCCGCATCAAAAAGAAAAGTCTTCAGGCTTGACTTAAAGATTGAACAACGGGTTGTTCAGGACATTAAGGAACCCTCAGAATAAGGAAACATGATTTCTGTGTGAGGTAGAAGAGAAGATGATCGTGCACACAACTCAAGTGAATGGCTTTGCTATTATGTATATATTATTATGAGAGTCATGTACAATTATTGATATCCGCCTGCCCTACCCACTGAGCTAACCCGGCCACATAAACAGCATTTTTCTTATTTCATCGGACATTAATAGTCGGGCAATTACAAACTGGAGATTGACAGGGAGAGTGTAACAATGTGCCAATGTGGATTTCACTTTTTGATAACGTTATCCTGTGGTTAATTCAAATATGTTTGAAATGAAAATGTCATTTCAAGGGTTGGTTCTTCCACATTTCTTTGGTTATTGTTCAGTTGGTGGCTTGTTAAATTGTCATATAACATCATGTTACTCACAGTCATTCATCCTCAGAAATAAAGGCTGCCAACATTGTTGGAGGACGTGAAGCAGAATATAAAAAAAAAAAAGATTGGGCCGTTTGAGTTAATGTGACAGAGACCTCACATGCTCTTAACTGTCGGAGGCAATTCCTTCATCTCCTACACATATGAAAATAATCAACCAGCTAGCGCACAAAGCACCCCAACCTATTTCAACATCAAATCTGCATTGTCTGCCTTGGAATATCATTTATTTAATAATCCAGACATGATTGGGCAGTTCTGTGCGAGAGACGACACCAGGGCGGATTAATGGGCCCGGAGATTTATGTCGGCACGATCTGAGCTGCTTTGGCTTTTAAGCTCCAATCAAGTGGGGAAATGGGAAACGATAACTGTATCCAAATAAAAAAGTATCTCCAACTGACCATCACAGTGAGAACTGGCCCGGAGTCTTGGCGCTGACAGGCCGCTGCTGTACTGCGGGGAGTCCTGCAGTGATACGGATGTGAGAACAAGCCGTTCCGACACATTGAGTCCATCAAGCCGTCTCGGACATGATACGTGTGGAAAATGACAACAGGAAAATGAAAAGATGAAGAGAGAGAAATCATCCCATGCGTATATTCAAGCTGCCAACTAAATTGGTCTGTGATTTGTTGTGAAGAGGCATTTCATTTACCATGTTTTTTTGCAGTGTCCTTTAAGGCAGTGGTTCCCAACCTGGGGTCCGGGGACCCCTCAGGGGGGCAGCAAAGATCACAGGGGGTGCGCAAGTCTTTATCTGGTTTGAGGTTGAGGTAAAAAAGAAAATATTTGCACGTCAAACAAATGATGATAATACACTAGAATATATAATGTATACAAAAGTCTGTATAAAAACTATATATTTTTGTTCTCGCTTAAAATTGTAGGCAGACTACTTAGTAGGCCCAACCTCTGGGACCTCTTAACCTGGGACCCTTGCTGTCATCAGGTCAGCTGCTAGCTGCTATCATCCTCATTTTTCCTGCCGCCACGGCATCACTATTTTATGAATAAAACATAGCGGAGAAACGTGAAAGTGCTACTGATAACTCCTCTGTGTAAAAAAAGAAAGTAAGGCTCTATCTCGAGAGTTACCTCAACTTCGGTTTCGGAGGGGGGGGCTCAGCTTTTCTTTGACATAAGTAGGGGGGGCGCCAAGGAAAAAAGGTTGGGAACCACTGCTTTAAGGTAAACAGCATTGAATTAGAGTAGGCCCACAGCCCAGGAGACGTGGTTATTTTTGTACTGCTGCTTTGCGTGCCAGAAGTGTCAAAATTGCCTGCCATTTGAGAGGGCAGGTAGATGTCAGATCCTTCTAATAAAAGCGGCCCCCAAAGCCTCTTATGTTTCCCTCCTCATGCACCAAAACCTTCTTATTGTGGCCTTAAGAGGGGACAACAAGCCCGCTGATTAATTTTAGATCTTTTTTTCCATGAAAAGAGTAGCTTACAGTTTAAAGCAATCTCACTCAATGTTCGGGCAAAGACACTGGGGCAGATTGTGTTATACCTCAGGGATGAATATTACACAGGACTGTTTGTCCTGTTTCATGGTCGTGTACAGTACAAGCCCATATGGGGATCAACAATATTACATATAAACTGGGACTGCTGAGGCCACTGTTGATTTAGATGAATGTTAAGAGTTAATCCTCCTCCATGCAAGCACACTTGATTGTGCACACCTCTTTCTTTGACCAGATGAGTTCCCTTTCCAAAGGCTTTTTCCACAGCTTCAACTTCAACTGTCAGTGCTGACAAGTATAATATTTAATGCAATGGCATGAAACGGAAAACAAATTATTTTGGAAACCATTTTCTCTTCCAGTTTCTCTTCCATGTTTTGTTTTGTTACATAATTCAGATATTTGTAGTATTATATTATTATATTAATATATTATATTATTAAGTATTATAATATTGGTTTGCAGTATTGTTGAGACTATGCTGATGACTTTGTTCTAAAACACCCAGTTAAACATTTTTTTTCTTATTGTAATACATTGTTGTCCTACATTGTTTAACATTGAAAAGTGCATTTTCGAACTACCAACCAATAGCCCTTTTTCACGGCAGACGTGTTGACGTGTGATAGTAGGAAAAGCACAGGTGTATTCGAAACCATTAATGATGGCTGCATTCCACTTAGGAGAGGCCCTGGTATTGTGCATGATGACTCACTGAGATAGCTTACTGGGACACTTGATGGAATTGAGCCATTGTTAAGGTTATCAGTTTCAGCTGTGCTTTTCCTACTATGACAAGTCAAAATGTCTGCTGTGAAAAAGGTCCATAGTTTTGGTGGAAAATATAATGACAGTGGTTTCAGCTGTAATGCCTCCACTGTCATTATATGGTGGTTTGTTGAGTTACTTTCTCAATACGTCACATCGGTGATGAATGTCGTTTTCTTTCAGTTAGAGCTGCAACAGTTAGTCGATCAACAGAAAATGAATTGCCTGCTATTTTGACAATGGATCAGTTGTGTCAGTCCATTTATTTTCATTGTCATATATGACAGTAAATTCAATAGCTTAATGTTTTTTACTGTTAGTCGGACCAAACAGGCTAAATGATAACCTTGCCGTGCCATTTTGTCCACTATTTTTTAATATTTCATAGACTTAACGATAATCGACCGATTGCTTGATCTTGATTAATCAAGACTATAACTGTCAGATTCATTGATAATGGAAATAATTGTCAGTTGCAGTCCTACAATATGAAGAACACTTTATGGCAGGGCTTTTCCGTCTGACACTGTTCTTTCCTGTACAACACACCTAGCAAAGGCATTTCCACTGCAAACCTTCTGCTATGGAGGAAAAAAAACTGACTTCAGTCTCAATAAATGAATAAATAAATACAGAAATATATAAATGCAGAAATGAATAAATAAATGCTGAAATAAATGATAAATATATCATGCCTAAATGCCTAACTATATGAATACAATAATAAATAAATACATTATTACTTATTTATTTATTTGTTCTTTTATTCTTTTATTCTTTTATTTATTTATTTATACATGTATTTATGCATTTATTTATTCATTTATTTATTTATGCATTCATGGTGCCTATGTATAATACCCCCGGAAAGGAACTTGTTTTGGTGTTTTCGTTCAAAAGTTGTTTTAGTCGTGCGACAGAAAACTCAGATTGGATAGATAGGAGCAGTTAACCATAGTCCTCATAAATCCACTGGAGTTTAGAACGCCAACACAAAGAACGAGGAAGGTGACGGACATCCAACCTAAAAAGAGGGACATCTGGTGGAATTTCCGGCGGCACCGGAGCAATCCCGGAAGTGGAACGTCGTGGATTTAGACTGAAAAAGAGATTGACTACAGAAAATGAATCCCAGGAAAGGGCGGTCTGACGGCAAGGTAAACAGCAATGTCCTAACAGCAGGACATTGCTTAGCTTGCATGTCGGTACTCCTCTCTGCTTCTCCAAACTGGAGGTGTGTTACTGTAGCTAATACACTGACTATAGTGAAGACGAAATATCCAAACTATCCCTTTAAGTCAAATTTTAGTCATTTATTAATCTTCAGTTAACTAATAACTAAGACAATTTCATTTTCAGCAATGATGTCAATTTTCATTTTACTCAACGTAATTGTATATTTATATTTTGATTTTGTGAGGTTGTCCTTTGTTTTTAATTATTTATGTTTGAGCTTTCATCAAACACCCATATAACTGTAATACGGCGATTAATTCACTTCTGAGGAAAATATTATTATTCAATTATAGCCCAAGCCTAATGAATTATTTAACAATAGTGAGAGAACGCTCCACTCCAAATGACTGTAATGCTTCATTCAAACAGTGTTTATTCCACTCTGACATATACAATACAGTTCTCACTCTCCTCAGCAAATAGATACAGATATAAATATAGATATAGTTAAATAAATAACAAAAATAACGTTTACACAGAATAATGCCACCTTTAGGGCTTCGAAAAGGCCCGAGACAGTCACATCAATGGACCTTACATTTTTTGAAAGATTTGAATGAACTTGGACAAGCATGCATGCATCATCTGCATATTCTCTGCCAACTACAATAAGGCCCTGATCCTTGTACCAGTCATTTCTTTTTTGTAACCAGAGCCTTTGGACTCCTGTGTCCCTCACCACTGCCTAAGGACTCCTGAGCAAGGCTTGTCTTTACCTGACTCACTACAGAGCCAGAGGGTGCGCACACACACACACACACACACACACACACACACACACACACACACACACACACACACACGCACACACCTGTGTTGACCTTAGAATTGTGTAAAGCAGAAGAAATCATGGAGAGCTGCTTCAATCCTCTGTTGATGCAGAAAGAAATAAAATGGGTCACAATCATAAACATTCAAACAAAATGTCCTCCAATGTCCAAACAGTCGCATTTCTTCAGAAACCATTACGTTTGACAAAGCTAATGTCAAGATGTTTGTGTTGCTAGATTGCCGTGAACAATCAGAAGAAAATACCAGGCAACACATATATAACTATCGCTCTGCAAATGACAAACTGAACCGAGCACTGACTACAATGGAAAGCATCTTCTCATGCTGTTGCTATAGTGACTATCACTGGCTAGCTATTCAACAAAGGTCATCAACAATGCTGTCGCTAGGGGTGCTAATTTATGAAATGCTAAACAACCTATATCATCGTGTGGTTTGGAGGATGTGTTGAGCGCGGCAGACGGATCGTGTCTGACAGAGAACATTGTTTTGTTTCACTTAGAGGGAAAATGTGTGTTTTAGCATTTAAGTCACTTTTCAAAATTTGAAAAGTAGCTACATTTGTTGCTAGGTGCTTTTTGAAAACAAAAAGGTTGTCTGGGTAGTCTTAAAATGTGATAAATGTTACAAAAAAATTGCTAAATTGGCATCACTGCACCCAGCTCTAAAGGTCACACACAGAAGGTGAGCAGCCAATGCCGACCTTACACCAACAACGACTTTTCGATTCCATTGTAACAATGGACTAATTTCCAACATCGGAATAAAATCATAAGAGTTGGGGCGCGCTCCCAATCGTTTGGTGTAAGGCGGTCATTAAACTGAGTCACAGTCAGTCTTTTTCTCATCTTGACATTCCAACCAAATCAAACGTGTTTGATATTATCTATTTTCTATTATATTACATAACATTGTCATCAACCAGTGGGTGCGCTCCCTCCAGCACCAAACAGGAAGCAGCAAACAGCTAGAGCCAGTGTTGCTAAACGCTAAAGAGGGAAAGTTGCAGATTTTCAACCCTTCTGAAGCGTAACATCCAACGAAGGAGTTTTACCGGCGGATGAACATGACCTCTGGGTAATGGAGACACTCATCTGCAGAACAGAAAATCAGCAAACTTTCCCTTAAGTTAGCAGCTAATGCTAGCGGTAGCTAGCTAGCTTGGTTAAATCTTCGAAACGAATCTGGTTGTAGTCGTGCAATGTGTAATAATGTGCTCCCCAGTCTATACATATTATGACACGTCTTTAACGTTAGATGTGAGATGATTGTCTTTAGATTTGAGATGGTGTCAGACTTTAGTCTTTTCAAAGTCTTCTAGTGCAGTGGTTCCCAACCTGGGGTCCGGGGACCCCTCAGGGGGCGGCAAAGATCACAGGGGGTGCGCAAGTCTTTATCTGGTTTGATGTTGAGGTAAAAAAAAAAATATTTGCACATGTTTTTTGAACATTATTATTATGATAATACACTAGAATATATAATGTATACAAAAGTCTGTATAAAATCTATATATTTTTGTTCTCGCTTAAAATTGTAGGCAGGCTACTTAGTAGTGCTGATAACTCCTCTGTATCAAAAAAGAAGGTAAGGCTCTATCTCGAGAGTTACCTCAACTTCGGTTTCGGAGGGGGGGGCTCAGCTTTTCTTTGACATAAGTAGGGGGGGTGCCAAGGAAAAAAGGTTGGGAACCACTGTTCTAGTGTATGGTCAACCCAGTCTCACGGCAGTTCGTGATATGGTCACGTAATTGAATCTATTGATTCGTGACACGGACACGTTTATCTCGTGTTTTTCATGATGGGGTCACATTTTTTAAACTAGTGTATTTCAATGGGAAGCATCTTTCGTGATCACAGCACGATTCTTTCTGCCACTTACAGCAGAGAAGCTGTATATAGCTTTGCTATTATTGGTATTTTTAGCCCAATAACTTCTGTTTTAATCAACATTTATTCACCAGATCTTATCATGGTTTATATGTATTCCTTTTAATGTTATTATTTCAGTCTATTTCGGCCATGGAAGCTGGATTGCTTTGTTGTTTATTGATTTTTTTTAAAACTATAACGCTACATCTATCAACATTTATTTAGATGTTATTATAGTATGCATTTCTTTATTTTAATAATATTATTTCGGTCTTACTACCGGTGAAATATTACAGTAAGACAGAACACGATATGATCCGAGCTGGGCGCATGCAAAGCCGATATCCCACAATGCAATGCAGGCATTCATATCAGAGAATCGGACAGCGATCAGCGGGTCTTTAACGACAGTATCACTTCAATGTCCATATATATAATCACAGTTTTTTGTCACCAGCAACAACACGTTGCTCAGCTTTGTTCCAGTAAGTTATGCACCGTAATAACGTTTTAAAAAATCAGCTGAAGACTCTGGAAGTGACGTAGTAATTACCACTCGGCGGATAGGAAAGATACAAATACATAATATTCATAATAGTGATGTTTATGTCTAACGTTGTATTTGAGGATTTAAACAATAAAGATAACAATAATAATAAAATACATTTTAATATATTTGTCTCATGTACTGTTTGCTTGGTCGGCCGGCAGGCGGCGGCAATCTGAAATGGAATGAAGCCCATTCATGGCAGACAGCAGAAACACAGGAGCTGAACAAATCCAGCCATCCACCCCAGAAGAACTACAAATACACTAGCTCTGTAACAGGTTCTGGGGCGCGTCTCCAGTGGGAGTTGTAGTTTTTAAATTATATAAAAAATGTATTTATATTATATTGGTATATTTCTCATAAGTAGAAGTTGGTAGTGTAGAATTGTGGATACACCCTGGGGTTTTTGGGATGGGGAACACACTGGTGTCATTAGATTTTAAAAATCTAATCGTTAAATAGGTGAAAATAGCTTATTACCATATTTGACAGTGCTTACAGCGGGTAAACTTTGGAGACCATATGTACATTACAGCTGAGGTCCAGAGCTTTCTATAACAGCTGGTCCTATGTGTGTAGCAACTTCTGTTGCTAAATGATAAGCCTTCAAACATGTACTGGGTCCAAGATTCAGTGGTCAATAATTCAAAGCAGGAGTAATGTATCCTCTTCAAACTGACATATGTTATTGTCGAGGTTGAGACCTTTCCAACAATGTGTTTGCTATAGTCCTACAACAACGTTTTAATTTTTACATGTCATGGAGACCAATTTGCAGGCGATACTTTATACTTTACAGCACAAGTCAAAACAAATGCACATTAGTCAAACAATCCATTAGGCTGTATTTCTAAACACTCAACTGTAGGTTTTTTATATAGGCCTAGTATTTTTCTGCGACAAGGCAAATCAAAGTGCTTAGCATAAAACACTATTTTGTTCATTTTTTGTATTTTTATTGTACAAATTCTCATGTACAACGTGCAGCAATCTTTCACAGACGCGGAGCGGTAATTATTACATCACTTCCGGAGTCTTCAGCTGATTTTTTTAAAGGTGTGATAGAATGCAAAGCCGATTTTACCTTGTCATAGTTGAATAACGACAGTTCGGTGGGTAAATAGGACATACAGAGAAGCTCAAATCCCATTAATACTCCTTTACTATGCAAATCTCACATTTTGAAACTACCACTGAAAACGGGTGAATCTCAACAAAGCTGGAAGCTGACGTCAGCATCCCAAATCCATCAATCAAATAGTCTTTGTCACGCCCCAACATTTGCATAGGCTACACCACTGACCTGAGGTCAGCTTAGTCTTCTGAATCTAGCTAGGTCATGCAGATCTCCAGAGGTCTGCTATTTAATTACTAAATTCACTTCTGAGACTTTTTTTATGCGAGAAATCAACTACGTAGAGGTCAAATATGGGCCGTTTTACGAAAATTGATGGCTAATTGCAAATTTTGTCCGACTGTGTGTTGCAGTTCAGCAGGAGCTCAGCAGGCTACGTGACAGCGGCCGGTGCTGCCTCGCCGCCCGGCGTGTCCTACTTCATAGACTCCGGCTCGCTGTGAGCTAGCTGGACCTCCGTCATGAAGGGAAGCCCGCAGCGCTCCATACCCGATCTGCAAACACAGGATTGGAGGGACAGTAGCAGCTAACAAAATCCCTAATGTTCACAAAAATGCATTAAATTGAAATCGGACACCATTGTTTTATAAGACCTTGGGGTAGATGTTATGTAAGTGGCGTGACGAGATTCAAACTGTAAATATACTTTAATTATGCCGAAAGTGAAGCTAACTAGCCGTGATCTGTAAACATAGGATTGGAGGGACAGTAGCAGCTAACGAAACCCCGAATGTTCACAAAAATTCATTAAATTCAAATTGGACACCATAGTTAGCTTCATAAGACCTTCAAACGGTAAATACGATCTTTTCCCAGAGGATTAAATGGGACACATAGCCTAGCTTGCATTTTGTAAAGGTATTCTCTCAGTAAAGGCTACTGAGCCCCGGTCGTCCAGTAACCGAGAACCGGTGACTTTCACTGGGTATGGAGGTTGCCGTTTTCTCGTCAGACTGTGTGGAGCTCCTAAAGTCCGACAGGTCTTACTAAATTTGCAATTAGCCATCAATTTTCGTAAAACGGCCCATATTTGAGCTTTATATAGTTGATTTCTCGCTGTAAAAAGTCTCAGAAGTGAATTCAATAACGAAATAGCCCGACAAACAACGTATAACTTTGCAGTGTCTGAAATATGAGACCTGCTGTCTCGTCTCCAATGTGTTTCTATGAGGTTCACTCAAACCAATCAGCACGCAGCTCATCTAAATATTCATGAGCATACTATATTTGGAAGAAAAGCTCTTGTTCCAAATAGAGCCATATTCACAGGGTAGTTAAGGGCCTAATAAAATAGCATTCGGCAATTTTCAGCCCAACCAATGTTACATACCCTATTAGGAGACTTTAAGGAACAGTGTAAAATACCCTCAAACCCCTTTAAACGTTATTACAGAGCATAACTTACTGGAACAAAGCTGAGCAACGTGTTGTTGCTGGTGACAAAAACCACTGATTAAATATGTCATTGAAGACCCGCTGATCGCTGTCCGATTCTCTGATATGAATGCCTGCATTGCATTGTGGGATATGGGCTTAGAATGTGCCCTGCTCGGCCCGTGTTCTGTCTTACAGCATACTGTAATATTTCACCGGTAATAAGACTGACCCCTACCTGCCCGCTCGCCTCTCATCGAAAATGAATTACGAGGCGCGTCAATCGCTCCCTGTGTGAAAAGCCCTTCATGATCCTGACATGCAGGGATGTATTGGCCAGTCACATGCAGTGATGTACACATGCACTCATGTGCTTGTTTATAATAATAATTACTCACGTTACTGTAATTGAGTAGTTTTTTTGTGTACTTTTTTTAAAATCTACAATTTTACTTTTACTTAAGTTTGTTTTGTTTGAAATATTGTACTTTGCTATATTTAAATCACATCCGGTACTAAATGAAAAAAATATAGTTTTGGCTTATTTTTTTTCTCGTTTTTTTGGCTTTCTGCCCTTAAATTGCAAAAGACTGCGATTTAATTAAATAAGTATAATAAGTATAAATAAGACATTAAGTATAAATATAAATGTTTACACTTTACATTTACACTGTTAAAAAATAACTAAGTAACTTTTACTCAAATGAGCTACTTTTTACTTAAACTTCAGTAGATTTTTATACCAGTAATTTTACTTGTACTTAGGTAAAAGTTCATCAAAGTAATACTCAAGTAGAATCATTTTGTACTCTTTCCACCTCTGCGAGCGCTAGAACAGTAATGCCTGCGTACATGCACAGATGAAATGGAATTCTCCTGTGTGATTCTGATTCAGCTTCTCTGTTAATTGACCGATGTGAGCACAATGTCTGACTTTGGTGCGTGTTAATCCCATGGCAACAAACTCCTCAGAGTCACAGGAACAAAGTGAGAGCAGTCTAACTAAAATACTCGTCTTCTAACGTTTGACATCTCGTCCTGTGTGCCGCCGTGTAAAGTTGTCAGGGCAGCTTTGGATGTTCAGTTCTTTGTCTCTGGGCTGCATTCATCTCAGCATCAGCACTCGAGGAGGCGGGGGGGGGGCATCAAAGCCCCTCCCGCCTCCGCCGCACTGAGCTGTGGGCCAGTCCTACTAACTCCACAGAGGAAGAGAGGGTTAGTGGAGGGTCACAAAAATAGATGTAAAGGGCGGTTGGGGAAGTGTGTGCTGAGGAAACAGAAGACTGAAGTGAACCGAGGTGCAGTTTGCTCAAGTGGTTGCTTTATTGAACCAGTCTGTTATCTCCACACTTTCAAACTGAGCAAAAGAAAGAGATTCTGCAGAAAAATACCGAGTATGTTACGTGTGTGTGTGTGTGTGTGTGTGTGTGTGTGTGTGTGTGTGTGTGTGTGTGTGTGTGTGTGTGTGTGTGTGTGTGTGTGTGTTAGGACATTTTTGTGAAGTGAGGTCATTGTGCTGCTGCTTTCAGACAGGCAGGTAGCTCAGCAATCTTTGGCTTCATGATTAAGATTATACTTAAAATTAAGTTAAAGGATCAGGGTCAGTGATTTCTTTTATCATATCAATATAAGTACTTATATGTATTCTTAAACTATTCTTAAAAATGAATAAAGAAACCAATACCAAAATATTGGTATAAATATAAATTCAGGAGTCCCTTTCACCCAGTTAATTATATCATAAATAGAATGTAAGCTTATTAACTAAAAGGTTTTGAACCGGAACTAACAGGTATTTGGATTAAGTAATTAATGAGAAATGCGCCAGAGTTAGTAGGCAACACCTGTCATTTTGAATGGGCCTGTTACAGTAGGCCAATGCTCAATCGACATTGCATATCTTCTGCTGCTATGTATTTAATCATTTCTACTCTGTATTATACAGAGCACATTTTTACAGGATGAACTTATGACTTATGTCTTTTTCAGGTTTTAGCTTGAGCGTGCAGCTATGTCATTAAACTAAATAGGAATTGGATCTTACCCAGTAGCTGGGAAAAAAAAAAAAAAAAATGATCTGGACATACCTATGGAATAATATTAGAAAAGAAAAAAAATTGAATTAAATGCACTTTGATAAGCAGATAATGGAAGTTCCTCACAAATATAGGAAAAAAAATAGGTGTGCGTATGCGTGTGAGTGTGTGTGTGTGTGTGTGTGTGTGTGTGTGTGTGTGTGTGTGTGTGTGTGTGTGTGTGTGTGGCAATGTGACAGGCCACATGGCAGCTGGGGCTGGCGGGGTTGGGGGGGTGGGGTGTTCAGAGGACCAGGTGAAGACATGACAGGCTGAAAAAAAACCTCCACAGCGCTTCAGGACGGAAACTCAGGCTGACAAAAAGACTCACGCAAGAATCCAGTCAAACAGTCAGTTCTGCTGCCCAGCACAAACACGCCACATCGCCTTGACACACCAGCGTTTCCTCTTCGTTGGCACCCCTCGCCAAAAACTTTTCCTTTTCTTTCGGAACAGAAGAAGGAAGCAAATAGACACTGAGTACTGGACATGAAGTCAGCACTTACAGTTTGTGCTGCAACAAAAACCACCGTTTGATATCCTACAAAACTAGGACACGCCAGCTGGTCATGTGACGCCGGCTGGGTACGAGCTCTATGACACCGAGTTGCTAGAATTGCTAGTTGTTTAAGCTGCTACAGAGCTTCGTGATGCAGGCTACTGACCTCTGTTACAGCTCGGTCATATCAGCAGCAGTTAGTAGATGTGTTTAGCTGAAAATAGGTGACTTTGAGCCGGGTACAGAGCACCGCGAGCTGCCACTCGTCTCGGAGGAGATTACGGTTAAATTTAGACAACAAAATATGAGCATTTTGCCGCGACGAAAGTTAAGCTTAGGTACCAAAATGACTAGTTAAGATTAGGAAAAAGATTGTGGTTTGGATTAAAACACTCCGAAGGAACACACATTTACTGGGTGAAACTCTTTAGTTTCACCTGGGAAGCGAACTACACTCTCTGGCTTTAAAGTCCATAACCGGCTCCTCATTTGCATAAAGTTGAATCCAGCCAACTTCATGCAAATGAGGAGCGGGCGACTCGGCTCGACGCCTCTCAAAAGCTGACAAAAATCTTTTGAACTGACCGCTGTTGATCTGAAATAAAGACAGATTCAGCAGCCTTTTTCTCGCTTAAAATGTTTCGTGAACTATTTTGTAGAAACAAGAGATCTTATTCCAAACGAGCCGCCATTATGGTCGGTTTTGAAATCCGGGAGCAGCCAGACCCACTTGACGCTTTTGTCCAATCAGCTGCAGCCATAGTAGGAGGGGGTAGACTGTTTTCTTTGCTTGTCAGTGGTCACTGAAGAGAAACTGCTGGCGAGCCCACTAGCGTGCAAAGCCCTTCCATGAAAACATCACCTATATAGACACGTACTATTACACACACTATGATACACTCAGTCTGTCAATGTTTTCAAGCCCAGACACAACATTGCAGGCATCATCTCTAAGGGCCAAACACAGATGTTTAACCCAGGTGTTAATCCAGCAGGTTCCACACACAACAGACAAAAATCTCGGTCAAAAAACACATTCTCACGACATTCATATTTTAGAAAAGACAACATGGGGGAAAGTCCTGTAACGCTGGCAAGATTAAATGAGCACTTTCCGTGGGAGAATCACCCCACTGGGGCGCAAGTTCCATTTCATTTCCTCAGGTTTAACATCAGTGAAAGTTGTCACCACGGTTGGAAAGTGTGAGGACAACTGTCTGTGATTTCCTGTGCTGAAATGTGTGAGGTTACAGTTGGCCACATTATCAGCATGTTATGTCATGAGCAGTAGCTTGACATGGAAGCCTGTTGTACCTTTTGAGGAATATATGGAGAGATTAGATTTTTCCAAGGTGCTCCAAACACATTGCTACATCCAAACATCAGAGTAGTAGCTTTAGTAGGGCTGGGTATCACTTTTTAATAGCTACTAGGTACCAAAACAATCCTTTTTTCCAATAGTCTATATCCACGACATTCCACTTCCGGAAATTCTGCCGGATGTCCCTCATTTCGGCCAGATGTCCCTCACCTTCCTCTTTCTTTGTGTTGGCGTTCTCAACTCCGGTGGATTTCTGAGAACTATGGTTAACTGCTCCTCAGATCTCTGCAGGGTAAATCCAGACAGCTAGCTAGACTATCTGTCCAATCTGAGTTTTCTGTTGCACGGCGAAAACAACTTTTGAACGTACACGTTCCACCAAAACAACTTCCTTTTGCAACAGCACCATAGCTCCATCCGGCGCTTAGCACCGCCCAAGACAATTGTGATTGGTTTAAAGAAATGCCAATTAACCAAAGCAAGTTTTTCCCGGAATGCTGTGTGGACTAGCCTTCTGTGTGTCTGGCAATGTGAGACTATTTTTCCAATAACCATACTTTGTGAAATGTTTTCCGAAAACCCCTTTTTTCATTTAACAAAAGTGTTGGCAAAATTATCATTTAATCAGTACATATCTTACTAAAGAAGTAAATGAGACTGCAATTCTGACCAGGCATTCAATATAGACTTTCAGTATTATAGTTGTTGGTAGGCATACGCACGCGTCATGTTTCAGTTGATACCAAAAAGGAATTGAGTTTTGATGCCCAGAACTAGTACAGTCTACAGGTATGATTCCCAACGAGGGGTATGTGTTCAGTTTGTACAGCTTTGTACAGCTGCCACAGGGTATACATTTTTGTTTAGGAGAAACTAAACTAAATAGCTATACATGTTAATTTAGTTTAGTTGATTTTAAGGACATTAAATCACTGCCGACAATGAAAATGCCAAGGGTTACATAATTAAGTCCTTCCATTTTGGACCTTGATGCATAGCAAAGACGCAAGAGTCCATCATACTTCAGACAAACCAACAAAAAAATACCTGCGTCATTGTCAATAACATTACTCCAACACAAGCACGAAAAATACATAATGACAAGTGAAATACAAATACTTTTTGGATAAATGGTTGTAACGTCTGTATTCTGCCACTCTCGGTTGTAACAGTTTGACTGAACCTACTGAAAACAAAAAAGAAAAGCAAAAGCACACCAAACCCTGACACTGACAATTCCAGGACCATTGTCTAGATCAGTGGTTCCCAACCTGGGGTTCAGGGGAGCCCTCAGGGGGGCAGCAAAGATCACAGGGGGTGCGCAAGTCTTGATCTGGTTTGAGGTTGAGGTAAAAAAAAAATATTTGCACATGTTAAACAAATCATGATAATACACTAGAATATATAAATTATACAAAAGTCTGTATAAAAACTATATATTTTTGTTCTCGCTTAAAATTGTAGGCAGGCTACTTAGTAGGCCAAACCTCTGGGACCTCTTAACCTGGGACCCTTGCTGTCATCAGGTCAGCTGCTAGCTGCTATCATCCTCGTTTTACCTATTTTCACTATTTTATGAATGAAACATAGCGGAGAAACGTAAAAGTACTGATAACTGCTCTGTATCAAAAAAGAAAGTAAGGCTCTATCTCGAGAGTTACCTCAACTTTGGTTTCTGGGGGGGGGGGCTCAGCTTTTCTTAGACATAAGTAGGAGGGGCGCCAAGGAAAAAAGGTTGGGAACCCAACCTTTTTTCCTTGGCGCCCCCCCCACCTAAACTTAACTTAGTAGTTTTGGTGCCTAAACATAACCAATCTGCGACATTTTCCCAACGTTAAAGAAACCTTGACCTTTACGTTCTGTGGTAGATATAAGGTTGTGTTTCCACCAACGCTAGGGGCGCTTATTAATGAAACGCTCCTGTGGGTCGTGTTAAAAGGGAGGAACAAATGACTCACATCGTTGTATGGTTTGGAGGACTCGTTTATCCTGTTTTCTGGTATCCCTCCCAAAAGCCTGTCTTTAGATTTATTGTTTTAAAAAAACAGTATTTTATAACCTGGTCAGTCATGCTCCCAATGCACATGTCAAACTCACGGCTCGGAGGCCATATCCGGCCCCTCCCAAATTTTGATATGGCCCGCATATCAATTTAGGTTCACATTCAATTTTGGCTCGACTAGTTGCACACCAAACCAAAAAGACAGGAAACTGTTTTTCGCACTGTAATTATGTGACATTCAAGGCAGAATTTGGCAGATTTGCCGACTTTGAGACTCAGAAATTCTCCCAGAAGTAGAGAGTTTTCATATTCAGGCGGTGAAACAGGTTGCTGTGAGTCGGCTGTGTGGTAGCCTGCTTTAAAAAATGTAATCATTGTTTTTCATGATTTGTTAAATTCTGTGATGGATAAGGAACTTTTTTGCCGACCTTTTCAGGGTTTCTATGTCGACCAAACTTTAAGCGAGGAAGCTATATGAGACATGCAGTAATACAGTCAAAGATATTCGATTTTTTTTCGCTTAAATAAAAGCATGTTAATAAACTAAACATGTCTGGCCCTTATTGTGATTCTCACTTCCAGTGTGGCCCTTAGTGAAATTGAGTGTAACACCCCTGTGTTAATAGGTATAGCTGTCATTTCTATGCTGACTGGGCTTTCCTGTGACCCTGAAAAGGACAAGATTGAAGGAATTGCTGGATGGATAAAAGGAGGACTGAGCCCCCCCAGACACTGTGAGTCTACCGTGGATGGGTCAATGAAGACTCTTGATTCAAACTACAAATACATCTGTCATTTGCTCCAGATTAGATATCCACGAATGGTGTTGGATAATTGTTGAAAAAAAAACCACAGAGAATTGAAAACAAAAAAAAAAGCACTAACATAATGAGGAAAAGGTTGGCCACATGCAGCCAGCATGCCTGCAGGGCGAGACGCAAGAGTCCCTTAAATCAATGCTTGAGCTAATTGCTGTTAGAGCTGAATGGAGGGGCCGGGGTGACAGCAATAGGATCAATGTTTATTGTGTGGATGAGCTGGCAATTGTGCCTGAATAAACTCAAATTAGAGTATTTGGGCCCTATTTACATATGAGTGGCAGCGAGACAACAGGCATTAATCCTTCCATGCTGGGATGCAGGTGTAAAACAAAACAGAGTAGGGATGTTTTTTAAGGTTATTAACAGAAAAACTAGTGTTATAGGACAGCGACATGCTGGGCTAATATAGCACTAAGTCTGTAGGGCCTGAGGTAAATCATGACCTTCCTCCACCTACAGTATGGGCCGTCTGCAGGGATTCAACATGATGGAGGCAGATTCATTCCAAACTAGGATATATCCAACACAAAACCTTAGTTTCACTACACTTTTCAACACTTCCCACAAAATACAGTTGGGCAATGCGTCAGTGTTTCTAGTCTTAAAACAAACAGCTGTACAAGAACTTGAAATAAATCAAATAGAACAGAATCAGGACTTAAATTATCAGACACTTGATTTTATTTTTATTTTTTTTATCTCCAACAAACAGTATATTGTCAAAGATAAAAACTAAACAAAAATAAAAACACAGACAGACAAATCAGCTTTTACCTAAGAACAATGCCTTGCTCAAGAGCACCTTGACAATGCCCAGGAGGTGAACTGGCATCTCTCCTGCTACCAGTTCACACTCTGTACTTTGGTCCATACAGGGGACTTGAACCAGCAACCCTACAGTTCCCAACCCAACTCCCCACAGACTAACCACCCAGCTAGAATACTCTGACGAGTTAAGAAAATGACATCACCTCACTGTAATGCAGCCTTTAAAACCACGAAAAGACAACAAGCCACATCACGTTATTGCGATAGCCAAAATCTAAGACAATAAAACGATATCGACGATATCGATAAAATATTGATATATTGGTATAGCGGCCCTCCCAAAAGTAGTTGTTCTTGGCTCCTGACTGGTCTGTAAAACAGGTACATGATTTAAGCCGTTAGTTACCACTTATACACCCTTTATATGAAGCGTCTATTAGACAGGGGGGAACAATACTTTTTTGGTTCAGTTGTTTTTGCTTTTTTAAACCTGCAAATGCATGTGAACCCAAACGCTGCGCCGTATTTCCGTATTGTTTGGTGAAGTGGTGATGAAAACCTGACGTGGACATTTGCGACAGCATGGTTTAACCCTGGTATTGTCTTCCCGTCGGCTGTGCACCAGTTTCCCCTCCTCTGTTTCGCCCGTTTACAGAGCATAAAATAAAGTATAAATGATCATGTGTTACACCTTCTTAGCCAACTTCATTCCAACCTATTACCACCAGTTTGACTCTTCTTTTTTTTGGAAATCAGGGTCAAGAAACCTCATTTATATAAAATGATACATAATATTTGACTCAAAAAATAAAATGAATGATTTTGACTAATAGTTCAGATCAGAGGAACGTTTGTTAGTGGATGATCACAGATATGTCAAAGTTTAGTCAGCTTTGAAACCATGTCAGTTGTTTTAATGGCAGCACATAACCACACCTGTCGTCTTCCTTGGTCTGCCTGTTTATCGACATAAAGCATAAATATAATATACATAAATACCATACCAACCAAGTCTGGGTTAAACCTAGGCTTCTAGCCAACTTCATTTGGTTATTTTTTGGGGGCAATGTGGTTATAATAAATCCACATTTCTGATAAAGACACTTTGAAAACGATGACATATCTATATCTATATCTTGTCTAAAATGTCTGAAATGCTCAGGGTGCCTGTCCATCAGCTGCAGCCCCCTCCCACTCTGACAGCTCACCATTAGCGCATGTATAGGTACTGATAATGTGTGTATTCCAGGCCTGTGTGTGTGAAAACATTGTAACTTTCTTTGCAGTTAAATAAAGTCTAAATTAAAGATAGATACTTCATTGATCCCCAAGGGGAAATTCAAGGTCCCAGTAGCTTAAAGACATCACACACAACATACACATACATCATAAAATGCACATGAATAATATGGACAATAAAAGAAAAAAGAAAAAATCCCCATGAATGTACTAAGGGATGTACGTATATGGGGACTGACCCTGTGAGTCAGTATGCATGGTAAGGTGCTCTATGAGAGTGTTTGTCATGGTGGTAGTGCAAATAAGTCCGATAAATATATAATATAAAGTCTAGAGACCAGCATTAAATATGGACAATATAAGAGAATAATGTAGACATGGTAATATAAAAAACTATAGCAGTACTATAGCAAGGATAACGACAGCATTAAATATGGGCATTATAAGGGAATAAAGTAGACAGTAGGATAGACACACATCAGTAATAAAGAGGTTTGAAGTAATATTAATTAGTATTATGTATGCAGCTTTCACCAAATCCACAGAAGTGTGTCTTATTGTGGCAATAAAACCTTTTTTCTGATTCTGATTTCTGATGAGTAGAGGCGAGGTTTCAATCTAGATTTAAAAATGTCAACTGGGTGAGCTTCTTTAACACCCCCACTCCCTCTAACTGGTTCGTAGTGCCTCAGGTAAAATGGCCTGCAAACACATGAATCCAACACGGCTCTTGTTGTAACTCCCACTCAGCACTGCGGATTCCAGCAAACTTCTTGTATGCCTCTTTAGAGCCGCTCTTTTCATTTGTCCTTTCTGCCCAAGCTAAGTCTTTTCTCCCCCCCCACCGTCCCCCCCTCCTCCTCTCGCTCTCCCTCTTTAATCCGTCCCTCTATTTCAGGAAGAAGAAGAAGAAAAAAACAAAAAAAACAACACAAAACCAGGTTCACGCAGTGCTTTAGTGGCTAAAAGTGAAAGAGCTTGTGTGTGTTTTTTTTTTGTGTGTGTGTGTGTGTGTGTGTGTGTGTGTGTGTGTGTGTGTGTGTGTGTGTGTGTGTGTGTGTGTGTGTTTTCCTCCCTTCGTTGAGTTGAGCCTTGAATCGCTCTGGAAAATTGCTTCTTTTGAATAGAGGGAAGGAGGAACAACGTTTAATGGGATCCAAAGGGAGTCTGTGCTCTTAAACAGGTGGAAATTGGACGTCCTCGAATTTATACAAATAAGTAAGTAAGTATATAAGCCGGCGTGGAAAAGGAGGGAACCCATCTCCGAGGATTAGCAGCTTTCTCCTGGAGGAAGAAAAAAAAAAAAAAAAAAATCCCAAAGTGAAAAAAAAAAAGATTACTGTGTCTGTGTTGTTAACCAAATGAAAGCAGGAGGATTTATATAACTTGTTTTCAATGCGTGTTTAATGACCACAACACAATTATGATCATCATATTTTTTTTTTTTTTCTTGAGGGAAATGGTTTGATATGTAGCCGATGTCATATATTATGTAGATGTACGGAAGAGGATCAGGGCCACATGTGAAACATTTGGAGTTCTGAGTTTAAAGTCAGATGATCTCACACCTGTTTTCTTCTTCTTTAAAACGACGTTTTTTATTCATTTTACAAAGCAATTACACATGTTTCAACAACACCTGTCCCAACCCTAAACAAAATGTCTCTCTCAGAATTCTGGAAAAAAAAACAAAAAACGTCAGAATTCTGACTTGAACCCAGAATCCTCACGATTTTTTTTTTTATTTAAAGACGAAGAAGAATAAGAAGTAGAAAACTATGAATTCTGACTTGAATCTCAGATTTCTGACTTCAAACTCAGAACTCAAAGCCCTCTATAGTCCAAGGTGTTTCTGAGGGCTGCGTCTCCCTGTCACCCAGCGGAGAGTCGGGATGCCAGGCCCACTGACGTCACAGAGAGATGTGTTTGGGGCGGGTGGGCGGGCGGGCGCTGCCAACATGTGACACAGAGCATCGCACCCATCCGACCACTCCGGAGGTAAACTCCAACACAGACTCAAATCCATGCGCTCGACTTCTCCAGCAGCTCCATCTATTTTCTGTCTATTTTTTTTCTTTTTTTTCTTTTTTTTTCTTTTTTTTCTTTTTACCCCTCTTCTTTTTCTTCTTGCTCATCTTCCTCTCCCTAACGAGCCCTGTAATGTCCTGTTAATTCTGTGTGCGCTAGTTAATGAGCATTAATCCATCACCCCTGGATGCTATTGTTGCAGCGGGGGATGGCCATTTGAATGCAAATGCGTGACACCGTGACAGCAAGGTGCTTATTAAAGTGATGAGCGCTGCTGCGTGCTGTACCGGGGGACCAGCGGAGTGAGAGGAGCGGAGCGAGGGTTAGGGTTAGCTGGAGGAGCGGGGCGGACTGGAGGAACTTCTGCTCTCCTGCAAACTAAAACAGAACAACAACAACAACAACAAACTGCAAGAACAAGAATGGCAAGTTCTGCGTCCCTGGAGACGGTGATGTCCTGCGGTAGGACCGGGCCGTCCGCGGCCCCAAAGAGCCTCGCCTTCTCCATAGACCGGATCATGTCCAAGGGCTCGGAGCCGAGGGGCGGCGGAGAGGAGCGGCCGGAGGGGAGGAAGCTGCTGGGGCTCTGCTCCCCGATCCCCTGCATGATCCCGCTGCAGCCCTTCAGCTACGACCTGCAAGCCAAGGCGCTAATGAACTACTCGGAGCTGTGGAGAGCCAGTTTCCGGGGGACTTTCTGCGGCTCTGCGGCCGCTCCTTGCAAAGCCAGCTGCGGCATGTGCGCAAAGGCAGAGGCGGGCGTGAAGCAGCCGAGCCGGGTGGTGAAGCCGCAGGTGATCCAGCAGGCCGTGGCCGTGCCCAGCGGCGTCGGCGGCGGCGGCGGCGGCGGCGGCGGTTCGCTCTACTATCTCAACTACCTGGACTCTGCTTACCAGCAGCAGCCGGAGCTGCTGGCCGGACACTGGTTCTCCAGCCCGCAGGCCCACGCTTCTCTGTCGGCGCACCACAGACTCTTGCTGCTGGAGAACGCAAAGCTAGCCGGGGTGGGTGCCGAAAAGCTGCCCACGCCCCAGTACCCGCACAAGGAGCATCTGCCGGGGCAGCTGGACCAGATAGTGAAGGAGAGTCACGGCCTGAGCCCCGAGAAGAGCGGCAAGACACACAGCAAAGTCAGCGGCGGCAGCGGCGCAGACGGAAAACCCAAAAACTTCACGTGTGAAGTGTGTGGAAAGGTACGTGGTTTTGTTTTTTTGAGTGTCTACTATAGCTAGGCTATATATATATATATATATATATATATATATATAGATAGGCCTATGGTGGGTTTACATTTACATTTTAAGATTAGAATTGTATTTAAATTCCACACTTTTTAAAGTGTTATTAAATATTAGGCTATTATTGACCAAACAAAAATTGAAAAATAAAGCTAAATGTTTTCCCTGAAAAAGAAAATGTATCCTTAAAATCAGAATCAAAATCAGAAAAAAAAAAAAAAAAGATTTATTGCGCAGGGAAGTAGACATTACCAGGAATTTGCTTCGGTTGATGGTGCATACTTTAAAACACATTTAAACATTATTTTGAAATAAACAAACAATAAATACAGAAAAAAAGAACACATAGCCTACATATAATTAGCCTATATAACATTTAGGGGGGGGGGGGAAAGAGGCTAAATCCCGAGAAAAACAACGAATTATTACAGGCAGGGAGCACAATAAATTCCAGAGGATCTAACTGAGATCGTTTGACGCCAGCAGATTTCTAAAGTCGCCCGTGTTGTTGTTCTAAATAATTGTGAATAATACCCTGTTTTTTTTGTTGTTTTTGTTTTTTGTATCCTCTTAGGTTTTTAACGCGCATTACAACCTGACCAGACACATGCCGGTGCACACCGGGGCCCGGCCCTTCGTCTGCAAGGTGTGCGGGAAAGGCTTCCGGCAGGCCAGCACGCTGTGCAGACACAAGATCATCCACACACAGGTACACACACACGCGCGCACACGCGCGCACTTGTTTCTTAATCAATTTCTGCCGTTTTGAAATTCCACATTTGAGTTGATTTTTTTTTTCTTCTTTTAGTTTGAATCGTTTTCCCTTCTTGTTTCCGGTTCAGGAAAAGCCTCATAAATGTAACCAGTGTGGGAAGGCGTTCAACAGAAGCTCCACGCTCAACACGCACGTGCGGATCCACGCCGGGTACAAGCCTTTCGTCTGTGAGTTCTGCGGGAAAGGTTTCCACCAGAAAGGTAACCCTCCGCCCTGATCCCGTCTCCAAAACGCTCTGCATGAGTCTGTTACAGGCTTATTCCGAACCCTCCTGACACCTTTTTCACAGTGCAGGCTTTATTTTTAATTTTTTTTAATTTTTTTTAAAGCTTTTATTTCAATACGGTATGTCTTTAGTGACATGGTTCAGATATTCCAGAGAATATGTCGGTGCTCCAAAGCGCGTGCAGGCCTGTACAAAGCAAATCAAATGGAATCTTTATTTTGTCTGTGCATGTTGCGTCCTAAAATGTCTTCTCTAAAAGAAATAAAAAAAATAAAAAAAACTCCAGGTTTGGTAAAACGATTGAATCTGTTTCCAATAATAACGAACTTGTTTTCAAGATGCAAGCGTTCTTTTTCTCGACATCTGTTATTGATCATCTCTCTGTTTAAAGACAGTGGCGGGCTGTAGAAGAGGCCTGCTCTGTGAACAGGTGAACTAATCTCACTGTTCTATTCATAAAAAAAATAAGACTGTCAGGACTCCGTACGAGATCAAAAAAAAAAAATGTCCCATTAAATATGAGAATTCCTGCACTGTGGTCCGGTTGGGGGGGTGTTTTTTTTTTTTTTTTTCTCGTCTGTTACACAATAATGTTGCTGCTGGTGGACATTATTTTTTATGTTCTTGCTGTAGTTGTATGTATTCATAGGTCGGATTTAAAATAAAAAATAAAAATAGGTTATCATGAAAATAAAATCTGTTAATCATAATAATAATAATAATAAAAAGGGTTATTATGTGCAGTAGGCTACTTTCACTTTGACTTTAATTAGTCAGGAGTAAACCGGGCCCCCCCTAACAATGACAGCTGTTTGGTCTCTGTGGAGGAATCCTCAGTGTGTCCGCTGTATGTTGGAATAAATATGAATATGAGAGCAGCGCCATATGCTGCTGATCGGAGTTTATGTGTGATAGTGTAATGAGTGGTGCGGTCAGGGGGAACAGGACATGTCACTTTCCCCGGACTAATTCTCCCGGCATGATTCAGGACGGCGGCTTTGCTCCGGGTCAGCTGCTTAGACCCCGGCGGAGCGGGGAATCAGGGGACTTTTTCCTCTTCTGTTGAGTTGTGTCGCTGCGCTTGATTTTGACTAAGTTTGACAACTTCTTGACTTGGACGTACAAAGCCGGGATTAATGAAGGCTGGGGCAGAGCAGAGGAGAGGAACAGGCCTCCCCCATCCTCTCTTTTCTCTCTCTCTCTCTCTCTCTCTCTCTCTCTCTCTCTCTCTCTCTCTCTCTCTCTCTCTCTTCTGGTTCCCAGTAAAGTGCGGCCGTGTCTCACTTTCCCCTCTTGCTTTTCTGCAACCCTCCTTTAACCCTCATGTTGTCCTCGGGTCACATTTGACCCGTTTTTCAGAGATTTTTTTTTTTACCGTCTGTGTCTGTGATTATCCACTCAACATATGTTCCTCAGGGAGATAGGCTACTCTTAAATCCAAATAATTCCTATTCTCTGCTTTTTTTAACTCAAAAATTAGGTCCTATCTTGTCCACCAGCCAAATGGCGGTGGAGTGGGGAGTGTTCATTTACAATTTTGACCCAGGAGACAAGGTGCATGGTGGACTGGAAGATACACACACACACACACACACACACACACACACACACACACACACACACACTACATACACATATATATATATATATATATATATATATATATATATATATATATATATATATATATAGCTGTGATATGTTTATATCATGTATCACTTTATAAGCAAATAAAGTTTTGAATAAATCCCAGGATACATTTTTAGTTATATATCACTGTCATGTGACCCAGATAATGTAATTACCACTTAATTTATTTTATTTCATTTATACTTTTTATTAATCCCCAGTGGGGAAATTACAATTTACACTCTGTTGTTATTACACACTTCACACAGGCCTGAAATACACACACACACACACACACACACACACACACACGCTCAGGTCCTATGCACTAATGGAGAGCTGTCAGGGTGGGGGGGCTGCGACTGCTGGACAGGCGCCTTGAGCGGTTTGGGGGTGCTTTGCTCAAGAACACCTTGGCAGTGCCCAGGAGGTGAACTGGTATCTCTCAGGCTACCAGAACACACACTCCGTACTCCAGCGACCCAACACAACTCCCTACGGACTGAGCTGCTGCCACTCCAATTGCCACTTAGGACCTTAGCTAATGTATAATTGTTACAGGCAGTTGTGCAGCTTCATTTGTTTTTCATATGTTCTTGAATCAAGTGGCATCATTTACTAGGCCTATAGGCCTGTGCTTTGTTTTTATAAAAAGTCAGGGAACAGCGATGTTTACAGGTGGAATTAACTGGATTCCTTTGAAATAATCCAGATGGTTTTAATGGTTCCAAGGATTTACAGCTTTATAACTTTTTATAATTCTACGGAAGGACGTGTTTTATTTTGTTGTCATTCTTTTTTCATCGCATGGCGGCGTAGTTATTATTTTGTATTGATCACACGTTAACCATGTGTGATTTATCTTGCAGAGATAATAAACCTGAGGTTATGTTCGGTCAAACTCGCGTCCTAATTCCAGCCCGTTTTTTCCCAACAGAAACATGTCGGCCGTATGTTATGGTATGTCATTTTCACTTGAAGTCACAGGAAGTGGCGCCAGTTTGATGTGATGGCATTCACACTGTGAAACTGCTGAAAGGATGAGCTCCTGGTTTGATAAGTGTTAAAAAAATAAAAAATAAAATAGCAAACAGGTGGTTCTAGTTTCTTCAATCTGAAGATTTGCTGTTGGAAGTTCAAACAAATAATGAAGGTGCTTTTTGGAAGGGGAACACAAACGTTCAAAGGAGGAAAAAATGGTCCAAGGCGCTCTTCATGCAAAAAAATTAAAGAGGCCTTTATTCAAATTAGATTAGATCAAATAAAATAGACTATATTGATCCCAAATTGGGAAATTTCAGTGCTACAGCAGCAAAATATAAGACACACAGCACACCTACAGAATATACAAGCAATTAGAAATAGGATAGAAGACAAGAACAACTACTATTCAAAACTAAAGATTAAAAAAATACAAATGAAAGAATGTACTATACGTATATACACGTGGCGAATAAAAATGCACTACCTAAATGGCTATTTCATGTCAAAATCTTAGTAATAACCTCTAATGAATACCAAATTGCGGCCATGTTTTTGAGTTGTGTTTCTGTTTAATGTTCACATCCTTACTCCCTCTCATGCATGTAGGCTGTGACAAGAGCGTGTGAATGAAACATTAAGTTGTTACATTTTACTAATTTAGCGTCTGGCTGGCTGGCTGGTTTATTGTATGCCCCCCCCTGCTGTTAGACGAAATGTAAGCCCATGGTGTTCATTGTTCCTTTTTTTTGTTTTTGTCATCGCCCAGGAAACTACAAGAACCACAAGCTGACGCACAGCGGCGAGAAGCAGTACAAGTGCTCCATCTGCAACAAGGCCTTCCACCAGGTGTACAACCTCACCTTCCACATGCACACGCACAACGACAAGAAGCCCTTCACCTGCGCCACCTGTGGCAAGGGCTTCTGCCGCAACTTTGACCTGAAGAAACACATCCGGAAGCTGCACGACAGCGTCTTCTCGCCAGCCACAAACGCCTCCAGAGAGCCGCAGAGCTGAGGCGCGCTGCCGCATTTTCCCTTCCCCCCAAAAAAATGCATTTCAATAATAATCTGCCTGGGACTGTTGGCCCTCAAAAAAAAAAAAAAAAAAAGACTGGCTTATAGCTCTGCATTTGTGGCCATGTTGAACAGTTTTGTTTTGAAAGGCCAGAGAGAAGGTGCAGAATGGGGTAGTCCAATACAATTGGAAATAATCCCTTTAAAAAGAAGTGTGGTAATCCTGTAGGGTTTCAGATGCTGTCCAGGGGTCCCAGCAGGGACACTGTAAAGGGAATACAGAACAGACCGGAGCACCTCTCATTGGCTGGCTCCCATTAGGGCTGCTCAATAATGGAAAACATCATAATCACGATTATTTTTGGTCGGTACTGAAATCACGATTATTGAACACGATTACTCATTGACTTTCTGAAAGGTGTTGCGTTTATTGAAGTTCAGAAACAGTGACTCAGTTAAACAAATGAACAGTGAAAACACCTTGAACTGTGACATTTCCCACATTCAGAACACAAGACCAAATAAGAGTTTACTTGCAAAACGTAATGTGCAAAATAATCGTTTTTCTGGATCACTCTATTTTTTTGTGATCGTTAGGAGCCGGAATTGTAATCGCGATTAACATTTTCAAGTCATTGCACAGCCCTAGCTCCCGTACTGTGCGTTGGGATGTTATAGGGATTGGTCTCTGCACAGATTGAACTTCTTCCTGCATTGCCCGTTACGAGCATCAAACATGGGAGAAATGATCTGTCTCCATGATGGACCTGTAAATAATAGCTTATGGAAATAAACTAAATGTTATTTAAAATGTGAATCATTGCCATGTTGTGTATTTCACAGAAAAAAAACTGTTAATGTGAATAAATAAGTTATAACTTATAATGAAAACTGAATGTTTGAGCCATGTTGTTTCCATTTTTTTGAAGGCATTTGGAAATAAAACAATGAACTAATATCAACGTTGTATGAGTTCAGAAACATGTACAGTAGGTGTGGGGTTTTAGCTGAGGGCTGCGAGACATGGCAACATTACATTACGTTACAAAACACACACAAAAAAACATATTCAGAGTTAAACATGTCAGGAAACATATTAGAATAAATGCACAATAGCAAATTACCAAAACAAATCAACGAAACATTTGAAAAAAAACGATTGTGAGCGGCTGGGTGTTGTGATTTTTTTGTTTTCTTATTTCTTAGATGTCATTTCTTGGTTTTCGTCTTGTATGTGCTCATGTTTTCTGTTGTGTTTTGATGGATTTTCCTGGATGTGTTGCTGTGTGTAAAACCTCAAGACCAATCATCTACTGAATGCCAGACATGCCAGATGACATGACACCTTCAACAGGACAGTCTTGCTTAAAGCTTTAGTCCGTAACTTTTTGATATTAATGAACGTCCGTTACATTCAAACCATTGCCAAATGAGTTGCTACAAAGCTAAATAAGACCGTCAGCTCCACACAACTCTCTCTGTGTTTCTCAGCATGGCTATGCTCAGAAGATAATTACCTCTTCTGAAGAGTCCATCATGTTTTTTTAGTCCTCCGTGTCCTCCTTGGCTACTAGCAACTGTGTGGAGGAGGACAGGGGAGGGTGGGGCGGTGCGCGATCACGGAAGGCTTGTATCATGTGGACGCGCCGACAGTGTTGTTGTCCTTACTTAGAAATCCTTATGGGGGCGATAGAAACTACGCACTATAGCTTTAATACATATTTCATAAAAACAAAAATTTCAGGGTGAATGACAATATCAGCAAGGTGATGAATTGCATAACATTTATGTAGCTGACACTTATAAACATAATATAAAACATATAAAAATGTATTCAACCGTGTGGCTACATGTTGAGTACTTCATCCAGTCTGCTGATCCATTAGAGACATAATAGATAGGGACATTTCTATTTGATTTTGTATTTGATAGGACATGGTGCAGTCTGAACAGATGGGTTTTCAGTATGGGTGGGGAAAAAAAATCGATACAGCATAGTATCGCGATATTTTCCGTGGCAATATCGCGATACACCGATGCCAAGTATCGATCTTTTATTATATACGTGTTGGTCAGTTTGTCTGCTTGACAATCCCATTTTGCAGCAATACAATTGAAGTGAGATGAACAAACTGAGAAATGTTTCTTTGAAGATGAAACAGATGTTGGCAAAGTTTCCTTTTTGGGAACCCCTACTGTTCTGTGTTGGTCCTGATGAAGGGTTGACATTGTGGAGCGGACAGCAAACAGTGACTGTGATATGATGCTGCCCTCAGTGTGGCTCAGTGACAACATCATTCAGCCTATATTACGGTAGAGACATCTGTCTGCTAAACTTTGTGCTCTGTGTGTTTTCTTAAGGAAGTGTTGTTAGATATCCACATATAGACTCAGTGTGCCTGTGCTGTATGCGCTGCAGCCACTTCGCTTCACCATTTATTGACAGACACGATCTTTATAATGGAGCATTTACACTTGACTTGTGGCGTAGTGGCGCAAATGATCAGAGATAACATGGGCCCTTGAAAGCGAATTACATTAAGCAGCTAAACGGCTGGGGGGTGGGGTGTCGGGGCGCATCCGGAGCCGGAGATAATGGAGCACTCAGGCCGCAGCTCCTCGTCTGGGCCTCCGTGTTAATAGAGCATACGTTATTCTCCTCACGGCTCCTGGAACAATATTATCCCTGCACACATTCTGTGGAGAGGCACGTCCGTGCTCCCAAACGCCGCTCTTTCTATTAACAGCCAATTAGCGCCGAGCCGGGCCCCGCCGCGCCAGGCCCGCAGAAGCCCCGGCAGCATGGGCTAATATTGCCACATGGATGCCCTACTCACCTGTTTCATCAGTCTGCACCCGCCGCCTGAGATGAAGAGAAAATGTTGGCTATACGGTTAAAAGGGGCTTTTCCCTGGCGATATCAGCGCGTTATTGTAGCTCCGATAATGATTTTAACTTCCATAGTTAACAAAAGCCTAACACCTCTTTGGGAAGTCAGTATGGCTACATGACGCTGCAATTAAGCTGTTTTAAATGTAATAATTTGGGAATCGGGTTTCCACTGGATGGAAGTGATCAGGAGATCTGAATGGGCATGAGATGCATGCATGCGCTTTTGTCTAAAATAAGTCTCTGGGGCCTTGAGATGTAACCCTCGCCTATTCAATTGTCTAAAGTATATATGTATCATCTTTTCTATATTCCTTTAAATTGCATAGAAATGCTCACTTTCAGGTAATGTCCCACGTGTCCACATTCCAAAAAATAAAAAATAAAACGAAATGCGAAATGCCAAAACAATGCCACAATCTAAAAATAATAATGTTGTCAATGTTATCTCCTTACGCAATGGTGTATGCTGTTTCATAGGCTTATCATTTTGTTGAAGAAATACAAATGGCCTAGGTGGGAGAGCCTAAGCCTTCACCCCCAAACATATAAGAATTTGGTTTAAAACATGTGAAAGACGTGTGTATTTGCAGAATGTAGCATACAGTCCCCCTGCAGGTCGTTAAAACCTCCAAATGAACAGAAACCAGAGCAAAGACATGCCCGTGGTGTACACACCTTGTCCATCTTCACACATTCCTCTGGGGCAGACAGTCCGTAATATAAATCTACAGCTTCTGTGTCTGCGTCATATTTTCATAAACGCAACATGTATGCCTAATGAGTTGTCAGTGTGATCCACGTGACACGGAGGAAACAATATGATCTGAATTAGTATAAGTTTTTTCGTCCAACGCAATGTGTGAGAAACAGAAAAACACACACACGGCAGCCGTGTGCGTGTGCGTCAGGCTGCGGGCATGGACAACCATGTCAGAGCAGTAAACAACCCAAAGGCGAGCAGGTTGTCCTTTTTTCTGCACCCCCCCCCCCCCCTCTCCCTCTACGCACCTCTACAACATCTGAGCAACCGCCTCAGTATCCACAAACACGTTAATTGACGAGCGGGAGCATTAATTAAGGCGCGCGCATGCATGCGGAGGAGATTAGAGGCGGCGGGAGCGCGCGCGCGCTAATCGGCTGTCAACAACATGAGGACATCTTTCTCTTGCTCTCTGCGCCACCGAGGGATCACTGGGGATTCATGCAATTTACGGTCCACAAAGGAGCTCGTTTGAGACGGGAAGAGAAGAAAGCAGAGAGGCGGACTTTTGTCTGGCCGATTGAATTGATTGTAAATGGGAGATTAGCAGGAAGCTTCAGCAGCGGCCCATAAGTGCCCGATGGAGGAGGAGGGAGAGAAAGGGACCAATTAAGTCTACCAAATGTTAACTTACATCAGTTTCCCCTCACTTTAGCCCACATGAAATTCCAATTAAAGCGTCCCGCGCTAGCAGCAGCTTTTATTCTTTAGAGGAGGGTGGAGGGGTGGCAGTTGGTGTCACTGCAGCCAGCAGACAGAACGTTCCCACAACATCTGATACCATTACCTACAGCAATGGTTCCCACAACATCTGATACCATTACCTACAGCAATGGTTCCCACAACATCTGATAACATTACAGCAATGGTTCCTAAAACATCTGATAACATTACAGCAATGGTTCCTAAAACATCTGATAACATTACAGCAATGGTTCCCACATCTGATAACATTGCCTATAGTTCCAACCTTTCTGCTTTTTTATATATTTGTTGACTAAGTCGGCTTAGTCAACAATCGTAGCCTACTATTACTAGCTTACTGGGCTACTACTCCATTTCTGTTAACTATTTCAACCGTTAGCCAACTATTTCAACTATTGGCTATTTTAACGTTCAGCTAATTATTTAATATGTAAGTGTTTAGTCATCACTTTTAGCTATTTATTTCTACCATTTAGGCTATTCAATACTTGCTAAACTTCTGTGATTTCACACACTTTCTTACATAACGGCAACATGTAGCCTATAGTGCTCAGGTGTTACAGTTGACTTCATGTAAATATGTGGATATATTCTTTTAATCAAATAGTGTTTTGTGACAATGTCAGAGGGTAAAGCTTTGGGTTTCAATTTTGAGGGTGTTTGTGCATCCTGCATTTGTATATATTTTTTTACAACAGTGTAATAATCTGCCTTTAACATTCTGTGAATGTTTGGAAGACATTTTTACAGAATGTTCTCACATTGTTTACACATATATTATTAATTGTTACGATTATGAATAACTGTACATTCTGAGTGCAACACGTGTTCTGAGAATGTTGTTATGTCATCGAGGGATAACATTGAGCAGAACGTCCCTGCAATGTAATGTTGGCGGTGGAATGCTGTGACAGTGAAATTTGCTTTTCATTCATTTTGGCTTTTTGGTCATATTACTGTTTATTGTATTCTGTCCGAATATTTGGACACATTGTATTTTTTGATGCTTTGGCAACATTGTTATTGAAGCTTTTTTATGCCAATAAAGCCCCTTTGAATTGAATTGAAAATAGTGAGAATGTTTTGTGTCCAAAACACAGATTTTGAGAATTTAAGGATGTTCAATGATTGTCTTCATACATAATCTCCATCCATTTTTAGATTTGCACTTTGTAAGAGCAAATGGTAAAAAGAAAAATATGAAGTTACACAGTTTTTGTCCATCAGTTTTCATTTATTTGCTTGTTTTCTGCCAAAGTACAATGTGCAAAGTTAATATGGAGAAACATTTGTGCTTAGGATCCTAAAAGGCTTGGACTGGCTCTGGTGATAGAGAAGCCCCACCCCCACCGACCAGGCCTCGTTAGGGGAGCACTGGCCCTTAGGCACAATGAACCTCCAGGATTCATTGTAAAGGGCTGAGGGGTTAATGAGCAGTGGCTTCTCTTCACTCTTTGGCTCTATTCCTGTTTCAAATGAGAGCCAGTTGAAAGGGTGGAGAATGGAACGGCCAACAATGGAATTTAGACGTGTTGAGATGCAATTATGTTACATTTACTATAAGCACATTTGACATTATGTTTATTAAAGAAACTGCTGTCATTGACCCTGATTTGACTAAAAAGCATAACCAGAAAGGCCTAAATGTGTCAGGGCCCGGCAGCACTGAGGAATCCAGGGTGTGATGCATTGAAATGAGCCACTCAACAAGCAGCCTAACACACATATTCAAATGGAACAGCATTCACTCGCACCTCATTTAGATTCTTTTACACAGTGAACCCCGCGCCTATCTCCACCAAAACCTCATCAGGATGTCTTCAAGACAGCGGCGAGCAGCTCGTTCCGGGGATGGGCCTGCCTGCCTGCTTGCTTGCCTTGGCATGTGGAGGGCCGGTGGGGTGCAGGGAGGGGAAGGACTGGGCTGCTGGGAATGGAGCAAGGAGGGAGCTCTCATCACTGATCTGTTGTCAGACTCCACTCTCTGACCTCGATCCATCCATCCATCCATCCATCTCTCCATCCATCTCTCCATCCTTCCATCCATCCATCCATCCTTCCATCCATCCATCCATCCATCCATCCATCCATCCATCTCTCCATCCATCTCTCCATCCTTCCATCCATCCATCCATCCATCCTTTGCATCCTTCCATCCATCCATCCATCCATCCATCCATCCTTTGTGCATTTTATCCCATTTCATTTTTTTCTTCATTATTTTCATAGTTAGAAAAAAAAATCACAGTGTTTTGTAAAGAGCACATATATTAAACATTAACATAGTGGGACCATATTTGCATATTGAAAGTAACAAAAACATGTTTAAATGTATTATAGATATGCAATCATATAGCAAGCAGATATTAGGTGTACAGAGTGATGAACAGACTCAGTAACTATTTGGGGTGGACTATTCACTATTGGACACTATTATTGTCCTATTTATCAGTAAAAAAAAAAAAAAAAAAGGGATTAAATTATGCCCATGCTGTCGGCTCAGACAAGACAAATCAACACACTCATAACACATTGTATTCAGATATGCATCTCTTTGTCCAGCTAATTAAAGGCAAATTAATTTGATCATCTACTTCTGCAAACCAATAAGCCATTTTCTCCATCACGCTCTGGCTGCACTCAGCTCTTTTCTAGTGGCATTAAATCAGTGTGTCATTGTAACCGAGGATCAGTTGATTTGGGGATGTCCGGTGCCATGGCTAATCCTTTTGACCTGACCTGGCCCTGCTGGGAAATGTCCTCTCCTCCTTTACTTTAGGCCGCCATGTTAATGATGAACCACTCTGCTCGCTCACACAATTAAAAGACCACCCTCGGACTAAATACAACTCACAATACAAATACACAATACATGATGCTGAGATCACTACACCATGATCATTTGTCACACGGTTGTGTGAGGTCCTGTTTTACCAGCAAAAAAATGTGTTTCCACTGTTAAAAAACGTAAGTTCCACGTGGATGATTTTTCAACAATTAATTTAAAATAACACAGGTTACTTCTGCGAAGCATAAAAAGTGTGTGGTGGGGGTGACCGATCACGGAAGGCTTGTATCATGTGGACGCGCCGACAGTGTTGTTGTCATTACTTAGAATTCCTCATGGGGGCGACAGAAACTACGCACTATAGCTTTCATCGCTTATCTGTTTCTTGTTATGAGTTCCTTCATGACGTCACTTCTGTCGACCTTCCTAGTAAATAGCGGAGTTTAGAACGCCTACACAAAGGAAGAGGAAGGTAACGGACATCCGGCCGAAAAAGAGCGACATCCGGCGGAATTTCCGGTGGCAATGGAGCAATCCCGGAAGTGGAACGTCGTGGATATAGACTATTGAAACACAGATGTTCAAAATGTGTCTAAATCAATCGTACTTGTAAGTGCAGTAATGCGTGTTCAAAAATACAATGTGACAACTTACCCACTGATGGGTCAACTGCTCACGCATGCATGTTCTACTTAACCATTTAGAGCTCTAAAATAAGATCATGCTTGTGTCCAGATTGTTACTGAGTTTATTGTGGGCACAGGCAAAAGTGTGAAGGATGTCCATCTCTGCCCTAAGTCTCAGTGCACTGCAGCAGAAAAACCCAAACAGACAGAGAGTGATTGCCCGTGTGCTTTTTCCTAAGTAGAAACCAATTCAAGTGTATGCTTTGACTGGTGAGAGTAAAAGTGAAGTGATTAGAGCACGATAAAAAGGCCTTCATTAGGAATCAAACACAATGCGCTGGTGGCATGTGTGGATCCATGCCCAGGCACAATCAATATCAACAAAAGGCGCAAGTACACAAACACAAAATGCATCTGTGTCCTTACAGTGGGCCACTTAATCCGTCAGTCGATACGAATAGAGCTGCACATTCTGACTCTACCAGGCGACAGCGGAGAGACATCCGTGGAAGCACAATCCATACCGCGACTGGAGTGGAATTCAGCGAGCACAATCCCCCACTGGGAACCTCTAAGAGCAATAACGCAGCTCAAGTATATTTAAGTCCAGCCGGGGAAGAATTCTTACATTAGCTCCAGAAAGCTGGTTCTGTTTAAGGGCACGAAAAAAGCTTTTTGTGTCGTAAAGGGATATAGGAGAGCCAAGAGGTGTGGGATTACCTGTGGTGGAAGAAGTATTCAGATCCTTTACTTTAATACCACACTGTAAAAATACTCTGTTACATGTAAAAGTCCTGCATTGAAAATGTTACTTAAGTAAAAGTCTGTAAGTATCATCAGGAAAATGTACTTAAAGTATTAAAAGTAAATGTACTCAATGCAGAAAAATCCTCCCATTTTAGAAAGTGTAAACGATCCAAACAGTTGTGTGTTTAATGGTCTAATCATCTCAGCTGGACTTGTAGGCCGTTATATTGTTGGCTAGTTTCATTTATAATAAAACATAACTAGTAACTAAAGCTGTCAGATGAATGTAGTGGAGTAAAAAGAACAATATTTCTCTCTGAAATGTAGCAGAGTAGAAGTAGAAAGTGGCATGAAAAGAAAAAGACTCAAGTAATGTACAGGTACCTCAACTTTTCTACTTAAGTACAGTACTTGAGTAAATGTACTCCGTTACATTCCACCAATGGTGATTACAGTGACACGAAGTGAGGGGCTGTTAAAGAGGAAATGTTACACTCGTGCCTGTGCAGTCCACGGGGAGCCGAGCCAGGCTACCTTAAGGCCAGTGTTGCTTCCTCTTAGCGTACGACATGAAGCCTTCTATTTAATGTAAGACAACATGACAACAGTCAAGGCCTCTGTGACGGAAAAGACAAAGAGCTGGCAGCCCGGGCTCCTAAGTAGAGGTGACATCCCATGATCAGAGGAGAGACTGTGGACTCGCACAGGGTCAGAGGGAAGTCTCAAACAGCGCCACCAGGCACAACTTCCAGCCGCCGCTCTCATCTGTGAAATCTGAATTCAGAAACTGAGAGAGAGAGAAAATGAAAAAAAAAAAGTGCAACTCTTCAACAATAGAATTCGACAATCATTTGCAATTTCACTTGCGTCAGCAGTTGATACAAATCTGAGATCTTTCCCGAGCCCCAGATCCAAACAAGTGCAAAAGACTCTTTAGTGTGAAATAACAGGCTGCAAAAAAAAAAAAACGCAGCACGCCAAATATTTTCCCTCCTCCGTTCTTTCCCCCTCCCCTCCACTTGCCCCTGCTACACCCGCAGCATATCACTGAATGAAATGCAGCGTGCAATTACCCATTATCCAATCAACTGGAGTCGACACTTAACCATTTGCACGGCTTTGGGCTCAGCCAATTATCTGTCAGGGCTCTCAGTGGGCTCTCAATAGCGAACCGCATTGCATAATCGCACGGCTCCGGCTTCACGCCACGCCACCAGAGACGGAGGAGGGCTGGAGGAGAGTCGGCCGGCTGTCTGACGGCTCGTTGTTGTTGTTGTTGGGCGGCTGGCAGGATGAAACGAAAGTCTGGTCACTGACAACAACTGCGACTGGGCTGCAGCAGCCCCCGGGGGGCCTCGGCCATTAGAATACATAATGCAGGGCTAGTCATTTGGAAGGGCTCCAGATCGTGCTCTTCAAAACTCTTTTAGATAATTCGCTACGTGGCATCTTCATCATCCCTCCCCGTTTCAGTCGACCCATCCTGTCACCCGGGATTGGACACACAACTCTAATACCTCCCCCCAACCCCTACCTTCTTTGAATCCTGGCCTTGACCTCACAGCACTTGTCCTGGCCCCCCTACACTAAACCAGCACCCCACCACCCGGCCCCTACCAGTCCAGACTGGGCCAGTCAGTCAGTCAGTGGTGGCTAGTTGACCCCCCCGAGGGCCTGTAGCTGAGGAGCCGGGGCAGCTGCCAACCACCGGCCCCTTCAACCCTGGCTGTCCGCATGATTGCGTTTGTCAAGCCGCCACACCGAGTCAGCCCAGCGCAGGTCTGATCACCGACAATTAGGGGTTAAAGAGAGAGAGAGAGAGAGAGAGAAGGGGGGGGGGGGTCTTTATCCACCCTGGCAGTGAAGAAGCATGTGCCCTGTTTTTTTTTTGCATATGCTGACAAATGGGTGGGATGTCTCATTACCGCGAACCATGTCTCTGTCTCTGTACATCTAAACACAACTTCCAATTCTATCAGCCACATGGAACGTGGATGTGTTGTTGTTGTTGTTGTGATCCTCTGTAACACCATGGGTGGAAGCAGTCATACTGCTCATACAGCGGGAGAGAATGGAATTCGTGATCTTGATATCGACGTAATATTTATTTCAAGACTTCATTGTCTTTTTAAGGTAATTTTATGTCCATTTCCACCTTTAATGGATAGGACAGCTATGAAAGGGGGAAGACATGCAGGGAATCGTCACAGGTCGGACTTGAACCATGGACCTTCTGCGTCGAGGCATAAATCGTCATATATGTGCGCCTGCTCTACCAACTGAGCTACTGACATTGTTTTCTTTGAGTATTATATACAGTGTTGGGAGTAACGGCGTTATTTTTTCAGTAACGGAGTAATCTAATTAATTACTTTTCCCATCGTTGCAACGCCGTTATCGTTTCTGAGAATGTAAAGTGGCACGTTACTGCCATTTGGTTGAATGAGGTAGGCTTTGGCTACACATCAGCTGCCTGGAGAGAGCAGGGGTGGGGATGATGACACTGTTGCAAATACGATGATGATTGGCTGGGTGGGCGGATGCCCTGCTCACGCTGTCTCACTGCACGCTCTGACTACCACTAAACACCAGTCAGCGACAATGGCGACGAGTCGGGGAAATTCTCGAACCGGGAGTACCGGCACTACTTCTCGCTCATTGAAATTAAAGGGAAGAATGTTTATGTAACATGCACGCTATGCCCAGGAGAAAATACTTTATCCACGTCTGCCTCAAGCAACTCCAATCTTATGAAGCACCTCACATCAACACATGCTAACACGACACTTGTTGCTGCTGCTAACCCAACCCAAAGCCCAAATGCAGCTAGCGTGAGCTCCAGCGAAGGAGACGGAGCCACTCCGTTAAAACAAGCAACGCTGGATTTTTTGGGTCAGCAACAGGCGACCAAGGCCGAGCTGAACACATTGATTGCAAGGATGTTATAGAACGTAATAGCGTTATATAACATCAAAAATATCATCACAGATACTTTGCTGAGTAACTATTACTTTTACAATGTGGTAACTGAGTTACTAACTCAATAACTTTTTGGGAGAAGTAATTTGTAACTGTAACTAATTACTTTTTTAAAGTAAGATGACCAACACTGATTATATACAGTGTATATATATATATATATATATATACACATATATATATATATATACACACACATATATATACACACACACACACACACACACACACACACACACACACACGTATATACAATGCTTCAGTGCTTTGAGTACAACAGTGTTTTAATAGTGTAACATATTTACAAAAAGTATATATTTAGATAAATCGCCTCAAAGTCTATTCTAAATGTTGACACTTATAACTAAGGTTATTACAATGTTGTTAAAGTAGTTTTAGAAGGGCAGCATACACTGCCAGTCCTAATAACAACGGTAGCTTGTGATCTATAAATATGAATATAAATCATACGTTGTTGCATTTCCTCAACCAAAGGTTTAGCTTTTCTCATGGAAAGCTTTTTCTTATCTATGCCACCGGCTCCCTCTGGTGGTTCTGAAACAGCACTGCAAACAAAACCAAAAAAAGAGGACAGTGTGAGGTTATCCTGGAAGGTGTTAGTTACCCACAGTCACCGTTTTGTTTTCAATACAAATACCAGTCAAAAAAAATACAAAAACCAAGTCATGATTTTCAACAATGGACATGTAAAGTTATGAGCTTCATTTTAAAACATATTCAGTAAAAAAAAAAAAAAAAGAAGCAAAATAAGAACAGAGACAGAATACATTAAATAGCAATAATAACACAAATAATTTGCCATGGCTATAATTTTTAGAATACATCAAAAACAGTTGCATGTTAGTGCATAAGTACGATCATTAGAAGCAGCGGCAACGTGTTCCTTTTTTAAAACTTTGGTGGTGATCGAAACTTATCGTAGTTGTACACTTGTGGGCCATCGCTCCCATAGAAATAAAATGGATAGAAAGGCCATTCCCATTCAAATGAAATATAAATGGACGGTATTTATATAGCCCTTTTCTAGTCTTAACCACTACTCAAAGCGCTTTTACGTACATGTACACAGCACAGGGACCATTCACACACATTCATACATTGGCGGCCGAGGCCGCCATGCAAGTTGCCACCTGCTCATCAGATAAACATTCACACTCAATCCACACATCGATAACGCAGCATCGGGAGAAATTCAGGGTTAAGTGTCTTGCCAAGGGACACTTCGACATGGGACTGCAGGGCCAGGGATCGAACCACCGACCTTGGATTGGTAGACGACCGCTCTACCACCTGGGCCCTGCTGCCCCTCAATCATCAACATAGCAGAATGGTCAGAGCGGCAGGTAGCCGTTTTTACGGCTCCTGTATAAACTTCCGCATTCACCGACTTGCGGAAAGTCGTGGAGGTGAGACCAAATGAGCAGTGGAGTAGGAACGTTACGATGCAGAGAAATGAGTCAAACTTAACAACTCAATACTTCCTCCACACAAAGCACATTGCTATCGGCAGATTAGTGACAGCTTTGATCGGCTGGTTTTCTGTGACCAGTGTGGCGCACGGCGGAGTGAGCAAGCTGGCTAACTAGCCAGTCGTCCGCAGGCTTGCTGGTTCCGTCGTGCTTTCATGCTGCATTGGTTACAGAGAATGAGCCGAACCGTGGGCGGGGTCTAACGGTTGGCTGACCCGCTGCCGCCGGGTCTATCTGTCCCTCCCACTCACTCCCCGCTGCTCGGGAATATGTCTCCCGAGCTGCGTCGGCCCGCTCTCCTCCCAGCGAGCTGCGGTCACGGACCCCGATTTGTTCAGGTCCCCTGACCAATCGGCTATCCTAACCTTAACTGCTCGATGCCTAACCTCATCTCTTGCCTAGAACTGCAGTGGGTTCCATAATTGCGCCCCACTGACACGTGTTGTCACCATGACAACTAACAACAATCGCCATTTTGTTTTGTTCTAATCAAATGACCAACGTCCTTTCTATCCATTTTATTTTATGATCGCTCGCTTTTTGTGCATTAAATGAAGATTGGTTATCAGCAGGTGCTGGCTGTAAAAATATTAGATAAGAGTGGCCTCAGTGGGCTGATGCCTTTGCACAGGAGGTGCATGTCCTTCTGATACCCCTTCCATACAGGGGACACAGGGGAGTTGGCAGAGACGGTTTAATAACGTTGAAATGTCGGTATCACTAAATCCATTTCCATTCCCGAGAGAAAAGCTTGTTCACCAAATCCTCCAACCCTGGTTTAAGGACGCCGGTGAGGGTCTGAATGCAGGGGCTCTGAGAATCAGCAGGCCTGTGATCACCTGCACTAGCTGAGCATCAGCGCCATCTCTCCGACTCCAGTGGCAGCATCAGCGTCAGTGCTCACCTATCGAGCAGTCCTGGGTTTGGGGCGAGGAGGCAGGCCCTGGTCTTTAGCTGTGCTGGCTTTCTGTTTGGCTCTTCTGGGTGGCTGTCCTGGACCGTGAGCAGGGTGTGGGCCTTTACCCAGGAGGAAGCGCTCCCAGGCTGGGATAGATTCTTCCACAGACGCCCAGTATCTTGTCTAGAACAGAGAAACAATATGAACCGTACTGTTAGGTCACAAAACTCTAATGGCACGTGTCCATATAGGCATTGTTTTCACGGAAGGGATCGGCCCGCTTCCCAGCATTGCACGCTAGTGGGCTCGCCACCAGCAGTTATCAGTTTCTCTTCACTGACCACTGACGAGCAAAGAAAACAAGTCCCTACAAGCCTGATGGCTGCACCTGATTGGAAGAACGCGTCACGTGGGTCTGTCTACTCCCGGATTTCAAAACGGACCAACATGGCGGCTCGTTTTGGAATACGATCTCGCAGTTTATGCAAATAGTTCACCCAAACGTGTTTCTGAAAACATCTTAAGCGAGAAACAGGCCATGCAGTTGGTGTCTTCATTTCAGATCGACAATGGTCAGTTTAAAAGATTTTCGTCAGTTTTTGAGAGGTGTCGAGCCGAGACGGCCGCTCTTCACTGGCATAAAGTTGGCTGGCTTCAACTTTATGCCAATGAGGGGCGGGCAACTTGACGCCCCGCTTCTCCAAAGTCCCTGCGACACTACCAGAATGCATTGCTCCCATAGAAATTAATGGGAAACGTGGAAATGACGCTGACAATGGACACGTACCATAAGTCACCCTACTGATCCTCTAGATTGGAAAACAACTTCCCTGTTTGTAAACTGGCAGGACTGAATTACAATTTGAATGGGCAAAGGACTCCCCCCTTTCCGTAAATTGTTTGTGTTCTGTATTCGGTTTCCTATCAGTGTGAATGAAAAGCTGTTTGGCACATGAACACAGAAGACCAGCGGACCTTTCAAAACATTCGGAGCCTTCAACTGCATCATCATGCAACTTCAAATGTAACGTCCAAAATCAAATTGAGAAATCTGCTTAGAAGGTAGGGAAAAATCACCTCGCACGGCAGCTGGATTCTCGCGATATCCCACAATCACGCCAGAATCACATAGCACATGAAAATCCATCTTGTCAGGCTCCAACCTAATCAGGGCTCTAGAGTGCGACCAATTTGGTCGCACATGCGACCAAAATTTGTAAGGGTGCGACTAAGATTTTTCCTAGGTCGCACCCTTGTGCACCTAACGTCCTCGCATCCGCTGCCTCTCCACGAACGAAGCGATGTCGTTTATATCGTTATGGTTTAATGTTGCGTTACATGACCCATTCCTTCTGTAAAGCCGTGCCTGTGTTTGGATCTCTCCTCCGCGCAGCCCCGCCCCCATTCACTCACACACGGCTCCCCTGCAACATGGAGGGACACAGCGCCGCCGGTCCAAACTGCTGACATTTGTCTACAGTTTTAATTGTTATTAACACAGCTGTATATTGTTAAGTATGACAGGGAAACCTGTATTGGTACCAGTGTTTCCGCTGGTAACTCTCTGTTATTGCGGCCGCCACGGCGAAAAACACATTAGAAGTTATTAAATGCAACTAACTTCAGTTAGTTGAGTAATAGCGTGAGACGGAGCCTGCTGGACCTGGGTGAGAGATGTGACCCGTGGCCAGAAAATCATAGTTGCAGTAAAAAATACAGAGCTATATATCGTGTATCGCCATTCAGCGTTAACGGCGACGCGAGGAAAAATTTGGGTGCGCCTTAATTTTGTGCTGGTGCACCTAAATAAAAAATAATAAAAACTTAGGCGCACCAGTGCAACCAAGGCAAAAAGTTAGTCTGGAGCCCTGCTAATGCATTTGTATCTGAACTACCAGCGGACGGAACCAACCAGCATCCGGTGAGGAGCTACTGGCAGCTGAGGGTGTGGTTTAGGTGTGTGTAGTCTCGCATAGCCAGACCTTCCTCCAGGGATCTGTGGGTTTATCGGTGTTTTAAGCCCCCAACGTCTCTTTCCAGGCAGCGCTGCCTGGAAGGCACTAGGATTCGGCAATGGTTATGGTTATGGTTAGGGTAAGGTTAGGGTTAGGTGCCTTGAAGTCAACGGTCGCAGCGCTGCCTGGAAGGAGACGTTGGGGGCTTAAAACACCATCAAGTGCTGTGGAGGAGGGTCTGACTAGTCCACACAGCATTCTGGGATGGGAGAAAAACGTGCTCTGGTTTATTGGCATTTCTTTAAACCAATCACAATGAATGAATGAATCCAATCATCAAATAAACAATGAATCAAACAACAATCACTTCAGTGATGAAAGTAAATAAGATCATTTAAGAGGGCAGTCTTTTACTAAGACCCAACAATTTCTAATCTAAATGCCAAGGAGCTACTGTGTCAACAGTTTATAGTTTAAAGAAAAGGTAAGAAGCAGAATTGACCTGAAATGTGATCTTTTGATTCAAGACACTGTCAGATACTTCACACCATTATATCAAAAACGTGTTACCTCCAGAGCCAGGAGATTTGGGTGTGGCAGCTGTCTTCCTCTGAGACGATCCTCTGTCTTCTGTAAATCCTGCAGTAACAGAGAGCACACAGTTATCTACACACTCTTTAATTTTAGTGTCGCATGTCCAGACCTATCTCTACAGCGCTGAGGAGTAAGGTCCGACTACACCACACATACATTCCAGGATAGGAGGGAAAAAAAAAACTGCTCAGGATTGTCATTTCATTAATGTTACCTGTTCATACAATACAGTAACGTGAGCAATTTAAATTAACTGGACACATGGTTAAACCTCATTTGCTCTTACCAGTTTATAGCCGTGTGTCCCAAAACGTCCCAGTTGGAGAGTTAATGACGTAAACAAATACTTTGTAAATCTTTACAATCATTCCCCGAAAAAACCAAGCAGGCCCGCCTTGTTGCACCATCCAAATTCTCTTCAAAACTTCCCATTTTCTGCATGTAGCCTGCTGGCTCGAAGTTTGTTGTTGTTGTTGGAGAACGGAGTCATATAGCGGCAACACACATCGCCGGAACATCCGGTGTGATTATCCTGGAAATGAATTGTCGTTGATCCAGACTACTTTAATCTTCATGCAAATCGTGGAAAATCTTTGAGTTCCACAGAGTTGACAGGTGCAATTGAATGCAGCATGCGTTTAACGAGGTGCACGTGAACGCACCATGGAGTCCCATCGTCGCCCACATGCTTTACCTTCGTTGTTTGTTACCATAGGGGCACCCAACCCTACCTATCAGGCTGTCCTACCTGCAGCAGTGTGGTGTTCCTGAGGCGAGCGGCCTCACACTCCTTGAGCTGCTGCTTCCTCTGGATCTTCAGCTGCTCTCTGCAACTCTCCATCTGCTCCAGCAGCTCCGCTCTCTTCCCTAAACTGATAATAATTGTATTTATTTATATAACGCACTTTACATTTGAAACAAATCTCAAGTACATATTCATTGTCACGTACACAGTGGAGACAGCAACTGTGTCAGAAGGATAAGCCCCGAATATCAACACTAGTCCAGCTCACACTGACTGGAGGATGTTTTTATTACAGCACAAGCCATTGTTTAGATTAACAAATACCGAATCATGAAACGCATTCTCTATAATTAATAACAAAGGAGCAAATATTTGCGTGGTAAAAGTGTAACGCTACTTTAGCTAACTGTGTGAACAGGAGAGTTGTAAGTTACCGTAGGCGTTACTCGTCGTGGAGGAATCACAGACAGACCCCATTGACTGTTGATTAAACTGGGTCAATACTAGTTCATATTAAAGATATGACAGACTCACATTTCCTCATGTTTCTCAATTAACTCCGTTTCTTCAGATAAAGAAGCAGACATTGCTGGCAACAAAAGCGCTTCCTCGGATCCTCTGATATAGTATCAAGCTAACAACAATAGTCTGTCATAATACAACCGGAATGTGTACTTCAAAATAAAAGCGCAATTTATTTTGGGGCGAAAGTCGCATTACCTTTGAGCTAGTTTTTACTGAATAAGTCGGACTGCTGCTGCAAATGTTGTTGACATATACTATAACAACGTGTATTATATTAGAATATGACTTAAGGTGTATCACTCTGTATTAACAAAATGTATGTTCAATTAACTGAACACAATGGTGTTATTATGAAATTTCTGTTCGGAAGTTCTGCTTGCCTCGGCGTTCAGTAACCATGGCAATCAAGACCAAGGGTACCTGCTGCCCTCTGCTGGTTCTATTTTAGAAAGCAGTTGATGAATTAAAAGCAAATAGATTTCCCTTTGTGTTATGTTATCCTTAACAATCCTCTCTGTGAACTTGACAAACAATTGCAAATGGGAATATGGAAAGTTATTTTGTGAGACCATTCTGAAAGTCTTGAAGTCCTGAATCAATGGTCTGATTTAAAGGGGTGATAGAATGCAAAGCCGATTTTACCTTGTCATAGTTGAATAACGACAGTTCGGTGGGTAAATAGGACATACAGAGAAGCTCAAATCCCATTAATACTCCTTTACTATGCAAATCTCACATTTTGAAACTGCCGCTGAAAACGGGCGAATCTGAACAAAGCTAAAAGTTGACGTAAGCATCTCAACTCCTAGTCTTTGTCACACCCCAACATTTGCATAGGCTACACCACTGACCTGAGGTCAGCTTAGTCTTCTGAATCTAGCTAGGTCATGCAGATCTCCAGAGGTCTGCTATTGAATTACTAAATTCACTTCTGAGACTTTTTTTGTGCGAGAAATCAACTATGTAGAGGTCAAATATGGGCCGTTTTACAAAAATTGATGGCTAATTGCAAATTTTGTCCGACTGTGTGTTGCAGTTCAGCAGGAGCTCAGCAGGCTATATGACAGCGGCCGGTGCTGCCTCGCCGCCCGGCGTGTCCTACTTCATAGACTCCGGCTCGCTGTGAGCTAGCTGGATCTCCGTCACGAAGGGAAGCCCGCGGCGCTCCATACCCGCGCAAAGTCACCATTTCTGGGTTACTGGACTACAAAATGCTGAGGCCGTGATGGAGCTCCAGGGCCTGCAGCTAGCAGTTTGTCAGCATAAATTGTTAGCTTTATAAGACCTTGGGGTAGATGTTATATAAGTGAGACGAAATTCAAACTGTAAATATACTCTAATTATGCCGAAAGTGAAGCTAACTAGCCGCGATCTGTACACATAGGATTGAAGGGACAGTAGCAGCTAACGGAATCCCTAGCTAATGTTCACAAAAATGCATTAAATTGAAATCTTACACCATTGTTAGCTTTATAAGACCTTGCATATGTTATATACGTGGCGTGACGAAATTCAAATTGTAAATATACTCTAGTTATGCCGGCAGCTGGCAGCCAGCCAGCTCCGCGGAGCCCCGAGCCCCGGTAGTCCAGTAACCGAGAAACGGTGACTTTCACTGGGTATGAAGGTTGCTAAAATCCGACACGTCTTACCAAATTTGCAATTAGCATAAATTTTCGTAAAACAGCCCATATTTGAGCTTTATATAGTTGATTTCTTGCACAAAAAAGTCTCAGAAGTGAATTCAATAACGAAATAGCAGACAAACAATGTATAACTTTGCAGTGTCTGAAATATGAAACCTGCCGCCTCTTCTCCAGTGGATGTGTATGTGGTTCGCTCAAACCAATCAGCGCGCAGCTCATCTAAATATTCATGAGCATACCATATTTGGAAGAAAAGCTCTTGTTACAAATAGGGCCATATTCACAGGGTAGTTAAGGACCCATAAAATAGCATTTAAGCAATTTTCAGCCCAACCAATGTTACATACCCTATCTATTTATTTATTTATTATTAGGAGACCTTAAGGAACAGTGTGAAATACCCTATATAATCATTCTATCACCCCTTTAATAATTCTTGTGACTCTGAATTTGTGCTACTGCTGAATATCAGTGGGCATTTTCAGTTACATGTAGCTATAATTACAGGTTCCGTAATTATTTTAAGACACTAGAAGAGCTAAAGAGTTGGTAGACTCCGTAGTCGAAAAAGCACACTATACATGCACAAACGAGTGGTCTGGAAGATAGGACATTGTGCTGAAAAATACAATTTTTACCGTGTGTGCAGTGGAAAAGCATGTTTGAAGACATAGCTGTCCTTTCTATTAACTGATGTTTGTGTGTTACTATTCTTACATATGTGTCACTACGTTTTTAGAAATAGCCTACAGCATTAACCTTTAGTGATGTTCTCGCTAATTTCTAAAGGGAGGCTGTTTTGGAGCATATCAGCAAAGACGGAACTCCCTGTATCAGAATGCAGCTGCAGACTCTCTGATTACAGATGATAAGTTACAGTTAGTATGTCATGGTAAACACACAATCTTGTATTAATAACTGCCTGTGGGAAGTAGAAGGCGCTCTTAGTCTAATAGGCCTGCTCTGTTAAAGGCTATGACCGCCTGTTTGCAAACGTGATAATACTCCTCAAAAGATACTCTCTGTTTGTGAAGTCTTTATTAGCCTACATACATTTATTTTTACTTGTTACTGGTTGTTGGCGGTGAAGGCAGAAAGACTAGGAATAGAGTTCCTGCGATAGGGCCGATGATGTGAGGGGATGGGGAACTAAGAGTGCATGCCCGTTCTTCAGCTCTGTTTGCGGACATCTGACACGCTGTCAGCCGCTCCATTGCTCCAGCGCTGGACTGACGTCACTGCCACGGCCTCCGATCGCACATGAGCTGGGTCGGACCAGCGCCACAAGTTCAGACCCTGGGGGAGGCTCTTGACAACTTGGAGAGCAACACGGTCTCACGGCAGTTTGTGTAATTGTCACGTTATTTTTAATCTATTGATTTGTGTACAACACGTAGTGGTCAGCACGAAATGGGAACCATCTATTCAGAGGTTGGGTTTAGGAAAAGATTAACGGGGAAAGCAAACGTCACAACGGGGAAAGGACGCCTCACACACCGGGAGACGGACGCGGGGGACGCGCGACAATAACGGGGTGGCGGAGGTTGGGTTTAGGAAAAACACAACGGGGAAAGGACGCCTCACACGCCGGGAGACTGCCTCGGGGGACGCGCAACAATAACGGGACAGTTGTGATTAGGAAAACAACGGGGAAACAAAACGACAGTCGGTCTCCCGGGTGAAAGCCCGACCAACCTCCCTACGCGGATTTTCAGCTTTTCATACTACTCCCTACCGTATTCGTGCTGTGATCACGAAATATGCTTCCCATTGAAATACATTACTTTACATTTTCGTGCTGGCCACCATGAAAAATACGACAAAAACGTCCCCGTGAACACGAATCAATAGATTAAATAACGTGACCATTTCACGAACTGCCGTGAGACTGGGTTTAGAGTTAAGTGGTCACTTATAAATACAAACTGTTAAATGTCTTATGTGTAGTCCTGTATTATTTTTGTTTGTAGACCTATTTAGCCTACTAATATATGCAAGATTTTGGTGGGTTTTTAAAGCTATAGTGCGTAGTTTCTGTCACCCCCCATGAGGAATTCTAAGTAATGACAACAACACTGTTGGCGCGTCCCACATGATACAAGCCTTCTGTGAGCCCCCCACCCCTCCTCCTCCACACAGTTGCTTGCAACCAAGAAGGACACAGAGGATTTAAAAAAAACATGATGGCGTCTTCAAAAGAGATAATTATCTTCACTCGAGTTTCAGTGCGCGAAAGTCGCCGGACGACACAATCTTCTGAACACAGCCATACTGAGAAATACAAAGAGAGTTGTGTGGAGCTGATAATCTTAATTAGCTTTGTACCAACTCATTTGGCAATGGTTTGAATGTAACGGACGTTCATTAATATCAAAAAGTTACGCACTAAAGCTAGAAACAGTAGCCCAATTGACCTGTAGTCTCAGGGGAAAGCTGGGTGAGAGATAAGCCTCTTTCCAACCAACGTTGGAAAGTTACGGTTACGTTCCTGTAACCAAGTAGTTACAGGAACGTAGTTATAAGAACAGTCCACTTCTAAACAGTTCTACGAACTACTCTCCCTTTTTCCATTCGCATTCATGGCCATAGGAACTGACCTTTTGTTATTATAATCACAGCCATCTACCCACCACTATGCGGTAAAGGGAGCCCTGAAGTAGGAGCTGAAAGAGTTACAGGAACTGTGGCCAGAGGAACTTAATAATCCCCAAATTGGTCCAGTCAGAACAGGAAAAAAAAAGGGTTCTAGGAATGTTATGTTCTAGGAACTGCAAAAATCCCTCCGGTCGGAAAGTGGTTTTATCTGATTGGTACAGGTGGATACAAGCCTGTCTAGCCTAGGTTAATTAAAAGGGGCCCCTATAGTGTAAATTAAAGTGTGCTGATCTGTGGTGAACGTTGTACAAGTGTGCGTTGTACTGCATTCAGTTAAGTGTGCTTGAATGCTCTTTGCAAAGTTTGGGCATTTGCATGTTGATTGAGGTGGTGTGGTTACCTTGCATGGGGTGGTTTGGTTTGCTGTGCTACTTACGGGGGCTGATTAGCGGGAGGACAGACTTGACGAAAGGGGTACGCTATAGTTTGACCAGTCTCTGCACTGTCCACGAAGAAACTGTTATTGCCTTAGGAATTGTGCATTTTTAAATAAAGAGCCTGTATTTTTCTACATCAGTGTGGGGTGTTTGTTCTCAGGTCTGTCTCCAGACCATACCGGTTAATCAAAGGTGGTGGCAGCATAGTGTTTCCGCCCTCCAGTGGCTACATCCACTCAAAGTTTTTCCACTAACGTGCACAGATTGCTATTTTAAGTGTCTAACTACATTTGTCACAACCTGCTCTTTCATTTACCTGCTGCCATTAGACAAACACAGAAGAATGAGGGAAATAGTGAAAAATACTGAAATTCCCCTTAAGAGTAAGAAGTTCACATGTATTGTTGTGCTTCAAAACAGAACTGGACCCACAAGGTTGACAAGACTGGTTTAAACGTTTTATTGCAAAAATGAGAGATCAACAGGGAAGCTGGGTGTTGAAGCAGGCAGTCAGGGTTGCGAGTGGAGATCTGGATGCAGACTGAGAACAACAGGACGATGCTGGGCGAGGCAAACAGGCAGACGAAGCGTGGCAGAGCTAGAGGCAAAAAACAGAGCAAAAGTCAAGACGAGTTGAAAGCAAAAACAGAGAGCAAAACGGAGCCGAACGTTACCACTGCGACAAACTGGCAAAGAGTGGAATGTGAGACCGGGGCTGCGGTTGAATAGTCAAATTTGCTTAAGAAGATTCCTAACGGAGTGACATTACCTGGAAGTAGTTAAGTGGCTGCCATGATAAGAGCCGTTCTAATTGGTAAATGCTAGATCAGATCTGATAGACGTGTCAACGTAGTTAGGTTTAGGCATGAGGAGTGGGGAATGGTTAGGTATTAGGGTAAGAATATCAGGGTAAGCCAATCAGAGGCAGAATAAGGCGGGCCACGATGTTGACACTTCTAGCAGATCCGATCTAGCATCTACCGTGGGTCTGCTGGTAAAACTACACTGTTCCGAAGGCGTTCTCACGTGTTGTTTCATGCTGGCTCTATAAACGTGGTGGTTGTCATGCAGTGAGTGCTGCAACAACCTACAGCCCATGGCTTTATAATAACGACATGACATACAGTGAGTGCTTCACATGAACAGACATATAGTAATAATGCAGAATACGATGGTGATGAAGTAATATTTTCCCCCGGGTTGTCCACGTTCATAGAGCCAGCATGAAACACGATGAGAACGCACGGAGCGACGTATCCAGATGTCTTTCTGTAGTTCACCTTCGGAACAGTGTAGTTTCACTGGCAGACCCACTGTAGATGCTAGATCGGATCCACTAGAAGTGTCAACCTCACAGGACGAGCCTCGTGGCCCGCCTTATTCTGCCTCTGATTGTCTTACCCTGATATTCTTACCCTAATCCTAACCAATCCCCACTCCTCATGCCTAAACCTAAGATCTGATCTAGCATTTACCCATACCCACGTCAATAACATCGGCCGGTGCGTGATTTCGCCGCCGAGAGTAAGGACAGTCGGATTCTCCTCACACCGCGGTTGTATTTTCCTAATTCCTTTTGAATTAACACCTTACCTTGACGTCATGACGTTTACCATCGGGGTTAAGGAAAAGTGGTTAGGAAAGGACTTAGGAGGTAATTATTTTTGACTTTTTGAACGCAGCCTGGGTTAAATACTGCAGCAGGAGTAGATGGCAATCAGTGCTGAGGACTTACAGTTGGTTGAATGAACAGGCAAGTGAATGGAATCAGAATGACCACGCTCAGCCTCACACAGGAACACACAGGACAACAGAGCAAGGGGAGCGGGGAAAACACACAGGAACCACTGCAGATCCTGACATGTATACTCAGGAACAGCCAATCAGACCCACAGATTTACAGTACATCTGCCCCATTATCCGGTATTTAAATAAAAAAATCCTTGTTATACTGCAAATGCCTATTATATTTTTCTAGTTAATTTATCTTCATTAGCAATTAACATGTGAAAGAAGCAACAATCTAAAATGGTAAAAAATAACCACTTACAAGGCAGCAGCAGCTGCAAGTAGTCACAACAACTGTATTCTTAATTACATGTTTCTACAGATACCAGATTTTATTCATACATTTGTGAGTTTAGTATATTGGTGTTTATCTTTCATTTACATCACACATTTCACAGTGAAACACAGTGAAAAGAAAGCTATTTTTATATAGTTTTTATTAATGCCTCTGCACAAAGTCACAAAGTCATTTGCGGCAGGTAGACGGCGCTACAGTAACACATTCCGATGGGTCACAGATTTGGGTGTAACACAGAAAAAAGCCTGTGTTTGAGTATTAGCCAGGTAAAGGGTAGCAGGAGATGTCTTTACATAGGCCTAATAGTATATTCATGTTATTTTAGAAGTTATCTGCTGTAGTCATGGCTGATACTGGGGCATCACAGAAAAAAAGGAAATTAAACGAAGAACAACTAAAAGCTAAAAGGGAAAGTGAAAGACAACGGGCGAGCCTATCTCGGTCGGGCTTTCAACAGATGGAGACGATTACGGGATTGTAAATGATTAAAAACCCACCCTGTATTGGCCCTCAGGAATGTAATATGTCTATTTCATTCATGAAATAACTTTACAATGCACAATGTGGTTGTATGTCAGCAGCCAACATTAACTTCCGTCCCCCTTCCACATTTATTTCTTTTCACTCCGTGTTTGAGTTGGCCTACTATTTTCTTTTCCCTTGTCCCCCTGTAGTTTTGTAAAGCGTTTGTGGGTTTCGTGAAATGCGCTATATAAGTAAGTTACTTTTATGTTGGTTGCAACAACAAACTCTTATTGCTTTGGCTCGTGACAGTGACAGTGACACCCGGTTTAGCTGATGATACATCCAAAGTAGGCTAAGTTACCGTATGCAACACTTGAAATGTAACGATGCATCTGTAACTTATTCTTTTATTATAAATGACTGATTTTCTGTCTGTCTGTACCTCTTTTGGGGCCGCTGTAATCAACACAAACTGAAAGTTACATATAGCCACTTTTGTCTCGCATTGCCAGACCTTCCTCGACAGCGCTGTGGAGGAGGGCTAGTCCACACAGCATTCCGTGCACGTGCAAAACGTGCTCTGGTTTATTGGCATTTCTTTAAACCAATCACAATCATCATGGGCGGCGCTAAGCGCTGTAAGGAGCAACAGTGCCGCTGCAAAATAGCTTCTGGAAGGAACAGAAACTCAGATTGGACAGATAGTCTAGCTAGCTGTCTGGATTTACCCTGCAGAGATCTGAGGAGCAGTTAACCATAGTCCTCACAAATCCACCGGAGTTTAGAACGCCAACACAAAGAAAGAGGAAGGTAACAGATAGAGCAGCCTAAATGAGTGAAATATGGTGGAATTTTCGTTTGCATATCTATGAGGTGCCCTCTAGTGGCCGTAGAAACTGCAGCAAAGCAGGAAGTTAGGTGACAAAGTAAGAGCGCTACGTTCCGTATAAGGAGGCAAGTTGGGGGGGTGGATGGGTGAAACAAGCACACATGACTTTCACCCAGGAGACTGGGGTTCGTGTTCGTGAAACGTACATTTTGTAACCCCACCCACCATCTTTTCCTAAACCTGTCCCGTTCTTGTGCCACATGTCAGTTAAACGTACGTCCTGACCCAGAGCATCAAAAAGTGACGCCAAGAGTCCCGACCAAGCGCGTCTAAGTATGCCGCTAAAGGAGACTTTTTGTGTCAATAACAAACGCCAAAGGCACATGACCAAGCAGCGCTTTCTGACACGTTAGGAGTGAGAATGTGTTGGGAAAACAGTGAGTTTTTTAACTTTACGAACGTCACATGGGTAACCGGAAGTGAAGTAAGGTCTGATTTTTAACCCAAACCACAATGTTTTTCTAAACGTAACCAGAGGCTTGTACTACGAAGCACAATTTGGCGTTAACGAGGTAATTTCAGGTTTTTTTGTGTATCACGACGGTAGATCATTTGTTACCGGGTTAAATCGCCATGGTAACTATATATGGTATATATGGTATGCTGAACACCTAACCTGCTTCTGAGAAGGTTAGATCAACTGGTGTAAAAGCACCGCCTACTGACCAATCAATACTCGATTGATAACGACGTCACCTTTCTTAGAAGATCCGTGGAGCTGAGAGAGGTACGCTCATAAAAGTTCAAACATTTAGAGAGCGATAACCCCGTTAACATTACCTGACGGGTATTTTTATGAAAGATATAGATTTTCAGTGGAGGGAATTATGTGTAGGCTATTATATGTATACATTATATTATGTTTTTATATTTTTTATTTGCTCTCACGATCGCTTACCACTGCCAGGGTTGCAACTGAAATAATAGGCTAAAGCAACGACAGTTTATGGAAAGCACAAGTGTAATTATGGTCAGATCTTGTGCCTGACTGATGGGGAAGTGATATTGAAGCGTTGTGATTTACACATAACGGCGTCGGCTTTTTTTTGCCTGCTTTCCTTTCTGTTTTAGGAAGCAGCGAATGTATTGCGTTTGCCTGTGTCTGTATTCTTCATATTTATGTAGAATTATAGTTTGCTCTTCTAATGTAAAATATGCGGCTCTGGTAGATGTTTGCGATTGGTCGTGCTGTGCAAACACCGCCTCTTTTATGTGAACGCGCGTGTCGCTGGATTGGGAGACCCTGGGTTGACTGAACTAGTTGTTAACCACCGTTGTGACACAGATTCTGCGGGACCGCGGTTGTTAGGTTAGGTGAAGCCAGGTAACTGAAATAAATCCAGGGCACGTTGTTCTTGATTCGTAGTACAGGCCTCTGGTAGTTTCTGTGCCTAAACCTAACCAAACTGCTACTGTTACGTTACGGTTTAGATATGAGGATGGAAAACTCTCTTGTGGGTCGTATCACAAATTAGGAATAAACAACCTATGTCATATGTTTTGTAATTGATTCAGTAATGTCACTGTGTAATGAAATCAGAAACGAGTAGCTAAAGTGAGTAAAATATCTTTTTCAGAAGTTGTAGGACCAAACCAGAGCAGAAACCCTAGTAAATACTGGACGTTCAAGAACAGTAACGGAGCCTTTAGAAAAAAGCTAAAATACACAAAAAAGCACAATTATCACACAAAGGATTTCAGAAAATTACATCAAAACCCATATTTTATTTTATGTATAGCAATACCATTTACATATTAAATAACACTATAATAGAATGCTTTGATATAGCTTTCAACAAAACAAAAAACGAAATCCATCTTTTTGTCTTATTTCATGTTACAAAAGAGGAAGGAACAGCCACCTTTCCAAAAAAAAAAACGGATCAAGGGTGTGGAAATTATCTAGTGAAAGAGCTATTCTGTTGTTGGCAACAAAAACAAAGTCTCCAGTGGACGAAAACCAAAAGAAAAACAAATCAGAGAGGGGATAACGTTGTAATATCACAATCACTGCCTGAACATTAATGTAGGACGTTACGCTGGAAATTGGAATGTGATGATGACCACAAGCTGGACGCACAAACACCTGGCTTCCACACATTCCACCACTAACAGCGATGCCATGAGTGACCTCCAATGGAAGGAACAGATTGACACAGACTTATGTCAGATTGGAAACCTTGTGAGAGCTTTGTGGTACGTGTTACATCAAGAAACGGTGAAATAATTATGTTAAGGTAACAAAATCATAGACAAAAGAGAAACATGGAAAGTCTGAATAATCAAATTTCAAAATCTGATTAAACATTTCCTCTGACACAGTCGATAAGTACACAATTTCCAGAGAAGGGCTGGGTTACAGAGGCAAACAAAATATTATGTACATTTCTCATTGACGGTAGAGCTGCGTGCGCACTTGTGGCAACACAAAAACACGCTTCATTCGGAATGATCAGAATGATCAGAATGGCTTGAATATAGGGTACAAGAAAAATAATAGAACGCCCATCTTAAGGGCCCCGTCACACCAACATTCATAACAGCAACATTTCAGAAATCACTTCACTCAGCAGTACATTCAACATGGAAATCTACGTCGTTAAGCCAACTGCATACTGTCTTGAAAGTGCTAAGCATTGAGGGATTGGAGTTGAAAATGGAGGCAGCTATCATATTATACTGACACACCATCCAATTTGATTTCGCCCTGCTCTGTTGGAGAACAAACTGTTCCCCAAAAGAGATGCGGCATGGTCTGCAGTCAGTCGTAATAAAGGCATGGATAGTACTTCCTTGAAATAACCGCTTTAACCTTTTTTCCTGTTAGCTACTGGTAGCAAGCCAACCAGTGGGCTATGGCTAGCTACTTTGACTGACTAGGCAACACAGTCTCACGACAGTTCGTGAAATGGTCATGTAATTTAATCTATTTGATTCGTGTACACAAACATGTTCATCTCTTTTTTTCGTGATGGTCAGCACGTTTTTTATAATACCAACAATGGCATAGCTGTATACAGCGGGACAGGTTGGGTTTAGGAAAAGAAGAACGGGCCGCGGGACAACAACGGCATGGTTGGTTTTAGGAAAAGAAGAACGGGACGGTTGGGTTTAGTAAAAGAAGAAAGTTGGGTTGGGTTTAGGAAATGTGACACGTGGGACGTGATCCCCGGTCTCCTGGATGAAAGTCCTGTGTTGTTTGACCCATCCACCAACCCAACCAACCTCCCTACGCGGATTTTCGGGCTTTCATACTACTCGCTACCGTAGTCGCTCTTAATGCTACGTCATCTTCTCATTGAGAATCGTGATGTGATCACGAAAGAAGCTTTAAATTGAAATTAGTTTAAAAAACGTGCTGACCATCACGAAAAAAACGAGATAAATGTGTTCGTGTACACGAATCAAATTTAAATTACGTGACCATTTCACGAACTGCCGTGAGACTGGGCTGGACTAGCACTAGCACGTTATTTCATACAGTAGCTAGCATGTTCAATGTTAGCTCAGCAGCAACAGTTGCTCACCAATTTGCCACGTGCCACTTTCTGGTGTGACCGGGCCCTAAGGCAAAGTGTATATTTCACAAAACCTTTAAAAAAAATAAATAAAGAAAAATAAGCCCCAGAAACAGAAAATGTTTTGTAGATGTCTCCCTAAAAGTTGGACATTTTACCTCCTATTGCCCCTTAATTCGACAGAAGATATTGCGGGTGATGGTGTATAACAAATACTGCATGTAAGGAGTTTAATGCCTAAGTTAAAGCAAACAGATACTACAATGAGAATTGAAGCTAATTACTGTAAGGACATATACAAATACAGCTATAGTGGGAGGGGGAGAAAGGGGGGTTGGGCATCCAGTCAGCAGAGAGAAATCGGCAAAAGAGAGAGAAAAGCTTGACTAACATCTTTTTCTGCACGGGATTCAAGTCTTTGGTAAAAGTAAAAAAAAAAAAAAATCGAAACACATTTGCCCCCCCCCTCGCATTGACACATTATCTGTTTTGTGCTGTGTGAAAAAAACACTTTCACATTTTCATTCAAAATGCAAAACCACAAGTGTCATTTCACGCCACTGGTACGGTACAGAATATCATCAAAATCAGCTGCTAAATTAGAACATCCGCATGTCAAAGAAATGTATACGTGTGGAAATAATGTGTGTGTGTGTGTGTGTGTGTGTGTGTGTGTGTGTGTGTTTGTGTGTGTAAGTGTGCGTGTGAGGGGTTACTGCAGCTGAAGCAGGAAACATTTCAGACTCGGCTCTTTGCTCATAGGCCACAAAACCACAAAAAAAAAAAAACATCTCTGGAGAAATAAAGGGAGTGTGGAACGGAAACTATGTACACAAGGCCTTGGGAGGTTAGAGCAGGTGATCACACCTCTGTCAGCGAGCACGGATCTGGAACCTCTGGACCTCCACCTGTTTTCTCCAAAATGCAGTTTTTGCTAGTCGATCACTTTCATGACACACAGTGGACACAGATTGTGTAAAATGAGCGCTTGTTTTCTTTAAGAAATTAGCCACTCAGGTGTGTGAACTACATGGCAGATAAATCAGATCTGGTCAAAGCCTTGGGTTTAATGTCATTGTGGACGCCTTTGCCTAGAATCTGGTGATGAAAACACCAGTGTAAGGTCAGACAGCGTATGTTTCTGCGTGGTTACGGCTGGTTTTAGGAGAAGAGCAACAGTTTGTCAGGCCACATAGTCAATGAGTACTGTCTACCTTTAAGAAAGCCACTAGGACAGTACTAGAATTTGATGGAACGTCACCTGTTTCAACAGCCAATAGAGAAGTCAGCTATAAACTATAGAAATAAAATTATGCCTAATTCATTTTATTTTTGTTACAAACAGCTGGTCGAAATGGCAGAGTTTTAGACTGAGCTTCAACGACCGCCCGATAGCACGGTAACATTATAGACCAATTCGGAGTGGACGTGACAGTGACGTCACTGCAACTTTACTATGCATATGTAGAATACTATTTATTCATTTACAAGTGCAATACATCACATAGTCGTACAGACAAATATTCTGCTGGAAATTATTTATTCTGTTTTGATATACATTCATAGAGCTCTATTTATTACCCTGTTTTTATCTGTGTTTTTAAAACATACTAATTTTAATAATAGTATATAATATAATATTTTGTTCATGCTTTACATTTCTGTGTTTTGCTGAATGACAAAAGGAATGAAGAATGAAGAAGAATTTATTATTTGTTGTAACACAACGGATGTTTCGGGCAGCGCCCTCACTGAGGAAGGGCGCTGCCAGAAACATCCGTTGTGTGGTAGTCTATGTCCACGACGCTCCACTTCAGGGATTGTTCAGGTGCCGGCGGAAATATTGCCGGATGTCTTTCATTTTGGCCAGATGTCCGTCACCTTCCTCTTTATTTGTGTTGGCGTTCTAAACTCTGGTGGATTTATGAGGACTATGGTTAACTGTTCCTCAGATCTCCCAAGGCTATTTTGCAGTGGCGCCGTGGCTCTGTCCGGCGCTTAGCACAGCCCAAGACGATTGTGATTGGTTTAAAGAAATGCCAATAAACCAGAGCACGGTTTTCTCCCATACCAGAATGCTGTGTAGACTTGCCAGACCCTCCTCCGCAGTGCTGTGAAGGAAGGTCTGGCTATCCGAGACTAGCTGTCCTAGCAGCAGTATTTATGACTATTCACTTTTAGGATCCAGCACCCAGCCTTCAAAGCTTTCAAAGCATTTTTTATTGTCTATTCGGGTTTGCTTAAAGTTAAAGGACAAGTCTGTCAATATTCTATAAATGTTTTATTGTCAACAAATCCAAAGATGATGAAATATGTGTATATCTGCTATGTCTCAATGTGTTTTAATCTTCAGTTCACCAGTAGCCTGGCTCTGCCCTCCTACGTACTTCCGCTCAATTTTCATTTTCCTTCAGTACTCCGTCTGGGTTTGCGGTATAGTCTTGGGTTTTCTCTGACCAAATATTTGGCAGTCCAATCAGCGAACAGAGGGAGTGGCTGAGAACGATGACGTTATGGTCGTGACATGCGCTAGTTTGAGTTATAGTTCCGTAATGGCGTTGGAGAAAGATGCGGTCCGTTGTGGCAAAGTTGCCGAATATCCAGAAGTTAAAGCCCGAGCAAGAACAATCTTTGCTGAGTTTTGTTGGTGGCCATGACGTTGTGGCCCTCCTCCCCACGGGGTTCGGGAACAGTTTGATTTTCCAGCTTGCTCCGTTAGTGGTGAAGGAGTTGGCTAAGGCTAATGCTAGCGATGCTAAGCTGATAGTTGTTGTTGTCTCCCCTCTCGTTAGCCTGGCCTTACCAGACAGGGCAGAGCCAGGCTACCAGAGTGGCTCTGGGCAGATCCAATAGTTTTAAACTTCAACAGAGTACCCGCCTTCAAGGAAGTTAACACTTGTCAATGGAGAGTGGCCAGACTCTGTACAAATGAAATGTACGAGAGTCTGGTAGGACAAGGCTAAGTCCCCAGCAAGCTCACTATTTCCTCCTGCTGGAGTAATGTTTGCTAAAAACGACAGTGCCTAGGTGTTTTAGGAAATTACTGAATGTTACACACATTTCTTTAATGGGTAACGTCTTGAGTAGAAATAAATGTGCCACATGCAGGGTAGGGAAATATGCTAGTATTGAGACTAAACTATCTTTCTGGTTTTGGCCTTTTCATAGGAAATCCCTCCCTCATCAAATCCCTTTTTACATTTTTGTCATATTATCGAAGTGAGGAAAGAAAGCAAAATATTCTAAAAGCAAAACCCACCTTTAACTTGTAACAAGTTTTAGCTGTAATGTAACATAAATGATGAGGCAGCTTGTGGTTCGTTTTCGTTAAAATAAAGAAAGCCATTACCATTAGACAAATTAATATATCACTACTGTCTTTTGTGAAATTCAGTCACACCTGAGCATTACATGTTGTAAACATTGTAGGCCTACATGGGAGTTGGTACAGGCAGTGTAGATTGTCGATGAGAAGTTCATAATGTCAGTGAAGTCATAAGTGGAATGAAAAAGCACGTTTCTTAACAAACTCCCGCTCTTCATAACCAACCAACCATATTAAATGTAGCAGCTTATTGTCATTCATCAGAGAATATATTACAAATACAGTTATGGTAGTCAAAGCACTGGCTTTAGGCTTCCAATCTGCAAATTGGAAAAATCTAATGGGAACATTTTTCTTGTCAGATTCTCCATTCATGCACCACGTGCAGTTGTCAAAGATGTAGCCTACTATATGTCATGTTATGTACCTAAAGACCATTTAATGCTGAAGAGAGTTATGAAGCAGTTTTTACTCTGTCCAGACGACATGCTGTAAGTGCAAATAAAATGAAAAGATTTAAACATTTGAAAAATCGAAACCCACTGCAGTGAGACCAATCAAATCTGGACTAGACTAACACTGAGAACACAAAGACAGTTTTAAACCCCGTTTCAGATTTCTAAAACCTAACCAACTTGTTGCATAGAGCTTGTTGTTTTTGAGTCTGCTGTCCCAATGCAGATCATACTGATTCAACCCTGTAATGACACACACACACACACACACACACACACACACACACACACACACACACACACACACACACACACACACACACACAGGTACAGGCCTCTGTGTTCTTTATCCGTGCTTGTCTGTCAGAATGAAGTTTATGACAAAAGAAACCCCTTTAAAAACATGATTTTCAAAAAGAATAGCAATGTCATATCGTCGCATCACCTGTTTGTAGTTTGTCAGATGTTTGAAATCTTAAATCACTACCGGTGCTGTTTTGTATGTGTGTATTTGTGTGCGAGTTCAGGTGACGTAGCAGCATACAAGAACGCAGAGGGCCGAGGGAGTCCGCTTCCAGATAGATGGCTGTGAATCAGCTGCGACTACCGGAGCGCTCAACGATCGGCCGCGTTGGAAATCAACTGGCCACAAAGGACGTGTACAAAAATCACAAAGTTATTATGATAAGGATATATTTATATATGTATACATACAGTATTTCCATATATTAAAAAGCATAATATGAATTGTACAAAGAAATAATAATAAAACTTCACAGTAGCAGTCATTACACCACCTTAGGTATTCTAACATGGGTGTGACTCGCTAATAAAGCGGGAGTGTGACAAGAAAACAAGGCAAAAAACAAACAAAAATTGAACGGTAGGATTGGGCATCGAGAACCGGTTACAACTTGGAATTGTTTTTTTATTGGTGTTGTTTGGAATCGTTTGGAAAATGTTGGTTTCGAATCCAATCATTGGTTCCAAATTTAACACACGCAAGTTTGGGTTTCTGTAATGACTTCCGCACTTCCAGGCGCTTGTTGTGTTGCAGCCATGGAGCACAGTAAGCGGTGCTCTAGTGTGGTTTTATTTTACGTTGAAAAAGCCCGGTAAAACTGTAAATCACCATTGAATCAAAATAAAATGTTCCTCTTATCTGGGAAATACACATGTGACCGGTTTCAACTCCACCCTCAAAGAATCGGAAGGAAGAATCGCAATTGGAATCAGAATTGTTCTCATCAGAACGATGCCCAGCCCTACTGAACGGTAAAGAGGAAACTACTCACTAAAAACAAGCGCTACTTGTCTGTGGCAATAGGTTCCAAGATCTCGGTTCTTGTGATAAATGAGTGGTAATATGAGTAGGATAGGTGAGCAGGACGGAGGTGGTCACGCTGAGCTGAAGTCAAACAGCATTTTGTTACTGAGGCAGAGAGTCGGTGCCTTCCTCCGTCCACTGACTGTCTTTAAATCAACTGGTAGCTGGCAGGCAGAACAATGTCCTTCACACAAGCAGTTGATTCAATAAGGGCCAAAGCCACGGAATGTCGAAAAAAAACAACAAAAAAACAGAGCTCGAGTGGAGAAAAGCCAAGTGAGTCAGCTTTAGTATAGGCAGTAACACTGCCGTTGTATAGTGCAAACAAGAAAAGACAGAAAAGTGTTTCTCGTTGCCTACCGACCGACGCCGTCGTCAAACTTAAAAACGCAGGTGCAAACCCTTCAGTAGGAGAACATTAAGACATAAAATGGCGAAAAAAATAAATATCAAAAACTTTTTATCAGTGTAAAAAAGTAATCAGGTTATTCATTTTAACCAAGAGTCTGGCAAAAAGGCCTCAAAAAGTCTTGTCCACAAGAGTTCCTTGACGTTTTACAAATGTAAGTGGCTCCTTTCTGGTGCTCCAAGAGCCACCAGACGCCCTCTGCGCCGCTAAGCTCTGGGCCCCCTGAAGGGCATCTCTCACACCAGGGACTCCATGCTCTCTGCCTGGTCAGACTGGTCGGACATGGACGCCATGGTCCCATTACTGTCCCCGGCCAGAACGCATGAGCCGTTGTCCTTGGAGCTGACGAGGCTGAGCAGAGATGTGTATAGGTACTGGTACTGGTCCTGGGAGCCCATCAGTGACAGAGACAGAGAGAATACAGAGAGAGAGAGAGAGAGAGAGAGAGAGAGAGGGGAACAGGTCAGAAAAACTATCATTACATTTTTTAAAGCAGGCTACCACTAAGCTGACTCATAGCAACCTGTTTCACAGCCTGAATACGAAAACTCTCTGCTTCTGGGGGAATTTCTGAGTCTCAGAGTCAGCAAATGTGAACCTAAATTGATATGCGGGCCGGATCAAAATTTGCAAGGGGCCGGATTTGGCCCACGGGACTGGAGTTTGACACGTGTTTAAAGGCAGCTACACACCGAGCCGATAATCGGCCGTTGGACAGTCTGGCGAGGTCAGTGACTCGAGTCGAGTCCAACTGCCTTTTCTGCCAACGGTCGGCCGTCGGCCCGGTGTGTAGCTGCCTTTAGTTCTACTGGAGCTTCAGTGGCAGTTCTAGACCATTTCCAATGGAGGTGCCAGGCTGGGGCCCGATTTTGGGGGTCACCGAATATATTAAGCTGCTTATGTTACATACCACCAACCCTCCACAGGTTTGCAACTACAAAGGACTAACGCTACACATAAAACATTAACACAAGAAGACTCATTCAGTGTTAACCTACATTTTATCTATCACTGCACATGAATATCCCCTCTTTGGGGATAAAGATGGAGTAAAAAAAGGTCTGAAAATATTTGCTACAGTTAGGGGGGCCAGAAGGGGGGTCGAGGCTTAATATTACGGGGGTATTGGCCACTGTGTAGCTTCATAGGTTTGCCTAATGTGGATGTAACGCTGCCATATGCCTTGATAATGTCTTGTTATAGAGCTCAAAAGTGTTGTTCCGGAAGTCAAAATTCAGTTCATTTTCTTCATAAAGTCCAGTCAGTCAGACCAAAGATTCGCGACGAAAATTGCAATTACTTACAACGCACTGGTCTGCAGCGTTCTAAAACCTGCCAGTTCACAACAATGCGAAGAGACAGTGTATCATCTCCACAGCAACGACTCTTTGTACTTTTGTTCTAACTTCCAGGCTTTTTGCAGCTGGATATATCATTTGGTTCGTCTAAATATGAACGTGGATAACGTTAGTGATATTGAGATGCTTGCTACAGTTGCATTTCTAGTGATCGGGCGAAAAACACGTTTTGTTTCTTGGATTCACGGCTTTGTCTTAGGCGCTCTCTCTCTTCAGTCACTCTCTAGCTCGCTCGACCGTACACACTGTTCTTGCGGACGCTTGTTGAGACTCCGTCTCTCTGCCATTTTGACCAGTAAACAGTTTGTAACATGGAAATAAAACGGATTATGGTTCATTTTATTTCTATAATTTGTAGCTGACCTTACTTTATTTTTGGATAATTACAAATACTTGCTTCTGTTGACCATAAAAAAAGGTTTGATGCCGGAATCGCGGCCTGCGGTTGTATTTGTAGTTGTAGTTGCAGTTGTCGGACTCACAATGTCTGTGAAGACTCCGGGCCTCATGAGGTTGATCATCTTGGCCACTTGGTAGACATCGGCGGCCCCCTCCCTCTCCAGCTGCTCAGACAGGGTGGTGAGGGCACACAGCATGCCGGCGGACACTGCTCCCAACCTGACACACACACACACACACAGCCAGGGTCTGAGGTTAGCATGCATTTCCACAGTAATACCAGAAAAGCTCTTATAGTATGTTTCTCCGCTGGTTCCTCAACATATTCTTGATTTTGCTGTTTTGACAGCTGAAGCAGTAATCAAAATGGAATCTCTCGTCTTTGTAAAGCTGACAAATTACAAAAAAACTAAATCTACTGTTTTGGGCCCATTTGTAGAAGCAAATCATAGTCTGAGGCATAACACTCAATGTTGCTACATTTGATGTCAGCTAACTGTTTTTTTTTTTTTTTACATCATCATCATCAGCATGTGGTGCCTTCATACGGAAGAAGATTAGGGCCACATGTGAACGTTTTATTCGAGTTCTGAGTTTAAAGTCAGAATTCTGACAAAAAAGTCAGAGTTTTGTGATTAAAGTCAGAATTCTTTGAAAAGTGAGAAACTGACTTTTTTTTGTTGGTTTTTGACTTTATTCTAAGAATTCCGACTTTAATCTCAGAAAGAATTAATGGAATTACGATATCTAAAATCTAAGACGATATCTAAAATCTTAGACGATATCTAGTCTCATATCACAATATCAATTTATATTGATATATTACCCAGCCCTATCTGAGATTAGAGATGTAATGTTCATAGCAGGGGTCTTTAACGTTTTTTAAGCCAAGGACCCCTTAACTGAAAGAGAGATGGAGCAGGGACCCCCTGGACCTACAATAACGTGCAGGGCAGCCTAAAGCCTTTATACATACCTTTTTTTGCATGGAATACTAAGCTATTGAAACTTTAACAACATTAATAATTGTTGGCATGGTTTTATAAATCATGTTTTAATGTTACACATACAGTGAATCCTTAAGATGAACTGTATCTGTGGATGGCTACCTTAGTGACCTTACCTATATGCCAGTAAGCCTATCATCAGTGGGGATTTATATTTGCTAATAATATGGATTCATGTTAAGACTTTTTTTGTGATTAACGATTTTTTTATTTTTATTTTTTTAGCAAAATACAAAACATACAACTCGCAAACATGAACAACGCCCCCCACCCTGGGAAAAAACTTTCAAAAATGAAAAATAATTTGGTGCCCCCCGCTACCTTGACTTTGAGGACCCCCTAGGGGTCCCGGACCCTCCTGTTGAAGACCCCTGATTTATAGCAAATTAATCCACCTGAGGATGACAGCGCAGCCCGGCGTCAGGCTCCCTGGGGAACGCCGGTTCGCCATCCCAATGTAACGGCTCTCCTCCTCCATTAGCAGCCCTGTCAGGGGCGCATCACCAACCGCTGCTAACAACCACGCCTGGCTGGATAATGAGCGCGCAGACAATTAGGACCAGCCTCCAACTGACAGTCTCTGCGCTGGTGCAAGCCGGCTGCGCCATGGCAACCAGATGAAGTGCTCAATTAGTCACTTTTCTTCTCGAGGATGCGACAAGCAGTCTTCATTATTCTAATGAATAAACATGAGCCGAAGCTGCTGGATCAGTGTCGTTCAAGAACACTGTGTGTCAATACTAAAGACACTTTCATTATGTTTAATTGGCAGTTTTCCTGGGGTACCTGTTGGGGGAGTGAGGGGGTTGGAGGTGCTGTCACTTGTTGTATAGAAGTAAAACAATATGTGTCTTTCCACACTGTTCTGTACTGGCAGGATAGTCAGGCTGCCACTGTCTCTATATGCCTGTTTGGGCCATTGCGCTTGTTGTTCACATCATTCTGTTCACAAAAACATGTATTAATCTGGGAGTCAACACTACGGAACCAATTAATATTGGGGATGACAGACCCAATGACATACAGTGTTATCTATTGAAACTTTATATTTTCACGTAGCTTTTCTAATTTGACACATCATCATTTGCTGTAACTACTTCATACGAGTCATAAGAGTAAATCAAATGTATGACTGACTCATCGTGGATGATGGTTGGTCCATCGCGGGTGGCCGCCTCCTCTTTGATGACGTTGATGAGCTCGAAGGTGCTGCTGATGGGGGCGTCGGGCTTTGGCCACTTGGGGCACTGAAAGTGCCGAACCTCTAAAACATAGTCATCCTGGTGGACAGTATAATAGAGAGAGAGAGAGAGAGAGAGAGAGAGAGAGTTATTAAGCAATATGAAAAAATGACATTCTTATAACAATGTAAATACATAGGAGAATGTAACGATGTAAGATATTATAAATATGTGGATATATTTAAAGCACTATTACAAATGTGTAACTATAAACTAAACAAACCTCTCTCTCTCTCTCTCTCCTTTTTAATTTTCAATTTTTCAATTTCAATTTGCTTTTACTGGCATGACAAAAAATACATCTGTGTTGCCAAAGCATACGAACAAACATACATATAAACAACAAGGAGTAAATACATCAGATATAATAATACAAGTGAACAGGATAACTATGATATCATTGCAGATCAACATATTCAGTGTATGTCCCTCAAAAGGTATGTTGAAACAATAATATAAAAAAAGAAAAAAATTGAATAATAAAAATGATAATATATACAATTCTCTACTTATTTTGCCTGATATTGTGGCAGAAGACAAGACTCTCTCTCTCTCAAATTATAATTGCTTTATTGGAATTAATGTCAGAAAAACAATATTGCCAAAGCATTAACGATAATAAAATTCAATAATAATAAAATGAGAAAAATACATACATATAATTCATTGAGTAAACTAAGATATGCAGTATACATTTAAAAACAAAAAACTAAAAGAAAACAAGAAAATTATATAGAAAAAAAAAATCTGTGTGTGTGTGTGTGTGTGTGTGTGTGTGATAATTTCTTTATTTAGGGTCAATAAAAAACTGTATACAACAGTATATTCATTTTAAATTGTGTTGTGTCTCTCTCTCTCTCTCTTACACACACACACACACACACACACACACACACACACACACACACACACACACACACACACACACTCTCTCTCTCTCTCTCTCTCTCTCTCTCTCTCTCTCTCTCTCTCTCTCTCTCTCTCTGTCTGAGTTACCTGCGTTGCTTCCAGGATGAAGTCGTGGATGCTGATCTGCTCCTCATTGGACAGACAGAGTCGGTCTTTACTGATGAGGGTGACAGTGAACGCCTCACAGTTCATGGCCTCCTCCCGACTGGGCCAGTACACAAACTCATCCTCTGCCTGCACAAGAGAGCGCAGAGTGTGTTTCACTACTGTGTCCATTCACTCACTTCACGTAACGTTGTGTTACAGGATACAGTATCACTGTAGTATATCTTGTGTAAAATACACAGTATATTCTAGTGGGGGAAAAGGTTCACTCAACGCAACATTTGGACTGAAATGTCAACTTTGTGTGAACATTATTCACAGTTGTCTTGCAGTCCCAGTTTTGTGAAGCAGCCTCCTGCTGCTTCCCACCTCTGGTGCATCAAACCCAAGAGCAGTAGTGAAAGAAGTATTCAGATCCTTTACTTCAGCAAAAGTACTAGTAAGTAAGTATCATCATCATCAGAAAAATATTAAAAGTAAAAGTACTCAATGCAGAAAAATCCTCCCATTTTAGAAAGTGTAAAGGATCCAAACAGTTGTGTGTTTAATGGTCTAATCATTTCAGCTGGACTTGTAGGCCGTTATATTGTTGGCTAGTTTAATTTATAATAAAACATCAGATTTTATAAACTACATGTGTTTTGTGTGTAAAAATCTAGTAACTAAAGCTGTCGGATGAATGTAGTGGAATAAAAAGTACAATATTTCTCTCTGAAATGTAGCAGAGTAGAAGTAGAAAGTGGCATGAAAAGAAAAGACTCAAGTAAAGTAAAAGTACCTCAACATTTGTACTTAAGTACAGTACTCGAGTAAATGTACTCAGTTACATTCCGCCACTGCCCATGAGTCACTGAATCTGGAGTAGTTGGATGTTCTACCATTCCTGCAGAATCTTTGTCCCAGGCTGATGTTGCAACACATTCTCACTACCCATCGCGTAAAATACGGACACATGGTCAGGTGCCTTTGGCGTTTGTTATTGATGCGTCATATCTAAACGCGCTTGGTCGGGACTCTTGGCGTCACTTTTTGACACTCTGGAAAGGAAAAGATGGTGGGTGGGGTTATAAAATGTACGTTTCAGTGACACGCGGGTCAAGAACAGGACATGAACTCTGGTCTCCTGAAAGTCCTGTGTTGTTCGACTCATCCACCAACCCCAACCAACATCCCTACGCAGATTTTCGGTCTTTCATACTACTCTCTACCGTTGTCTCTCTTAATACTACGTGATGTTACAGCGCGGCAGTCGAGCTGCTGGTTTTTTGCGTTGGTGTCTGACGCTGAGAGACACTTACCAAGCGTCAGGATTTAATGAGTTGGGAGTGAGAACGGGTTGGATGATGCAATTGAGGGAATCCCATCCCAAGATTAACTGAATGCCATGGGAAATGTTGAGCTCAGCTGTGACCCAAGCTTTCAATTACAGAGTTGTTAAAAGTGACATAATTAGGCAATGTTCCAGTTAGTGAAAGTGCACCCGTTGACCTACCGTATGACTGGCAATTTGCAAAGCCTCATTGCACAGGCTGTATGTCTGGTCTAAAACTAATAAAAGCTTCTTGTAAAAGTGTAGTGTGATATTTACTTATACGAGAGACTTTGTGGTGTGTATCATCACAGAGTTTGTTTGACACGCCTGCCTAAATCAAGCACGTCGTGACAATGGCGAGTATGTTTCTCTCTGCAATGCCCTACCGTCTATGTGCACATTGCATCTTGCGTATTGTTAACTTCTGAGGACATGCATAACCAACGCTACAAACGGACGCAGGATACACCAGGCAAGCGATTGGACAGATAGTCTAGCTAGCTGTCTGGATTTACCCTGCAGAGATCTGAGGAGCAGTTAACCATAGTCCTCAGAAATCCACCAGAGTTTAGAACGCCAACACGAAGAAAGAGGAAGGTAACAGGACATCCTGCCGAAATGAGTGAAATCCGGCCGAATTTCCATCAGCAATGGAGCAATCCCAGAAGTGGAACGTCGTGGATATAGACTAAAGCAAGTATATCTTGGGCTTTAGGCTGCTTACCTCAATTACAACAAATGACACATGGTAATTTTGGCTCATGAAGACGTGTGTGTGTGTGATTCATAATACTTTAAACACCGGCTTAGAGGGCAGAAAATGCAGGTGTGTACATGCTTGTCAAAGTGGTAGATGGCACTTATAACTGCCCATAGTGTGTGTGTGTGTGTGTGTGTGTGTGTGTGTGTGTTTCCTACCAGTCCATGGTTGGCAGGCAGCATAACAATAATTTGTGCATTGTGGTCCCAGATCATTCTCCAGAAGTCTTTTGTGGTGTGAGGCAGAGGATGCTGGGTAATGATGAACTCATTACTCCGGTAGTAACCCTGTGAAAAAAAACAACAACCCCAAAACACAACCGGTCAGTGGGAGAGGTAGAGCACATTAATTTGGATTTAAAACTATAGCGTTGACATTACTGAGTACATCACCAGCTCATCATCACAGATCCATCTGCACTGTTGGGATTTGGCTTCATGTTAAAGGACTAAACTGAGCTTTGAGGGGACCTCAAGGTCAGTTTACCAGTCACAGAGAGCACTACTCAGCCTGCTGAGTCATATATTTTGTGGTTCTGGAGGTGCTTTTCTTCAACTCTGGGAAAATGTCATCATGGAATCACCAGGGCTATCTCGACTGAGCTTTAGACTTCAGAGTGTTAATGGAAAGCCTGTATTACACACTGAGTGATGAAGTAGATGAAGTAGATGTCTCCGTGGTTACTAGAAACCAAGACTTGATTGGTGTGATTCTCAGATCTGCTTATCAATATGTGTAATACCTTAATGGTTCTTAGTGGAGTAAAAGTCAGCATATTTCGGCCTCTGTTGCTTTTCTAAATCCGTCTTTTCCCCTGACTTTATGAAAGTGCCACACAAAATTTCTAGAGAACCCTGTTAAAGGAGCAGTCCCTGATTTATATATAGCAACCCAAAATCTCCACATATCTCACACTTGACGTTCTGAAACTATGAGCTGTGTTGAGCCAATATCAACATGAGCGGTGAGAGCATTTTGGGATTTAGGCATCAACACACAGCCTGTGATACTGACTGAGTGTTTACTGACTAAATAACCTGTAAAGCTCAGTTCAGAGCAAAGACTCGCGACAAGACGAGTTGAAACTTGCAAGTTGTTGCAACGAGTCAGTCTGCAGCGTTCTAAAACCTGCCAGTTCACACAAATGTGACGGGACGGTGTATCATCTCCATGACAACGACTCTCTAATAATTCATTTTCATGATGATTGCATTACTTCACAGTAAGTACAGTTCAGTTATTATTATTTCTGGAAAATATGAAATAAAAATCTCATTCTCTCATTCTGATTACTGTAGTAGGCTACTTCCCAATCAGTCACTGTTACTTACTACAGGTCACGGTTTCCTGAAAAGACAATTTATATGGAAGCAGGACTCAATTTTCTTTGAAAAATATTCACCAAAATTCAATAAAAGGGCCTTTTCTCATTCTGATTGCTGTAGTACTTCCCAATCACTCACTGATAATTACTACAGGTCCCAGTTTCCTGAAACGACAATTTATATGGAAGCAGGAATCAATTTTCTCTGAAAAATATGACCTGGGCTGGCACATGTTCACGTTAAAAAGCGTGTGCGTGCACGAGCACTACGGTCACGTGCAAAGTGTCCCGGTTTTAGTTCCGGGAAATCTAGTGTAGTATCTGATTGACCTAAAGTCTTTGGTATAATAAACATGGTTCCATTTGGCTGAGGTATAATAAACATGGTTCCATTTGGCTGAGGTATATGGTTAGAGGAAATGGCTCTGTGAGGGCAAATGGGGTTACTGATTATTGCCCCCAGGACCTGGATTCACCTACCCCCATCATAACGTCTCATGTTACACACAGCTTAGGGTATGTCTTCAGGTTTGACCAGAATAACCTCAGAGCGACAATATTTGAAGATTGGGTTGGTCGTCTCTCCGAGCTCCTGCAGAAGCTTGTAAATTGATGCTGGAATCTTTGATGTAATAAACCTTTTTTATAATCAAGAACAGTGTCAACGAAGTTCCTTCTCCACACATCGGCAACGCAGTGCTGCAACTTAATTTACCACACTAGTCACCCTATTGCTACAGTTTTATTTCTCTGATTCACTGCTTTGTTCTAACGCCGCTGGGCGTTCCCCGTCGTCAATCACTCTCTAGCTCGCTTGACCATATAACGTTACCGTAATTTTGGGCGGTCGTCGAGGCTCCGTCTGTAACTCTGCCAATTTGACCAGCTGTTTGTAACATCAAAAATAAAATGGATTATGGATCATTTTATTTCTGATGCGTGTCCTCAGAAGTTAACGCTACGCAAGATGCAATGTGCACATGAATGGTAGTGCATTGCGGAGAGAAACATATTGGCCATTGTCACGAGGTGCTTGATTTAGGCAGGCGTGTCAAACTTAGCTGAGACGGGCCGGTTCAGACCGCTGCAACATTTCCCTGCAACGTTCTAAAACGGTTTTGTCTCGTCGTGAATCTTTGGTCTGAACTGGGTTTAACCATCCTCTGAATTAAAACGTCAGGGAGAGTAAGGATTGACAGAAGAAGAAGAAGAAGAAGAAGAAGAAGAAGTGCTGACCATGATGTAAGAGGCGTTAATGTAGTCGGTGCCTTTGATGCCGGGCAAAGGTGCTAGGCCCACCCTCGCTCGCTCCGCTGCACACAGAGAGACGGAGACAGAGAAGGGGGGGGAGAGAAAGAATAGCCATTAACAGGTTATCAGAACAGACCAATCACAGTAAGAGGCCACTACGTGTGCATTCATTGGTCCTTTTGCTGGTATTAGTTGAGTGTAGACAGTTGCTGGTGATTCAGAGAAGTGTGCAACAGCCAGTGACTGTGTAAATCAGGGGTCTTCAACGTTTTTTAAGCCAAGGACCCCTTAACTGAAAGAGAAATGGAGCAGAGACCCCCTATACATACAGTATATTGTATAAAATGAATTTGCATATAAAACTGGACCTACAATGACGTGTAGGGCAGCCTAAAGCCTTTACACATAGCTTTTTAGTATATGGAATACTTTGTACTAAGCTATTAAAATAGCCTGATAATTGTTGGCATGATCTAATAAATCATGTTTTAATGTTAAATGTATATGTGGCCCAGTGAAAAACCTAAGATGAACTGTGTCTGTTGATGGCTACCTTAGTGACTATAGGCAAGTAAGCCTATCATCAGTGGGGATATATATATATATATATATATATTTGCTAATAATATGTTGGATGGATTGGATTCATGTTAAGACTTTTTTAAATAAAAAATAAAAAAACTTTCAAAAAACAAATAATTTGGAGGCCCCCCCCCCATGCATTGACTCTGAAGACCCCCTCTTCCTGTTGAAGAACCCTGGTCTAGAGATTGTGCATCAGCTGCCAGTCCATATGAAGGCTTAGCTAGAGTTTTTGAAGGCTGGTATGAAAATGATATTCTTATGCTGAAGTTGCAAACGCAGGGTTGTCCTTCACATTCACATTCATAGAAAACTCATAGCAACAAAAACTTGAAGGGCATTTAAAAAAGCATCTTTTCAAAAATGCTTTTATCTTGTGAATGAATCTTACATTTTGTAAGTTTAACATTATAGAAAAATCATACAAATGTATAGTGATGCAGCCTTTTAATTAGAAAAAAACTAACTAAATGTGAGGATGACCTGATTTGTTTGTCCAAGAGGTTTTCCTGAAAATGCATTCATGAGTAAAAAATGATCTCTCTGTATGAAACATCATTGACGTTCAGAAATAAGAATCTCTATGTACCATTCTTCTTTAATGGAGATACACTCAAATGTATTCATTGAATAATGCCAATGGTTTCTAAATGCAGCTGATTGTATTATTTTCTGCTGTTTTGGAATTACTTCTGGAGATACAGTTTCATTTAATATGTAATATGCTTCTAGAGTGTAACACTTACACGGCACCACGGAGGAATTTCGATTTTTCTCTTTGTTGCACTCCTTCTGAGCGTTGAAGCATTCCACGAATCTGGCGTTACACTGTGTTACCAACTAAAACATAAAAGAAGAAGAGAAAGTGGGTGGGTTAAAACTTTTAAATAGCATCACAACACATACTTTATTTGCTTATACACAAGATTTGGGGAAACATGCTTTGTATTGTACCTTGATGTCAAGATAAAATTGTACATATGTGTACTATAAACTATTACAATCTTTTATTGTGATCAAAATGTATGTATCGATAATGATAATGAGCTAATGAGCTAACCTGACTCATGACGGGACTCATTGTTGTTTCATATAGATAGATGGATAGATGGATGGATGGGTGGGTGGGTGGATGGATGGATGGATGGATGGACGGATAGATAGATAGGTAGGTAGGTAGGTAGGTGGGTGGGTGGGTGGATGGATGGATGGATGGATGGATGGATAGATAGATAGGTAGGTAGGATGGATGGATGGATAGATAGATAGATAGGTGGGTGGATAGATATATAGGTAGATAGGTAGGTGGGTGGATAGATAGATAGGTAGGTAGGTAGGTAGGATGGATGGATGGATAGATAGATAGATAGATAGATAGATAGATAGATAGATAGATAGATAGATAGGTGGGTGGATAGATATATAGGTAGGTAGGTAGGTAGGTGGGTGGGTAGGTAGGTAGGTAGGTAGGTAGGTGGGTGGGTGTAGGTAGGTAGGTAGGTAGGTGGATGGATGGATAGATAGATAGATAGATAGATAGATAGATAGGTAGGTAGGGTAGGTGGGTGGATGGATAGATAGATAGGTAGGTAGGTAGGTAGGTAGGTAGGTAGGTGGATGGATGGATAGATAGATAGATAGATAGATAGATAGATAGATAGATAGATAGATAGATAGATAGATAGATAGATAGGTAGGTAGGTAGGTGGATGGATAGATAGATAGGTAGGTAGGTAGGTAGGTAGGTAGGTGGATAGATAGATAGGTAGGTAGGTAGGTAGGTGGATAGATAGATAGATAGATAGGTAGGTAGGTGGATAGATAGATAGATAGGTAGGTAGGTAGGTAGGTGGGTGGATGGATAGATAGATAGGTAGGTAGGTAGGTAGGTGGGTAGGTAGGTAGGTGGATGGATGGATGGATGGATGGATAGATGGATAGATAGTCTTTGTTGTCCACTGAGGAAATTTGTTTTCCCAGTCTGAACAGGGCCTCACAAATATACATACATACACATACAGTACACATATACACCCTCACCCCAAACACCCTATGTTTGTCTGTGCTTAATGTGGAATGAATAGTAAATGCCATCCGTCCCTTCACCTTGAACTGTTTCTCCAGATGTGTCCGTCCGCTGTGTCCGGGTGTCGTGATGCTGTGGAAGTAGCTGTGAATCTGGTTGGCTGACACTTCCGTCTCCTTCCCCAAAATGGCTTCCATCAAGGCATCGTGGATGAAGATGTACTGCTCCTGGGTGACAAAAGACAAACACGATATTTAGCAGCTGGTATGGCAGATGGTGTTTGACATGCCCAAAACCATAGAACCAAAGTATCAGTTATAACCACATATTGGGGTTTCCTTATGACTTGAAACATGGCGTGCAGCAAATTGACTGTCCTCCCTGTGAAAAGGCTTTGTAAATCACACACACACACACACACACACACACACACACACACACACACACACACACACACACACACACACACATACATACATTCTGAACACATATCCTCCTAAACAGTTGCAATATGCAGTTTGGTTTGAAGCAAATTGTTATTTTCAGAGATAAAAAGAACGGAATTCAGAACACATATTGACAACAGATAAGCAGAATAGAAGCTGCTGCCAGCGGAGACATAGACAGGGAGACAGGGGATATTATTAAAGTTCTTACAATGCTCTGGCCAAACACATTGGAGATGTAGTAGTAAATGTAGTTTTTTTATTTATTTTTTTTTTTTTTAACTGCACTAAAATAATTCACATCCATGGTAGATTGTGTGAATTGGTTCTCTATGCCTTCTCAGTCTGCATCCAGATCTCCACTCGCAACCCTGACTGCCTACCTCAGCACACAGCTTCCATGTTGATCTCTCATTTTTGCAATAAACCGTTTAAACCAGTCTTGTCTGCCTTGTAGGTCCAGTTCTGTTTTGAAGCGCAAACTTAACAAATATAATGACTAAGTGGGTAAAGGCAAATAAAACAGCTAGAACAGTCATATAACGATATCACGATATACGAAATGTAAGACATATATATTGATAAATTGCCCAGCCCTACTGTCTTTGTCTAAATGTTGTACAGGGTAGCAGAAACCCCAAGAGGAAACAATAAGGCATATGCATATGTTGTTGTCCATGCTTTTATAACTCAATAGCTACACTGCGAACAAAAGCCTCCCAGACATTAGGTTCCCACACAGACACAGAGGCCGCATCTCATGGCCCTTATTTGATAGCTCCTCGACTCCTCGGTCCTCAGTTGAACCGGAAGTTGTTCCGTCCCTCCTTGATTGAAGGCCGTCTCAAAGCTCTTATTTCTGCCCCGAGGACCGAGGAGCGTCCATCGAGGAGGGATCATGGAGGAGCTATAGGCGAGGAAACATGAGAGCAACCTTCACGGAAGCCGTGCAGCTGAAGGAGTTGCTAACTCAAAAAGGAAAGGAAAGGACGTGTAATACAGCAAAAACCCATTTGCTCGTTTCCTCTTTCCTCTGATGATTTCCTCGCGTCTCGCCCGTGCCTCCTCGGTGGGAGGGACTAAGACGCGAGGAAGGGAGGCAAGTGGAAGAGTCGAGGAGCCAATTTAATCAACATGAAATGCAGCGAGAGATACAAACCTCAGTCTGGACAAGGTAGTTGCGCTGGGTGCGTATGTGTTTGAGGAAGCCCAGTACATTAACTGTGCTCTTATCCTTGATCTGCTGCAGCATGCTGTCTACGACGATGTACGTCCCTGTCCGACCCACGCCAGCACTGCAACACAACACAAGCCAGAGAGATGAGAGGAATGCTACACATATGGGAAATTAGTAGAGATGATCCGATACCATTTTTTTCTTCCCTATACGGATTTTGATACCTGAACTTGATACCATCACTGTATGGATGTGATATGATTGCTATCTTTGTTGTGTGGCTTGGCTCAGGTTAAAGCTTTAGTGCGTAACTTTTTTTATAATAATGAACGTCCGTTACATTCAAGCGATTGCCAAATGAGTTGATACAAAGCCAATTAAGAGTATCAGCTCCACCAAACTCTTAAAACTCTCTCTGTATTTCTCAGTATGGCTATGTTCAGAAAGAGGTGTTGTCCTGTGACTTTTGCTCACAGAAAGTCGAGTGAAGATAATTACCTCTTCTGAAGAGTCCATTATGTTTTTTCTTAATCCTCCGTGAAGCGCGATCACGGAAGGCTTGTGTCATGTGGATGCACCGACAGAATTGTTGTCATTACTTAGAATTCCTCATTGGGGAGAGAGAAACTACGCACTATAGCTTTAAGCTCTTTGTGAAACATGAACAAACACAAACAATGAATGCCATAGAACTATTATCCAGTTATACTGTATACAGTCAGTCATAAAGGAAAAAGAACAGAAATAAACTACTTTAAAGTAGATTTTCTTCAGGGCTAAATTACGTGGTATCAGATCGGTGCATTGACTCCAGTACTTTCAGATACCGATATCAGCGTTTTAGGCAGTATCGGAGGCTTTCTCCATACTTGTATCGGTATCGGAACATCTCTATAAATTAGCATTCAAATGGATATGGAATTACTTTTAAAAGCATTGACTACAGAGGTGACAGTAGAAAGCCTGTCAAGAAATGAGGGATTCAGACATCAACAAGCAATATTGCAAAAACATGGTCAACACCTTAAATGTGTTTTCCGAAGACATGCATTTCATTCACTGCTGTACACAACTGACATGTACTTGCAGCAGCCGTTTTCTGCCTCGGGTGGTTGAAAACTAAAATCCCTTACGTTTCTATTAGTTGTTTCTTGTGGGTGGAGACAAATTTGATAGCACAATATCTGGGGTCTATGTATGTATGAATCTAAATAGAGGAAAACCTGGTTAATAAAAAAAATAAATAGATAATGCACTTTCTGATAAAATGTCCTTCACAAATTGCAAACTCAAAACACTAATCACTCAATGTGCAAGTCCAGATATATGATATTTATGTGTGTATCATTGTGGGACTGCAATCACGACAATCATAAATATATATAATATATACATGTTTGGATTTGGTGTGTGTGTGTTTAGTTTTATTTATTTATAAAGGACAACGCACATTAATTAACATTTCTGTAAATGTGCCAGTGTTAGCCAGCCAGTTAATTTTCAACTGTAGTGTGTGTGTGTGTGTGTGTTTAGTTTTATTTATTTATAAAGGACAACGCACATTAATTAACATTTCTGTAAATGTGCCAGTGTTAGCCAGCCAGCTAATTTTCATCTGTAGTGTGTGTGTGTGTGTGTGTGTGTGTGTGTGTGTGTGTGTGTGTGTGTGTGTGTGTGTGTGTGTGTGTGTGTGTGTGTGTGTGTGTGTGTGTGTGTGTGAGACACGGAAAGGTGTGTCAGATGTTTGTTGGGTTATCTGTTGATTGTTAGAGCAGATGATGCGAGAACATTTTCTGTGTGAACAGACGATACAGTTTGATCTCATCTTATCTTATGAGTGCACAGTGGCAGATGCACAGAACTTTGGATTAGGACGGCAGAGCAGATAAAACCAGATTTAAATAAGCCTTTTGCAAACAGGTTGAGCAAACGGCTAAACCACTTTTGACTTCACGTTCTCCTAAAGAGTGCTAAACACGGAGGGATTTAGTTTAATGTAACTAACATTTCACAGTATGGATAACATTAGCATTAGTTAATGGAACAAAATGTAACCATGGTGTAAGGTATTAACATGGAAATGGTACAGTTACACATGTGTCAAAATTGTACCTTTAACTACATATCCTGGCAGATCCAAGATGAAGAATTGGGCATTGAAGTCCACAACAAATTGTAGTTTTATAATCATAAAAATATATTTAATAAAAAAACTCTGATTCGTTATTGCCTCTATTAAATATTCCATTCACAGCACTTCACATTTCCTCGAGGGCTGACTAGGCTGAGCCTATGATCCTCGCCCACTGCTGTACCCTGGGAAAAACAATTTAGAATATCTTGCAGGGATTTGTCAATGGTCGTGGAGTAGTTTTCGCCCAGGAGCAGGTTAGGACAAAATTGTCTAATTGATGTTTTGACGACATTCTCTTTAAAGCTGTATGCCTCAGTTTTGGCAGCTTCCGTCACTTGCATGCATGTGATTATCCTGTCACCTGTCACAGACTGTGACTGCATTTCAAAGTGTTGTCATTTATTTGTGACATAACTGTGAGTAAACGATGACCATGAGAAAGTCCACTTTTGACGTGCCCTTTTACTGGCATGGTAGCCATGTTAGGGTGTGCAGTCTCACATTCAAAATGAATAGTATTTCATATTTGGAAGCTTTCCCCATAAGTGATGGGATGTGTTTTTTTTACTGATCAGAACTGATCTGGAAAAGAAGAAAATATAAATAAAAGAACAGTATCTACATGGCGATAAGTTGACAGCATGGCCACAGATCCAGTTAACACTTATACTGTTCTTACAAATCCAGGACTTTAAATGCCCTGTTGCTTTCATGCAGCAGGGCAGTAGGGTGAATGTGAGTGTGTATCTGTGTGCTCTGTTTGTTGCATAATGAGTGGGAGGACATCTGTGTGTGTGTGTGTGTGTGTGTGTGTGTGTGTGTGTGTGTGTGTGTGTGTGTGTGTGTGTATGTGCAGGTACAAAATGCTAGTAATGAGTGGTGTGTCTGCAGCCACAGCGGCGAGCCACTGTGACACGTTATTATCTATGATCACAGCACAGATGATAGCGGAGAGCTTCGTCGTCGTTCTCCCCCCCCGGGGGCCACAGTCAGTGCACAATTACCAGTCTTTTCCCTGCCCACCTTACTGCAAAATGCCCTTAAATACAAGCTGGTAACTATGACAGCAGGTTCAGTGATGCTGTATAGGCTACATCTACACTGTTTTTTTTTATTTTTAAGCAGAGTTTTGAGAGAAAAGAACAATCTCCTTCCACACAAGAGTTTTAGCTAGCAGAACTTTCCAAAGGTCTCCGTTTGTACCCATCCATGCTACAAAGCAACCCCGGAGTTTTCAAACCAAAACGGGGGCAGCATTGTTAACAAATGTCTCCATTCTAAGGGCTGGGAAAATGCCGGAGTAGTGTGGACGCGAGGTGTGTAAACGTAGCGAGAGATATTAGTTTTTGAACCAAAACGTAGTAGTGTACAGTAGATGTAGCCTTAGACATGTAGCTGTGGTGAAGGCAGATGTAAGTGTAAAAAAGCAACGGTATAGGTGTGAAGTTAATTTGTAATATCTCTGCCAAAAAACAGAAAAGAAAGAACTGAATAAGATTGTGGCATTTGTTGGGGCAGTACAAAGAGTGCATTCTTTACAAACATACAAAGGATGAAATTGATGCATTTGTTTTACAATAATCCAAAAAGACCTTTTATATAATCCAAGTGTACAAAAATGAATGAAGCCAAATAGACAGATGCAGAAAGACCACACCTCACTGTGTGTGAGGGAAGTTCCAGTGAAGTGAAAGCAGTGTAGAGACATTACCTGCAGTGGACAAGCATGGGGCCCATGTCAGGCATCTGGGCGGCTGAGGACCTGCGGACAAAGGTGAGGACGGGCAGGGTGTACTCAGGGACACCCATGTCGGGCCACTGGGTGTAATGATACTGGAGCACCGTCCGTTCACTCTGGGCCCGTGCTTTAGGGTTCCCCTTCCCACCCTGGGTGGAAGAGAGGAAGGAAAGGAGAGGAGGGTCAACCATGGTCAACCTGCGATGCTCTCCTCCCTGTCTGTACAGCCACGTGGCTGTGCTGTTTTGTTTCTTAAGCTCCCAGTACTGTTGTAGCTTCTACCTGAATCTCTGCGGTTGCTTCATGTTTGCGTTCCTGTTTGTACTTTCACATATCATCCTAATTTACTGGTGGCTTTCAGCCACATTGGAACCGTGCAAATTGACTGCTGATGCAAAGTGAACATTTCCTGCTGCTGCTTCACATGAAAAGCTTTCCACCGGCGGAACAGAAGGATTATTTTATTGTGAATAAAGGTATTGGAAATACAATTTGTTTGTCTTAAAGATATTGGCGATTCATCAGAGATGTTATTCTTCAATAACAACAGGTCTAATCAACCAGATATGAACGTATTGTGATTTTCTGGTCAGCAGATCAGTTTTAAATATTGCAGGGAGGAATAGTACAAAGAGAAACAGAATGCACAGAAATGCTTTGTATGTTACACATATTCAGTGCGCAGGGGTTACATGAATAATAAGAAATACCTCAATGTGTGTTGGACAGGCGACAGGCTGTTAACTGTGGTTTGTGATTAGCAGAACACGTCATCAAGGTAAACAGCTTTACCTTGCTGTGCCACTTTTTCCTCTTATTCTCACCTTTTTGACTTTGGTGTTGCTCAGTGTGAAGCGGCGGACAGTGTAGCAGGCGTGAACTTTAGTGCTTTTCAGTGTGACTACCATGTTGCCGTACTCTTCACTGCTCTCTGTTGGCCAGTACTGGTCACACTTTCTCTGTAGAACAGTACACACACACACACACACACACACACACACACACACACACACACACACACACACACACACACACACACACACAAATCAGATATAATTATTGTCAACAAATTGTGGAGGGTGTAAAGTGTGTCAATATTACTAGTATGTGTTGCAGGAAACCTCAGTCAATTTATCATTTTACCCATAAAACAGATAAAATACCTGTTTCTATCAGCGACGATGGTATTGTTTTCAACGTGTGAGTCTGTGTGTGTGTGTGTGTGTGTGTGTGTGTGCGTGTGTGTGTCACCATGGTAAAATGTGGTCCCGGAGACACCTGCTGTAGCGGGAACTACCTACTTTGTCAGGTGTCTATATTTCTCTCTGTCTGTGGACAGATTCTTGTCACCGCGATAGCGTCACAACCGTGCAAGGTGCAGTCACGAAACTTTACAGGTGTGTATTTGAGATCAAAATGAAGGCTGAGTTTGAAGATGGGTGCGGTCCGAGCAATGGTGCCAGAAGTCAGGGGGTAGGACGTTGGAAAGCTACTTCACGCCCCTGGTCTAATTTTGCATTGTAGCTGGTGTCATCCCATAAGAATATGGTCTCTAGTGTTTTTGTGACAAGGTATTTTTTTCCAGGGCTGAACACACCAAAGTGAGAATAAGTAAATTAAATAATCTTGATGAGCTGATGTATTAAAAAAACCTGACCCTCTACCTTTTCATTTGAGGTACACGTACACAGTAGCATGTAGCAGCCGCTGCTTTTCTATACTTACTGAGAATGGCCTACCACCTTATATACAGTGTTTGGTGTTTTGAGCCCCCAACGTCGTCTTCCAGGCAGCGCTACATGGAAGGCACTAGGGTTAGGGTTAAGGTTAGGGTTAGGTGCCTTGAAGTCGACGGTGGGGGCTTAAAACACCATCGAGCCTTATATACCTCCAGAGGAATGATAAATACTTTTATAAATATAATGCTCTGTCACAGTACAAGACTCGTCCAATAATTGTTCAGGGGACACTCAGATAAAAGTCTAACGCAGCTTCCATAAACCTTGGACATGTGTATGATCAGCTCTAGCACCAGAATGCCACAGGGTCATAGACCTTTCTCGCAGTGGACGTATTTACTTGCCATAGCAGGAAAATCGTAGGTGTAACGGATAACATAATTGTTGGCTTTGGGAGCCACCAGGGTTCGGGAATTGGCTCATCTAAATCAGATTTAGCCATTAGTCTTTGTTCATTTTGTTAGTTACATTGTGTTTGACAAGTCTAAATGTCTTCTGTGGATTGATGAGTCCCTGCCACAATATGAGGCAACTGTGTTATCCTCCAACCCAGTCTCACGGCAGTTCGTGTAAATGTCACGTTATTTTTAATCTATTGATACGTGTTCACGGGGAAGTTTTTCTCGTTTTTTACGTGGTGGCCAGCACGAAATACCCTACGGGGAAAGGACGCCTCACACACCGGGAGACGGTCGAAAAGGACGCCCCATATGCTGGGAGGCCGCCACTGGGGAGGCAACTATGGGGAAAGGACGCCTCACATGCCGGGAGGCGGCCGCAGGGGACGCGCGACAATAACGGTATGGCGGAGGTTGGGTTTAGGAAAAACACTACAGGGAAAGGGCGCCTCGCATGCTGGGAGACGGCCGCGGGGGACGCGCGACAATAACGGGATGGTTGTGATTAGAAAGACTACGGGAAACAAAACGCCACACGCGAGACGCGATCCTCGCTCGCCCGGGTGAAAGTCCTGTGTTGTTTGACCCATCCACCACCCCGACCAACCTCCCTACGTGGATTTTTGGCTTTTTATACTAAGCCCTACCATTTTCGTGCTGTGACCACGACATATTCTTCCCATTGAAATACATTACTTCACATTTTCGTGCTGGCCACCACGTAAAAAACGAGAAAAATGTCCCTGTGAACACGTATGAATAGGTTAAAAATAACGTGACATTTACACGAACTGCCGTGAGACCGGGCTGTATCCTCAGCAGTACTAACAGTTTAGGAAACATTTTTTTAACTCTCCGCAAACATAAAAGAGTGTGTGAGTTGGTACATACCCTGCCTTTCTCCACTAAGTTGGTGATCATGACGATGATGCAGGTGTTTTGCTCCCAAACCATCCGCCAAAAGTCCTCAAAGGTGGACTTGAGAGGTCCCTGGGCTGCGATGTAAGCTTTGGGCTTATTATAACCCTAATGGATAAATGAGTCAGACTATTAGTTTGGCAACAAGTGGCACATAGAAATTACATCATTAAAGAGCCACTTTTAAGCTTTTTCTGGATTTCAGTGTGTTATATAGTTTTCTATGTATGTAATAGATGTACAAAAAACACCAAGCACAGACAACACTTTTTCTCAACTGCCTGAAAAGCCTTGCCCAAATTCCTGTTTGAAATTCCTCCATTAGTGATGTCAGTGACTGACAAAGCCAGCCCAGTTTGTGCTGCCCATAGGTGTTGCCTGAGCAAGCACAGCCCGCCCAGTAACCCTTTTTTTAATTTGGTTGACCAATCACAACAGAGTGGGCCAGCTGACCAATCAGAGCAGACTGGGCTTTTCAGGAAGGCGGGCCAAGAGCTCAGACATTAGGCTCGTTCGAGATGAGCCAGGCCTGCTCAGAATCGATCGCTGGTGATCTCTGCCTAATGCATGCTGGGAAGATTTGTTTCCGACTTGATCCCGACTTGCTCTGATGTCATGCACACGTAGGCAACGATGACCTCACGGGATCAAGGCGGCCGCAGTTTTGAGAGGCAGGCAGCGCAGTTGCTTATCACCGACTGCAAGACCCAGGCGGACCCAGGGCATGCTGGGAAATGCTTGGCTCTCAGCTGATCTAACAGCTGATCGGTTCAGAATTTGAAAAGGAGTATAATAGGAGCTCTTTAAAGTATTACAATCCAAATTCTTCCAAAACTTGACATAATGATGAAAATATATCTCTGGATTCATCATTGTCTTGTATTTGTTCTTGCAGTCATCATCTCCAAAATGATTCCTGTCATCAAACAAGCACACAGATCAGTGTTTGAGATATCCCAGTGGAAGCACTCACATCCACATAGTTGGCATTAATGTAGTCGGTGTGTTTGGAGTCCTTCCCAGCCAGCGGCCTGAGCTTCACCCTGCTGTGGTCATCTGAGGAAAAAACACAGAGCAGTCAAACAGTGTCTGTGTGTCTGAAATCACGGCAAGAGCTAACCTCCACTCTAACCCTAACACGGAGCTGTCCATGTTCAGTAATGCTGCTATCTTGGTGCGCTGCCAAGGCATCGCTCCAAACAACGAAGCACATTGACCTTTGTGGTTGAAATAATGGTCAAACTGGGTTGTGTAGCTTTTTACAGACAGCTAAACAGCATGGTACCTGCTCTTTGCTATTACATGCACTCTAATAAACACAAGGCTGAGCTGCTTTCAACACAGCAAATGGTTGTATGACACATGTGGAATATTTATTACAGATTGATGTAGGCAAGCGCCAAGCATGTGTGTGGTGCTTTGGGACTAGAGGTAAGGGTATGTTTTTGCTTGGCTCATGTTGGAGCCCAGTTGGTTGGTCTTCAACTTCAGACAAATTGGGCTCTAAACGTAACAGAAATCACCAGAAAATGTTTGGCCTTGGCACTAAAAGATCCACTGCTTGCTCAGGGAAATGACTATTTGAGGTCCGCTAATGATTTTATTGAACTAGATAGATATCTGGAACAAACTTTCAAAAGTACATATCTTAAAATCTAATGGGTGATGTGACATTTACTTTGGACGTTGATGCTTCTATTTATTTGGCAATTATGTGACCTTTGCTTTCATGCCACCAATTGGAAAAATCATCAACAAGGTAATAGATGACCAGATGGCCAATTTGCTTTTAATATTCATGATCCCAGAGGAGGAAGAGGAACAAAATCTGGGTGATCCAGCAGCATTTCATCTAGAACCATCCTAACACAAATGTTTCCAATTGTACTTAGGATCCTGCATGGCTTAGTACCTTGACATTTACCGAGTACATTCATGCTCTCCAGAGGAAGAACACTAAGGCTGGCTACACACTGCCTGCGTGGCGTGAGTGTGGCGTTTCTGTTGCGTGTCAGCTGCATGGATTTTTCTGTCTTTACACACCAGAAACGTGTCTGACGCGCTGCTGCTGCTAGCCTTGTCTGTACACATGTATGTTTCGCATTGATAAAAATGAAATACCATGTTAAACATAAATATATACTGATTTGATTACAGCAAAGACAACGTCGGCAGTACTGACGGCCAAATACAGCTTGCACCTGCACCTGTCAATACAGAATACTTCGTTCTGTATTGACATGTGCAATATTAGAAAATCGTTTTTTTTTTTACATTTATATCTGCATTTATATGATTGAGACTTTCAAACATCAACATGTCATTTATTAGTATGTATTCGTGTCAAAATGACATATAAACGTCTTTTCCTATTCTATTTTGCCTGGAAACGCTTCCAACAGGCTTGTGTGTCGCGTAAAAAATAGGCGTCGGTTCTATTTCTAGCATGCACGCGTTTTTGTACTTCTGAGACATGCGTGTCACGCAGGCAGTGTGTAAGCTCTAACCTGTAAACATGGGAGCCGAAATATAAACGGCCACGCCATGCAGCTGACACGCTCACGCGACGCAGCCAGTGTGTAGCCGGCCTGTTAATTCCTTGACTTCTGTTTGTTTTCTCTCTTCACATTCTACTCTTGGAAGCATTTCCTGAGCAAACCCTGATTTGTAGTGAACTACAGTGAAAAGTGTCTTATTTTGAAGAGGAAACACAACTTTTAAACACCAAAATCATAAAGCAAGAGTGCTGAACTAAATCAACGTCAGTTACAATCAAGCCCTTTCTAAGCCTATCACCACCAGGGAAAGCTCTCTGTGTTTCTCAGTATGCCGGAGTTGTGGTGTCTGGTTTCTGCGGAGACATACCTGCACAAATATGGATTATGTTAAAGAAGTACAGACACTTTGATTCAGAAAGTAACTGAGTAAACAGTGTTTTTGACAGTAATAATATACATGTTCAATACAGTATGTTTTATGGGTACTATATGAAGGACATAGGACAGGATATGTATCATGGTGTGTGCTATGGAGAGTGTACTCACAGGCCACTATGTTGATGTATCTGTTCTTGTGCTTGTTGTCAGGGTGGTTGGAGTGCTCGGACGTGATCTTCATATCGGCAGTGCACCGCTGAACCTCCTGGAAGGACACACACACACACACACACACACACACACACACACCTACGTCATTCTGATATGTCTGTACACTTTGGTGTATGGAAAGGAATCTTAAAAAATGACTGTAGGGCTGCAAATAACGATTTTTTTCCTGGATGAATGGATTAGTTGTTTGGTCTCTAAAATGTCAGAAACTGGTTAAAAATATGGATCAGTGTTTCCCAAAGCCCAAGATGACGTCCTCAATTGTCTTGTTTTGTCCACAACTCAAACATATTCAGTTTACTGTCACAGAGGAGAGAAGAAACTGTCATGCCCAGCTCCCCATCCTAGGTCTTGTTTTCAGTTTTCTTTCACATCCACTTACTTTGCTCACTTACTGTTTTATTTTGAAATTCACCGTGTGTTTGTGTTGCAGGTCACTTTCCTTCCGGTCTTTGTCTGCCTTCCCGCCTTGTGTGATCACCTTCCCAGCCCTAATGTCTTGCACCTGTGTCTAATTGTCTCCCCTCCCCCCTCAGGTGTGTGTATATATATATATATATATATATTCACTCCCTCGCTCTTTGCTCTCTACTAGTTTGTCTTATCCTTTTGAGTTTAGTGGTCCAGCCTTTTTCCCAAGTGTTTCTGTTCCTCTGCTTGTTTTTGACCTGAGTCTGTGTTTTTTTTGGATACCGTTGCTAGATTTACCTTTCTGTTCTGCCTGCCAGTGTTTTATGGAGACTGTTTCCTGTTTTGTTTCGTACCATGCGTACAATAAATACTTTGTTTGACTGTTGCTGTCTGAGTCCTGAATCCTAAGTTCCTGTTTGCCCTGCCTGACAGAAACTAGAAAATATTCACATTTAACAAGCTGGAATCTGAGAATTTTTAAATCTTACTTAAATCTTACTTTACTCAAATTGATTCAAATTCAAATTATTCAATTATCAAAATAGTTGCCAATTAGTTTAATAGTTGACAACTAATTTAATAATCTTTGCAGCTCTAAATGACTGGTTGCATTCACAGAAAATGTACTGTGGATGTCCCCAGAGGATGAACCCTAATATTTTTGGTGACCCCCTAACCTTGTGAAGTAACCATCACATCAATTGAACTTGTATGCAAGGAATGCCTAAATCTAATGGACTAAGTGCACATGATGTTTTAATCTAAATGCCATGACATTTACTGAACCTATTCATGCTCTACAGAGGACTACCACCCTTTTTTTATGACCCTGTGAACTTTGCTCTAGTGACACATTTATACTTTGCGGTGTAGTGAACAATGGGCTGCTACCTGCACTTTAGACTTAAAGCCTGTTTCCAAGTCGATTGCTCACAATCGTTTTGGCATGGTATGAATGCAGCATTTGACAAATCGTATACAGTGATGGGAAAAGCAGATAAGAAGTGTGCAGTAGATCTTGTAAAGAAAATAAGGGATCATTTGCAAAAACTCTCATATGTCGAGGGAATTTCAACTGGTGTTGGTTTCTCCATTTTAACAATGGTTTTATATTTTGTTATACATCCTGCCTTGCTTTCCGTCTAAATGAACGAAATTACTTCCCATAATTTGCCACACACCGTACGTGTTTTTGTTGTTGTTGATCCATACTGTACTTTTTGCGTATCTCACATCCACCACACGCTGCTGCCATAACTGTCCACGTCTCTTGCACACAAGCTGCTCCTCTACATTTTAAGAAATATCTGTGTATTAACAGTTGTATGACTGTATATTCATAGAACGTGACTCACAGTTGTATTTTTGTTTTTTTACATTTCGAATTGCATAATTTGTGCTCCGTCAACTTTTTGTTGGCCACCAAGGTTGGTTTTGGGAGATTAAAGAATGTCCGCTTTGTCATATTTTCTGACGTGTGTTGCGCTTTTTGGACATTTTTTAACGTTCTTTCAACGAAGTTTACTAACAGAGCAGCTTTGTATGAGAGAATTTTATATAGACCTAACAGAAAAAGTTCTGTATTTTTTACTATAGCTAGTAATGAACTGCCAGAACTTTTTCTGTTATTTTACGGATTTATTTCTTAGAGTGTAGTTCTACCTGTTTCTACTTCCACAACACCTCATTCCCTCTTTTCTGTCTTTCATTCTTCCTTTTTGGCTATAGCAAGTGTTCCTTTCCTTTCCATGTGCTTAAATAAGCTACATCCCTTGCTTGGCATAGTCATTTATTTTCACAACCTGAGGGCATGGTTCACCATGTTGGAAAGTAAGAGCTATGGTGACATGACTGGTGCTTAACTACTGAAAAGGAAAAACAGGATTCACCCTGGAGATCTTTTTCTTGTTTCTATATTTATTCTCATAATTATTTTCCTTGCTTACAGTCCTAAAGAATAACGAAGTGCAATTCTGGGCTTAGCAGCCTGTGACTATATGTCAGTGTTTAAAGCCAAGTTCCTGCCAAGCAAACAGCTGTTGGCTGCTAGCTCAGCACGGCCAACAGGGAAGGCAGGCGCTGGATTTGGCTCTGACCCCTGGGCCGCATTTCCTCTGGAGCTTTACAGGCACACCGCCCTGTTTTAGCACTACGAAACATTGATTCATCATAGTAATTGGGAATGGGATTTATTTTTGGGTGTAGCGAGCTTCATGGTGAGTATGTGTGAGCAGATCAGGTTGCAGGTATGATAGGTTGAGATATGACTGCATATGATATCACACAGACAGGTGATGTGATCAACAGATGGTACACACACACAGATACACAGAGGCTATATGTGCAGACAGTTAAACTCAATCACATTCACACATAAACACATCCCTTTTCTGTTGCTATCTTAGAACAGAAGGGGTGGTAGATGTCAGCTTCTTTCTATAGTGAACTAATGTAACTTAGGTTTGAGCTGCAGTTCAGTGTGGTGCATATACTGTACTTTCAGGATGACAGTGACTACGTTTACATGCACACACTATTCCGGTGTTTGCTCTTGAACCGAAATAAAACAATATTCCAACTAAGCTGTTTACATGGCTAATGAAAGTGAATATTGCAAAGTGCAAAATAGGATTTTTTCAAAGTTTTCCAGCAGTGGAGGACTTGTTGGAGCGTGTGAACACAGCGTTCCTCTTTCATTTCTTCAACGAGCTTCTTGAAAATTTCGACACTGCGATGTTTGGGCATATCCAAAAACCTGTTGATATACAAGTCAATGATAATGTTTAAAAGTAGCTGTGTTTCTCCTTCTTATCTTTTGGCCATGCATCTCTACCGCAGCTGTGCAAACTGTCAGCTGGTTGGTGTGTGTACAGCAACCATAGCAACACACAGAGCTGACCATAAAAGTAAAAATGCAGTAAAAATCCTGATTGAGAAGCATATATTCCCATGCTCCGGATACAGGTCCAAAGAATGCTTCTAAGACCCGAATAATATCGGAATATTTACATTTACAGTACATTAGTTACATAACCTTATCATCAGAGGACTACAGTCCAATACAAGCACTGAGTAAGTGCATTGAACAACTCAACGATTGGATGTTCCAGAACTTTGTTAAATTAAGTTTTTTAAGCCAAAGAGGAACGATTAGATGTCAGCACTCAACTTCAATTGGCAATGTTAAAAACAACAGACAAAGCCAGAAATGTTGTTGTTGTTGTTGTTGTGGTTGTGGAAATTTCTGTTGTCTGTTTGTATATTTCTGTTGCTGTTTCCAGTTTTGTATATTAGTTGTTGTGATTGTGTATCATTATGAGGATTGTTTATGTTTCTGTTTGGATCGTGTATTATTCTGCTGATGGTGTATGTTTCTGTTTATCCTGTTTTGGTTGTGTATTATTCTGAGTAGTGTATGTTTCTGTATCCTGTTTTATTTTGGTAGTCCGGTTTTCTGTCTTGTCTTGTCCAGTTGTACTTCCTGTGTTTTCCCGCCTGTCTGATTGTCCTGCCCCGCCCTGATGTGTTTCAACTGCTGCATCACCTGTCCCTTGTTTGCTCGTTACCTTGTGTATTTAGCCTCTGTGTTCCTTTTGTCTTGTGTCAGATCATTTTGTGTTGGTTCCGGTCGTGTTTCCCCGTGTCAGCTCTAGTCAGTTTCTGTGCTTCCTGTATTTTCCTGTTTTTGTACTTCCTTTGTTTTTTGGATTCCTGGTTCTTTTTTACTACACTCTGGGATTAGTTTTTTGCCTGCTGCAGGTCATAGGACTCCCTTGGTTTATGAGTATCTTGTTTATTTTGGTCTAATAAATCCTCAAAGTTTCTCCTGCCTGCCTTCCTGCCTGCCTGCCTGCCGCGATTGGGTCCTATTGTTCCCTGCTACGTAACAGTTGTGGTAGTCTGGACCTGAATTTCGACACATTAGGCAATTACAAAGTCACAATACTATCACCTCAAGAATATATCAAAGGTTAAAGGACTTATGTTTCAGCAGGATTTGGAAAAAACTTGTCCATACTTTTATCTTCAGTAGACTTGACTACTGTAATGTCAACCAACCTACTCAAACTGAACAGCAATAAAACAGAGCTCTTCGTTGTGGTCCCCAAGGCGCTACTTCAGAAGGTTGGAGATCTCATCCTGGATGTTGACGGGTGCGCCATCTGCCCATCCTCTGAGGTCCGTAACCTTGGTGTAATCCTAGACTCCACCCTCTCTTTCTATACTCGTCACCAAATCCACCTTTTTTCATCTTAAAAACATTTCCAGACTCCGGCCATCACTCTCTGACTCCGTGGCAGAAACCCTCATTCATGCTTTCATTACCTCCCGTTTGGACTACTGCAATGGAGTCCTGTCTGGGGTCCCCAGCAAAACCCTAGACAGGCTCCAGTATGTCCAAAACTCTGCCGGCAGGGTCCTCACCCACACCAAGACCTGGCAGCACATCACCACAACCCTCATCCACCTTCACTGGCTCCCAATTAAGTATGGCATCAAATATAAACTCCTCCTTCTCAACTACAAATCCCTCCATGCCCTGGCCCCACTGTACCTCTCCACCTCCTCCATCCATACACCCCACCCCGAAACCTGCGGTCCTCAGACGTGGCCTGTTCTCCATTCCCCACACCAGACTCTGTACCTTTGGAGACAGAGCCTTTAGTGTTGCAGCCACATCTCTCTGGAACACCCTCTCTGCAGATATCCACAATGCTACATCCCTGGACATTTAAAAAAAAAATCCTGAAACACCACCTGTATACCACAGCCTACAACCTCCCTTAGTATAGCCACTGCAATTTTGTAAAGTGTCCTTGGGTTTCATGAAAGGTGCTATATAAATACAAGTTATTATTTTTATTATCCTGTGTAGACCAAGGTTATAATCGTTAACAAAAACGAACAAAATAATGAAAACTTAGTGGGAAAAAAAATTGTCGTTAACTGAAATAAAAATAAAAACGTGGAATTACAAAAAATCCGATAACTAATTAAACTGTAATGTCTGTTTGCAAAATAAAATAAAATAAAATTATAGAGTGTCCTTAGTTTTTGTCTTTGTCAATGTCTTTCATAGAGCAAATATATCTTTCAGAGTTGACATTTCTGACCATAGACATACAGTTTCCGACTGGGAACCCAGAAATTCCGACATTCCATGACAAACTGAACACAGCATAGTCCATGGTGTCATGGCGGTACCGAAAGTCTGAAGAAAACGTACTATTTGATTATGACCTATGTGTGTCAGATAAAAGCAAGAGCCTTGCAATGGAAAGTAGTAAAATATGTGGACAATTTATTAAAGGGAAAAATCCCACGAACTTTGAAAGAACATTTGAGAAGCGCACACAAGGAGGCTAACCTAGCTTACCTTAACAAGGTAAAGGAGAACGCCAAGCCCCCCTCCCCCAAAACAGAAGCTAACCCCGGTAACGTTAAAGGGCATGGATGTATGGGTACAGGGCCAGGCAGCATGACGGAGACAACAGCAGGACAGAGAACACTACAGGAGGGCTTTCACTGGCGACCCGATAGCTGCTGGTTGGTAAATACGCAGGAACACCAAAAGCGGGACGAAGCGTGGGTTAACGTGTGTATTAATACTGGGATGACTACACAACTGTGTGACTCGATTGACTTCAAAACGTTCACCACTTTACTAAAACCAAAGTTCAAAACACCTGTTCATGTCTTCTTTAGTCTGTTGGCTATTTAGGTTTTTTCCTGCAACACGTCACTTACACATTTTGCACTTACTGCCGCATCTTGTGTAGATTGTTTACATATTTGTGCTCATATGTACATTTTATGTACTGGTGTTGTTGTTGAATACATTGTGAATAGATATTTCTAAAATTGCACAATACTTTTTCTGAAAATGTTGAATCTTGCCCCTGACAAATAACCCATATTACAAAAAAGACTACGGGCCAGATGTACTAACGCTTTTGCGCCCACTTCAAGCGTATTTGTTTCGCAACGTGCGCATAAAAGCATGGCGAGGTGTGTACAAACAGGCCGTACTGAGGTAAAAGCGCAGCTGTCGCGGGAACTGAAAATGGCAAATTGCGATTTTCCATGTCATGCATATGCATTCACGGGAGGGTCAAGGGGAAAGTGGGAGTTTCCCATAAAGAGATGGGAGGGGAAGCGTAAAGTGCGCCTAATTAAAAGCAGGTGTAAACCAGCTGCAAGTGGATTTCCTCGAATATGCCTCCTGGTGAAATAGCAGCAGTGATCCGAGCAAGACGGAGCCATAGGCCAAGGAGACAAGCTGAAAAGATTTTTGCCACAAGGCTCACACTTTTTCAGTTGAGTGAACACGAAATCATTAACCGTTACAAATTAAGCAGCCATGCAATATTACAGTTACTGAAAGAAATCAAAGATGACATTGAGTCTCCGACTCAGCGTTCACATTCTATTCCAGCAGTTGTCAAACTCCTCGCTACATTACAAATATTGGCATCAGGATCATTTCAAACAGTCATAGCATCAGCAGTGGGACTTGGTGGCTGATCCATGATAGAAAGAGAGAAGGAGGTCCATTCAATTATGCTTTTAAATGCGCGCAATTTACGGTATAGTGGGCCGAGAAAGGCGCTGAATACCCATATATTTTATTCCTGTTCAAGATACATATGGTAACACGTCTGATAAATGATGACTAAACAATATATCTTTTAGAAGAAAAAAATAGTGCTCAGAAGCTCAAGCAAGGTCCAAGGCACTTTTCATTAAAAAAAAATTAAAAACCCTTTATTTAAATCGCTATTTCAATGTACTACAATTTCAATATGAAATAGCCATTTCAATTCTTTTGCAAGAAGAATGCCTTGGATCTTTTTTCTCTTTTAAACAATATGTTCTAATGACCTGCTATATCTGAGTTTTCTCCATTTTACATACTGATGTACTGTGAACAATATGCCAGTAAGAGCTTTAAAACTACAACGGGAATGCGATAACGCTACTTCTGAGCTGACACAGTGGACTGTGCCAGGATCTGTGCAGGTAATCTGCTCTTGCACAATCTTTAAGTTTATCATTGCCTGGCCGTCAGTATCTGATAGCGTGTGTGTTCATGTGCAGGTGTGTTCCTAAAGATCTACACAAGGTATGTAGGCAAATATGGTGCAAAGTGCAAGAGCTTGTAGAAAACGATGAGAGAACTTGTAGAACAAAAATCTGAACTTGTATGTTGAGCACATTCGCCGCTTTGTGATGTCACATGTGTGAAGTTGGAGAGACCGATTCAAGAGGCTGTAATCGCTGAGTTGTGGTTGTGCTGAAAAAAAAGCTCAAGTAAAAAATCATAATATTAGTAGAAGTTGCATTACAAGTTTGCAGCTTTCATTGTATTTATGTAAAATCAATCTACACATTTGTCTTTATTTTTCGTCCGACTTCACATTTTCTGAGAAACAATTTCAACATTTCAACATACAAGTTCAGATTTTTTTCTTTCTACAAGCTCTTGGACTTTTTCTTTCCCTTTCCATGGCTTAAAATGTTGCTCACATGTGTGTGTGAATATTTTATACACGTGAAAAGTTGTAGCATACAAGTTCAGATTTATGTTCTCAAAACGTATTTTACAAGTGCTTGCATTTTGCATCATATGAAGGACTGGTGTAGTCTGAAACAGGAAGGACCCTGCAATTGCAGTAAAGATTGCAGCAATTTTACATTGTGTTTGGTTTGCACAAACAAGACTTCAGTGCTTACCTCAAAGTCTTCCGAGAATCCATGTTGGTTATTTGAGTAGAGTTCTGAGACGTGTTTGATGAACTGCTTGACTGGAATGGCCTCCATGTCATCTGCAGAGAAGAGACGAGGCCAGGGTTAAACTCTGGCTCTACAGGAGTAGTAACTCACCATGTAACCATGCACCTGCTGAAACTGAACACTGGGCAACTATTTCACAGTGCATTGCAGCAACAGAGCAGCCTGCCTTTGACAAATAAAGGTACTACTACTACAAAAGTATCACATGACTTGTGAGGGAGGCTGTGCCAGACCTTTGCCATTGTTCTTTCAAATCAATCCATACATTACAGAGAACAGTCTAGGGTTACAATTCATTATGTGAATGAGTGATGAGTGGAAAGCCAGACTACTGCTACAACCCACTGGCTCAGCTTTCACTATACAAGATTCTGGGAGCTGAGATTTTACTCGGCAGACCAATCTGTGAGGATGTGACTCACCACTTACGTACGCCTCACCTTGTAAGCAGGTGTTAGTGTTAAAGATCTCAGCAACTGCACGGCCTGTTTCTCATCTCAAATTGATTGAGAAACTGATGTTGGAGGTTTAGGAGAAATGTGATAAGTTTTCTTCCAGTTTGATAACAGAATGCAAAGACCAATGACAGTCCAGCGAGTACGCCAGATGAAAGAAGTGTTGGGATGGTGATGTCTGACTGATGGAGAAATCATCTTCAAAATAATCTCATTTAGCAGCTGTTATGGAGATTCCATTTGTTTCACACCATTTTCCTACACAAATGGAGTTCCCCATGCAATTATACTGTAGATGTTCAAATGTCAATTTTCCTTCGAAACTGCAATTGAGAAAACAATTTTGCCACGCAGTGTAGTAGCTGTTTGTGTGCAATTTTGTGTGTTTTAAAAAAAAATGGAAATTTGAACATCTGCAACTCCATGACAACTGTACAAATGTTTCACAACAAAAATGCTTGTTGGGTCTCTGTAAGTTATAGTTAGTGTGGTCTAGACCTACTCTATCTGTAAAGTATCCTGAGATAACTTCTGGTATTATTTGACACTATAAATAAAATTGAATTATAGTGTATTGGAGAGAAAGATTGTAGCTGACCCCTCCCACCCTGGACACAAACTGTTTGAACCCCTCTCCTCTGGCAGGAGGCTGCGGTCCATCAGGACCAAAACCTCATGCCACAAAAACTTCCCGGCTGCAGCGGGCCTCATTAGTAAAGCTCGTAACCCCCACTGACACAGACCCCTGAACCCCCCCACCACTTGACACTACATGTTACATTAACATACTTCCTGGACTTTATAAGAGAAACTTTATTGAGCCCCAGGGGGAAATTTTTACACTCTTTATGATCAACATTTCATAGTGAACACACACAAACGCACACACACATGTATAACATGGTGATGTTTTTTTTTTTTTCCTTTTTTCTTCTGCTACTTGGGCGGAGTGATTTGCTTGCAGCACCTGAGAAGTGCCGTGGTGAGGAGCAGAGAGTAGCAGTGCTTTGCCTTTCTGAGAATATAGTTCCCAGTATGTTAGAATATGTCTGTGTCTCATGTGACGTTGTTATTTGTACACGCTGTGACTATACAAATCACAACATGTAAATAGGAAAATGTTGGCGTTATTTTGTCACTTATTGGGAGCAGTAGGCTAGATGGAGCCCGTTACCTCCAGGATCTGTGCTAAGCGAGGCTAGCGGTGGGAGCGTCAGACAGTTACGACACGCACAGAGATGAGAAGGGTATGTATGGACTTATGTAACTCTGAATGAGCTAAAGTCCCAATAAGTCTGCGTATTCCTTTAATACAGCAAATGCCTATTGAGCCTTAGTAAACCACTAACAGAGAACATTGTGTCCGTGTGTTGTGATGATAGATGCTGATGCAGAATTTCTTCAAAGAGAAGCACGTCAAGGCAAAATTATCATTCATTTGTATTCAGTGGTGTCTTTGTTAATTACCCTAGATACTGTTAAGAAATAAATTGATGGACATTAATTAATTAAAATGCCAGGGTTAAGGCCAAATGCTAACATATGCACTCATGGTACGGAGTGGTGCTTTGAGTAAACCCATTCCCTACAATGATCTCTGCCGAGTAATGCAAGTTCAGTAACGTTTCAGTTCCACTGCTGTATCACAGAGGAGCAAGCGGTTTAAAACATACAATAAAGCTTGCATAAGTCATTTTTTGTTGTGATGTTGGGTTGCTTGTGGGAGCTTTAAGCAGGATGGCACAGGACTGTAGTGCATGTTTCATCAGCTTGCATACAAATTGTTGCAAAGTGGTAGTCGTTCTTCAGACACTGAGAGCATAAAAAGCTGAACTCGACCCAGATGATTGGAGCCTGTTCAGTGAAAAGGATGAAAAAACATCACACAACAGCTAAAACTCTCTCACAGCGCCGCTCAGTTTAGTCTTCATTAAACATTAACGAGAGCATACACTCGCTAGCTCTCACTTTGTGTCTTGCGAGATGCTCATTTAGGTATGCAAATATGTCTAAATGATTTGTTTGTCAGTAAACCCAGCAGTCGGTCTTGAAAAAACTATTAGCTACATGGAAAACTGATCCAATCTCTTACTTTGGCTTTGGTATTTTCTACAGACAGTAGAGTACAATCACTTACACCATAGCATGTACACAGTGGCGCCTGTAGCCATAATCATTTACGCACTGTGAGTACATTTCTTTTAATGATGATGCTCATACATTTGGGAGTTCTGGATTAGCAGAGCCAGTCTGTCATCTCTCATCTCTCTGCCAATCATGCACTCTAAGAAATCTCTGTGTATTAACAGTTGTATAACTGTATATTTTAACAGAAATTGTCCGTAGAACGAGATTCACAGTTGTATTCCTGTTTATTCACATTTCAAATTGCATTATGGGACCTCTATCTGTGCTCCGACAACTAACGTAGTAAGCTATTCACAACGTCATTTGTAAATTATTAACCAGATTAGCGAGAGTCAAAAGTCCCCAAAAGAAGTGCCTTAAGCATGCGCCCAAAAGATGTACCTTAAGCATTAAAAAAGCATCATAGTGTCGAAGTGTAAAAAACAAAGTGTCAAAAAGCATCAGAAAAGCTTTAATAATTAAAGAAGCAGACTTCATTTCAGAAATGTACGAACTGAGCAGCTTTGTCTGAGATCTCAGTAAAAATGTTCTGTACTTGAACTGTATAGCTACACACAAAATTTCTGTTACAAAGTCCGGGTAAGGAGCTGCCTGAATTTCTTCTGATTATTTTATGGATTTATGTCTTCTTTTAAAGTGAGATTATTGTTATGGGGGCTTTTTTCCCCCTTTATTTTAGAGTGACAGTGGATGGACGGGAAAGGTGGGATGACATGCAGCAAAGGGCCGCAGGTCAGATTTGAACCAGGCCGCTGCAAAGGACTCAGCCTACATGGGGCGCACGCTCTTACTGGGTGAGCTAGAGGTCGCCCTGTGGATTTATGTCTTCGAGTGTGGGAATGCGTGGCACATGCATGGTCAGTGTGTGTGCTGGTGTTTGGTGGAGCAGGTGGCCTGGCCCGTCATTAACATAATCTCTGTTGTCATTGTAGGCTGCTGAGTGAGAGCGCTCTTTTCTGTGAGACATTGCGACACATTTGTAAGTTTTTCTTGGCACTGTTTTGGGTGTTTTAATAAACCGGTTAATGCGAGAACTTTACTCTTGTCTCCGACTCGTAGTGGAAACTTACAGTGAGCATGTGTAACTGTGGATAAATGGATCGCCGAATCCAAAATTATACAGTGCACTGGACATTGGTTTATTTTTAGCCCAGAAAATGCATCCAAAAGATGTTCAGCCATCCCTCAGTGGCTTATTTAGATATATTAAGTTTGTTGAAAGTCACTACAGATATGACTATATTATTTCAGGTTCGCTGCATAGAGAAAGTTTTGGAGCCCCTCAAAGAGGTTTATAGCCAGCGCCAAGCTGATAAGACAGCCAAGCTGCATTGTTTTGACTGGAACTGAACCCTCAGCTGTGAAGTTAGCACTAATGGGATCTCCGTTTGCAGAGTGTTCAAGCTGTACCTGACTCATCACGGTGATCATACTGCTCTTGGGGACCGGCTGCGCAGCGAGAAGCCGCTGCTGACGGGCGCAGAGCTCCACCGGAGCTCGGACTACTGCCTGTCCATGCGGCCATCTGACGGCATCAGTATTAAATTGAGACAGTTTCAGGAACGGCTAAAAACATCTTGTAGTCACGTTAAATAGTAGTCCAATTCCGTGTTTTGGTACAGTTGGTTTTAACACCTGCCCCTTTCACGTAGTGTCACATTTTATACTATGAAGGTTAAACTCTGCAATTAATCTGCGGTTCACATGCGAGCGTGAACTTTCCTCGCTTGAGGACATTTATCAGACGTCACACAGCTCCCTCTAGAGACACTAAAGACATTTTTTTTTTACGTCAACTTTGTTTGCATATGCAGATGTACTGGCCAACACTGCAAACACACTTTGATAGGGTACAATTGGTGGAATTTCCCTTTAATGTGACAAACAACAAGGTGACTGTATCATTACACCTCAATAATCAATGATTGATTGTAATAACTGTGACTTTTCATAGGTATTAATACCAAATAAGCAGCATTTGATCATCAGATATTGATCTTCCCATGCTCATGAAACACATCTGTCATGTTTGTGTGTGTGTTTACCGGAAGCTTCTGTAGTAAGTGGCTGCTGCCTGCAGGTTTTAAGGCCTAAAAGAGGCTTATCGGATGTGCAAGGCTCTAGCTATAAGCTTATTGAGACAATTACCCAAGTAACATATGGCCATCCACCAGCCTGTATGCTGCAGTGGAATCTGATGTCCACACAGTGTTTCCTGATATTTAGCCTCCACACGTCTGTAAAGCTACATGTACTCATCTACACTTCCAGTGGTTATCAAAAAACAAACACATCCTACCACAGTGATGTGAAATTAATGGTGAATCTAAAACAGGAGCATAGAGAGCCTTTTGTTCCCGCTGGGGTATAGGACATAAGCTCAGTGACAGAGCCCTTTTTGTCTGTGCTGGACTCTGCCATGATGGACACACTGGCACTGGTGTGTGAATGGAGGCCTTTGGACTTAGCCAGGGCCCATTGTAAAGAGGCCCCACAAGCTTTCAATTGATATGACGGGTTTGGATCCAAATCCTGGACCTGAAGACGAGAGCTGGAGCAGCTTTCACACCCTGTAGAGGTTTTATATACACTGTGTGTTTGTTGTAATTGGTGAACTGGGCACAGCCTCTCTATCACTCTGTCACTCACACACACACACCCACACAGGGAATCACTTAAACCTTTTTACTGACACAGCACAGGTTGTGATGTGGCTACAGATCATATTTCCGATATTTGACTGAAGGCACTACCAAGCTCTACCATACCTTAAAGCCTTTTACTCTTCTGCATGCACACTTTTGTGTAAGGTAAGGTGATGGTTCATTAGTCAAGGATCATCCAGCTGTATTGACAAAAGGCCAATAGGACAAGTTTGATAGCTGAGCATATGGTCAGCTTTCAGATATGAACACCACCTGCAACATTGATGGTGACTACAGAGCAATTAAAACCCTTTAAACTGACCAGGCAGAGGAAAATTTCAGAGGAAGAGAAAGTGGACGCACTGTAGAGTGGATCCATTTAGGAAAAAGCAGGAGGTCCAGTCAGATTCAAAAAGAGAATTCCCTGCATCCTTTGGCATACATGTGTTTTGATTCATACTTCCAAAGTGGGGTGTGTATGTAATTAGGGTCAAATATATTGTATTCAATTAAATCTACGCTTGCACACATGGAAACGTATTATATTCAACATATCAAAAGTGGACACCACTGAATGGACCAAACCATATATGTATTGATTGCTACTCTCAAACACCAGTAAATATGTCCCTTCTACTTAGACTTACATAGCAATGGTGGACAAACAAACAATCAGACAAATAAAAATATGGCAAGGTATGCCAGCCCATCAGGCCTGCAGCTTTGCATGGGGACATACAGGTGCTGTGGTTGGTTGTTACCTGGAATGGGGATGACAGGGATCGTCTCATTGGGTACCACCCTGGGTGAATTGTGGTCTTCCACATAGAAGTGGGCTGTCTGGAAACAGCGTCTAGCAGAAAGAGAGAGAAGTCACATTTTAACAATGTCTTTTATTTCCATAGTGCAAGTAGAGAGCTTTTCAAACACCTGGCAAATTGATGCTCTCGCTCGTTGTAGTTCTCATTTGAGGTCAAACACAAAAACAAGTTCTCCTTTCACCTGAATTTGGAGGATAGAAAAGGTGAATCCTTGGTGGTCATCAGTATCAATAAATGCTTTGTGCACTTGTCACTTGTTTAATAGTAAATTCGTACATGTCAACTGGCAAGAGTATTTACCCATTTTTTCCATATATGGTTTTTTTTTTTTTTTCCATTTTCTCTTCAATTTCCTAATGCTAACCCCGCTGGGTGCAGATTCCAATGATACACATGAAGTCACCAGCTCTCTCTGACTGGATTTTCACACTATCCCCCAGCTTCCACATTGGTCATGCACAACCACTAGCAACAAGGGCTTGATCCCTCACCTATTTCCCACTCACAAGCATGGTTCATTTTGTTCAAAAACAATGGCGTTGGTCATTTGTTTAAGTGCTTAAAATAACCTGCATTTACATTTTCCTGACCACTTGTGGTTTTTACAAGTAATGACCATTGCCTTTGGGACACAAAGCAAAATGATAGCGAGATGCTGTTGTAGCATCACAACTTTCAATACAACCTTTTAGCAAGGAGGTCTGTTGGGTGTACAAAGCATCTGACTATGGCACCCGAGACAACTGTTTACATCCCGTCTTCTTTCAACAGTCAACATGGTCAACTTGTTTTTATTTCTTACCATGTTGACCATATTTCCCCAATTGTTAGCAAGTGGGTATGATTGCCTGAACTTAAACAAATCTTAACCATGGAGATGGCATCCAGAAAGTCATTTAATTGAATTATTTTTGTAACAGTTTTTGAAGGACTAATGATGGGGAATCCTGGTCAGAAAACACTCACATTGGTCATTAAGGAAGGCAATGCTATTAGAACTATTTTGTCATTAAGTCTGGATGACTTGTTGCACTAAATAAACCATTCGTTTCGATCTTTTTTGTTGAAGAGGAGCAGGATCAGCCTGGCCTTCGGTCCTCTGGTGGACACACCGTAGGACAGATCCTTGTAGTGAACTTTTTTTCTAACCTACTTTAGGTTACTTTGCGGCCACTTGACTGAATGATGAAAGCCTCGATACAACGTTGACTGTGTTGTGATTGGCTAGCAGCAGCGCTGGGTCTAACGTACCCCAGCTGCCTTACTCCCTGTTGCTACTATAGACTACATTCCCGGGATGAGAGCACCATGTAAGCATGGTTGAATTAGTGAACTGGCTAACTAGCTACTGAATGAGTACAATTCAACAGCTTAATGCTTCATCCACACCATGAATCCATGGCTCAATGGTGTTTTTTGCCCCCAACTGCTCCTTCCAAGCAGCGCTGCGAAGGCTGCCTTCAAGGCACTTAACCCTAACCTTAACCTTAACCCTAACGTTAACCATAACCAGTGCCTAATCCTAGTGCCTACCAGGCAGCGCTGCCTGGAAAGCGCCGTTGGGGGCAAAAAACACTGATAAACGAATCCATGATCAACACACTTCCAACGAGTAATAGCCTATCACAGCAGAGACAACGCTGTGTCGAGGCTTTCGTCAAAGCTGGCGTGGTTTCATCTAAAGTGGGTTGGAAAAATGATAGGCAAGTTGATCTCTGCTAAACAGTATGCTTTTTTTATCCACTAGTCCGTATACAGTACATCTCTTAGAGAGAGAGAGAGAGAGAGAGAGAGAGAGAGAGAGAGAGAGAGAAACCATTATCTTATCACGCACACACACACACACAAACACACACAATTAAGCATCAACACAAATGCACACTACAAATGCTAAGTTTGTCGGAGCTTCTCATGAACGTCAACACTTCCTGCACATATCATCGAAAACTTGTCTAATTTCAAAGCATTACAGTGTGTACTGTAGCTGACACACACACACACACACACACACACACACACACACACACACACACACACACACACACACACAGAATGTGCCTCATTCTCGTTGTGTTTGAAGTCACATGCAGTATATGTAGAAGCAGTCATACAGGGAAGCTTTCAGGAGCAGACACATCAGCAGGTCTCCTGTCTTGTTTTTAGTCAGTGATGGTGACTTTGACAATTCACATATGGGAAGTTTGACATCAGACTGCTTTGAAATGGAGATCTGCATCAAGCATTTAGAGACAAGTTTGAGTTTAAATACAGCAGAAGGAAGCAAAAGAGGTATCATAGTCTTCTCTCTCAGAAAGCACTCAAGAAGTTCACAAAAATAGTAGTAGACTAGCTATATTTACATCCATCCTTTTTTTTTACTGTTTGTTTACTTTTGTTTACTTCCTATATTTAGCTAAAAGTTTATTCTTATACTGTATTTTCTATACTGTATTTTTTTTATACCTCTTTATTTTCGGTGTTTTGTAAGCTGCTGAAATATGCTGCTGGAAATCTAATTTCCTTGCGGGAGTCATCCCAAAAGGATCAATAAAGACAAGTCTAAGTCTAAGTCTAAGCTGCCAGGCTGCTTTGACAAACATTTGAGTCTACAGATAAGAGATGTTTTTTATTACTGTACCATTATAAATAGCCTACATGTAATGACAAGTATACTTTAATTTTTTGTTACCATCCAAACCAAACAAGTTATCTGTTAAGGCCGAACTGGACTGAGAGGAGGTTTTGAGATTTAATTTGGGAAAGATGAAATCAGTGTGTCTTCAAATATTACTGCTGTGTTCTAGTGGTCGACCGATATGGGTTTTTCAATTGCCGATGCCACAGATTGGTTCTCGAGTCTGAGACTCGGACTGAAGTCACACTTAAAGGACAATTCCGGCGCAAAAATGAACCTAGGGGTTAATAACAGATGTGTACCCACTCGATCGCTCTCTGGGACATGTTTTTCATGCTAATCGAATGTGTTTGTAGCTTGAAAACAAGCTAGCGCGGACCGCTAATTAGCTTACAACACTAGTATTCAGGGCACACAGAAAGTAAAAACAAATTGCTTATTAAACCACTAAAAAGGCTCAAAATATCACCAAACTTCAACGGTAGCATCATGAGGGTCCCTAAATGTTAACCCGAAGCATTGAGAACATTGTACAGACAGTTTATTAAAAAGATAGTTTAGAAAGACAGTAGCTCCCAAGACGGCAGCCGCCTGTATACGAGAACGCGACTGTCTTTATAATCTACCTTTTTAATAAACTGTCTGTACACTTACAATGTTCTCAATGCTTCGGTTAACATTTAGGGACTTCATTATGCTACCGTTGAAGTGTGGTGATATTTTGAGCCTTTTTAGTGGTATAATAAGCAATTTGTTTTTACTTTCCCTGTGCCCCGAATACAAGCATTGTAAGCTAATCAGCGGTCCGCGCTAGCTTGTTTCAAGCTACAAACACATTCGATTAGCATGAAAACATGTCCCAGAGAGCGATCGAGTGGGTACACATCTGTTATTAATCCCTAGGTTCCTTTTGTGCCAGAATTGTCCTTTAAGTTGCACGCACAGTGACTTCAGACTTGACTTGAGACTCGTCCTCAAAAGACTTCAGACTCGACTCAGACTTGAGATGCGGGAGTCGTGAACAATCTTTAATTTTAGGAAACATCTGATGAGCTGCATGTTATTCCCCTCCCTGCGTAACCTCTAACCTACCTACGTAACACGTAATATGTAACGTATCTACTGCGCGTGGCTACACATGAGAGAGGACAAACATGTAGACCGAACCGGCAGCTGCTGGATCATTCATCGGAAGCTTTGGCTTTAAAAACTTCAGACAACAAGGCCCAGACAAAAGAAGTACTGAATGCAAAATAGACTTGAGACTTGACTTGGACTCTCGCTGAGAGACTCGAGACTTGACTTGGACTCGGCCTATCACTATATCCTTCTGAATGGTTCAGTCAATAGGATTTTTTTTTTTTTGAAAGGCTTCCAGTAGCCTTCATCACTACATGAATCCATTGCAATAATATCTTTATTACACCTTGTGATTGGTTGTTCCATTTTCTCAAAACATAGTCATGATTTATATGAATGAATGATGTTCAGTTGGTACATCAAAAATCTGAATGGAAATGCCAGAAATACATGCTTTTCTCTTGGCTATGGAAGAAAAGGTAGTATATAGATAAAGACAAGAAGAGTAAGAGGTGTGTGTCCCCACTGCCCTTTCTTGTTTCTCTGTTTGTCAGGAGCAAAGGCAGAAGTAGCATGATATATACGTACAGTGGGGTACTTTCCATAAAATCATCTCTCAATGCAAATCAAACCAGCTATCATCTTTTGGAAATTGATCTTAATGTATACCCACATACCCTTCACCATACCTATAGCATGTTTTTATTTCAGTTAGTCTAATAGCTAATTGAGATAACATCCATATCAATGCAAATCAAACCAGCTATTAGACTATCTGAAATAAAACCATGCCAATCTGTAGGTATGGTGAAGAGGATGTGATGATGTGGGGCTATTTTAATTCCAAAGGCCAAGGGAACTTTATCAGGATGCATAGTATCCTGGATTCATGAAATAACTGGCCTTTAAAAATAAAAACCTGCCTGCCTCTATGGGAATTTAACATAGGGGTGTACTTACCTATGCCCCTGTATTTTAAGGAAGAACATTTATTTATTTACGATACATTATTCATCGAAAGGAGCCAGTTGAGGTGGTTCGGGCATCTGGTAAGGATGCCCCCTGGGCGCCTCCCTAGGGAGGTGTTCCAGGCACGTCCAGCTGGGAGGAGGCCTCGGGGGAGACCCAGGACTAGGTGGAGGGATTATATCTCTAACCTGGCCTGGGAACGCCTCGGGATCCCCCAGTCGGAGCTGCTTAATGTGGCCCGGGAAAGGGAAGTTTGGGGTCTCCTGCTGGAGCTGCTACCCCCGCGACCCGACCCCGGATAAGCGGATGAGGATGGATGGATGGACATTATTCATTCACAAAGAAAACTGGTGTCCTTAAAGGTTGGATTTTTCCTCATTTTTTTAATTAAGGCATTAAGATCAATTTCCAAAAGATGATTTTTTTATTCCTCTTTTTAGTCAACTTTAACATGGGTGTCTTTTTTTTCACATGACTGTATGTTATAGTGCTGTACAACTAGGGGTGTTAATCACAAGGTAGCTCATGATACAAAGCACGATACAAGGCTCACGATACCGATACAGTAATTCTGCGATAATTAATATTTTGCTAGACAATCCTCTAATCACAATATCGGTCTAACTATGAATACAAAATGGCTGCGAAAAGGTTGAGTGAAGGTTTTCTCTCTAAATTCACAGTGAGTCCAAACTGTTAGAAAACAGCACAATTCTGCAGGAAAAGTTATTCTGTAAAATACAATTACAGAACTACAGAGCAACTATGGGTCCAGACTTTGAACTTAAACATGACTGGGACATCTGTTATTTTCCTCAAACTGCTGTCCACCATCCCGTTGACAACCGCTTCCTCTTCGGCTAGTTAATGTACTGTCGAGGAGCCAAGAAGTAGCGATGCTGGCAGCAGGGAAATCTATTTAGAGCCCTTTATTTTATCCATTTAACATCTTTATTTGGAACCAGCATATCGATTCTCTTATCTCACAAAAAACGGCAACGATATATTACAATATTTTGTCCCAACCCTATGCAAAAGGGTTGGGGTCAGGCGTGGTGTTTAGGTGAACAAAGTGTTTGACTTTGACATGGGAGACTGCTGTTGCCATCCTGTCTCCTACCAACAGTCATTGTTGGTTTCTTTTCACCATGACTTCAGTATTCCTCTAGTCTCGCATAGCCAGATGTACTCCCCATAGAGGCACCAGATCAGAAAATGGGGGATTTTAGAAGGCAATAACAAACCACCTGTTTTGTCATTTAGATGGGAAGACTTGTTGAATGAGGGCTGATGTTAACCTGATTTTTAAATCAATATAGGACTGTAGAGCCCTCCACTCCAGCAAAAATATACAGAACAAAAAACAGAATCAAAAGAGTTGCTGAGAAGAAAACGTCAGTGAAACAGCAATGACTTCACTATTTAACAAAAATACAGAAACTGATGCTCTTTAGTGATGTCATCCTTTGCCTACTTGACACATCGAAGCAGACTAATTTGTATTTTGTACCCACATTTGAAAACCTACTGAGCTACACTCCATTCCTATTACAAAGTGTTAACATGAAGGACTGCCAAATGCTTTTGTCCTTAGCTACTAATACAGCGTCCAGTGACAACAACAGTTACTCAACACTCACTGCATCTATCAGTGTGTGTGTGTGTGTGTGTGTGTGTGTGTGTGTGTGTGTGTGTGTGTGTGTGTGTGTCCATACAATCCCTACCTGTATTTGATACAGACCAAAGAGCAGAAAGTGTTCATTCTGGTGAACAAGAAGAGGATGGAGGTTTCCGCATGCTGTTGCTGACATGAACTATGAATAAGTACACAGGGGACGGAGGGACAGAAGGAGAGAGAACGGCTTTACTAATAACGCAAGAAGGGGGTTGTTCCCACACACACACACACACACACACACACACACACACACACACACACACACACACACACACACACACACACACACACACACACGCAGGTCAATCCCAAGCCACTTCCTGGGGTGAGACAGCTGGTGTCATGATGCATTCAAGTCACCTGGGACAAAGTTGACAGAATCATTTTGTGGTTGGTAGAACAAACTAAGATAAAGCCACAGTAAGTCAGTAAATTACTATTTGACCAAGAATTCAAAGCCAACCTTCAGTACTTCGTAGTACAGATAACTCACTCTGTCCTCAAAAAGAACAAAAGGTTCCTGTTCCCAGCCCCCATGTCAAAAATACTGCAATTACTGTAGTGAGAAATGAGGGGCTAGGGGCGACCTAGCTCCCCCGGTTCAGCTTGACATGTAGGTTGAATCCTTGGCAGTGGTCCGGGTTCAAATCCAACCTGTGTCCCATCACTGTGTGTCATCGCCTTTCTCTCACTCTCTCCCCCATTTCCTGTTATTATCCAGCTGTTCTATATTACAAGGCAATAAAAGCCCCAAAAATATTCTTCTTAAAAGAAATAAATGGCTAGATTAGGAACCTAAAGGGTTTTATCTTTTTCTGAACACACAGCAGAAGACAACACTTTAAGAACTTACTGTGTATACACAGTAATTCTAGCGATACCTAGAAATGCACTAAAGTCTTTCCTAAGTATATTTTCTAAATACATGATTTAAAGCTATAGTGCGTAGTTTCTGTCTCCCCCATGAGGAATTCTAAGTAATGAGGACAACACTGTTGGCGCATCCACATGGTTGAGTGAATGAAATAGCAATAATTCCTACTCCTACTAAGCTGTTCAAGAGCCGTAAGGCGACATCCGTGTCTGACCTCAGTCCTTTTCCTTTTTCATCGCTCTCCAACTAGGAAAAGCCACACCAATGGTTATCCATGTTTGTCTTCGCCGTCAGTCACTTTCTTTTTTCAGATTTTAGTCTTTCTGCCTAACGTAAAGGTCTTTCCTTAGCAGTACAATCACTGGCATTTGACATCACTGAAACATTTCGTTGGCGCTTGTTCTCTTTTTTTAGCCATGCCTTCTTCTGTTGCAGTATTCCCCTTCGTCTCGCAAGCAGGAACGCTGCTGACTGTTTCCTTTCTCAGCGGGACATAAAATGCATCACTCCAGCTGCTGTGCGAGAATGTCGCCCGACGACACCATTTTGTAAACGTAGCCATACTGAGAAATACAGACAGAGTTGTGTGGAGCTGATAGTCTTAATTAGCTTTGTCTCAACTCTTTTGGCAATGGCTTGAATGTTACGGACGTGCATTAATAAGAAATAGTTGTGCACTATAGTTTTAAATAGATTTTGGGTTGAAACTAAGAAAAGTCTTTTACACCATTTTACAAGTATGTGTATAAATGACATTGTTGTTTGCAGTGACAGTGTGAAGATGTGAATACTATCAAATTGTTATAAAGAAGTATCATCCCACTGTCCTGCATCTGTAGATAGGACTTATCAGCTGAAGTCCAATGTGCTTCCCAGCAGCATTTACAGACTTAATGTAAATTAACTGTATTATCAAGTAAGGTAAACCTTTCATGTTAGGAAGCTCATATTTACCTCTTTCCAATTTTACGTGAATGCAGCAGAGCCAACTGCTGCCAGAGGGCCAATAGGACGGCAGCGGGGGAGGAGTCTGTGTTGGACACGGGGTTGTGAGTTGAGCTTTGCTCCGCAATAGGATTACATACCCCAACACACCCTTAGCACCTGCCAGGCCTGCGTTTGTGTGTGTGTGTGTGTGTGTGTGTGTGTGTGTGTGTGTGTGTGTGTGTGTGTGTGTGTGTGTGTGTGTTAATAGGGTTACACACAACTTCTCAACACTTGTACACTAACCAGTGCATACCAGTGTTCTCAAGAACTCTGAAAGCAAAACTTGATTTTAGTCCAGAGATCATGTGATAGGTATCTGTCAGGCACCACGTTGAATACCTTATGATTGTTGTGTCAGTATAGCTTACTTTCATGTTCTGTCTTTTGTCACATGCCACAGATGATTTTCTATGTTTCAGATTTCAATGAAGGACCACATTTTCCAAAGTGATTCAGCCAATTAGTCCTAGTGTTATTATCATCACCTGCTGCTTTGTTTGTCTACAATGTAATAGCAGTACTTTAAACAAGGAAAGAAAATGATGTGTAAATCAAACAGGAAATGGCTATAGTCAAAACCTATTAAACAGATATTTTAAAGTGCTCATATTATGCTTTTTGCATATTTTATATTATATTGCATATTTTTCTTATTGAGTTGTTAAGATATATACAGTATTTTTGTGCATGCAATAGGTTTACAAAGTGAAAAAGCCCAAAGTCCACCCCAAAGGGACTTACCATCTCCAACAGAAAACACTGTTCACAAACTGCTCCAAACAGCTCTATTGTAGTCCAGCCTTTACTACTACCGTGACGAACACACGTTATAATGCTCGCCTAGCTGCTAACGTGGCACACCCTCATACTCTGCTTCTGACTGGCTAGTAGTCCTTACCTAGGTACTGTGCATGTGCAACTCCCAACAAAGGTGGAACAGAAGTGTGATGCCTCACTCTGTAGCTAAAACGGAGAGCTTAACACACAGGGTGAAAAGAGGAGCTGCAGCAATGTGTAGTACAACCAAAATATGGTGTTTTTTGACCATTTAAACCTATGTAAACATATTCTGATATACCTCTAAATACAATTATGAACCTGAAATTGAGCATAATATGAGCACTTTAATAAAACCAGAAGGCTGCTGACATGACAGGCTCTTACTTTGGTACGAAGACATTCTTAGACCACAAATACAAGTAATTTTCAGCCAATAATGAATTTAGAGTTCCACGTCTTTACAATATGCCAATACACTAGACTGTAACTTTTGTTTCTCCAACCTAAAAGCCTGTGTCAAGCTAGGAAGGAACATGTTATAATCATGTCTTCTTCATAAAGCGTAAAACATTTATCCTGTGCTCAGTGCTTTGTTCACATGTCCACTGATTTGCACTACCATACACTGCTATAAGATATACTTCTGGCTTCCTCTGGATCTGCCTTGGCCTTTCTTTGAACCCATGCTAAAATCGTCCATGTGAGTCTTATCAGGTTGATAAATCGTCTCCCCCCTGTAGACTGTCAAAATAGTTGACGTTTGGATGTGGTCATTGTAGCTTGTGACACAACAATTGTATGGTGTTGTTGGTTCCTTCAGACATTCAGTCTACCACTCGGACTAAAGCCAGTCTAATACAATCTGACAGCTGGTCCATGCAGGGTCAACTCATCATGAGGTACCTTCATGAGTTGGTAAGGCTGGTTTATACACTTGGAGGGAACTTAAGAAGCGTAGGCTAATGTTACATGTCCATACACACGTTGTTTTCACGGATGGGATCGCCCCTCTTCCCAGCATTGCAAACAAGTGGGCTTGCCCCCAGTTTCTCTTCACTGACAACTGACAAGCAAAGAAAACAGTCTACACCCTCCTACAACCATAATGGCTGCAGCTGATTGGACGAACGCGTCATGTGGGGCTGTCTGCACCCAGATTTAAAAATGGACCATAATGGCGGCTCGTTTGGAATACGATCTCTTATTTAACGAAACGTGTTCATGAAAACATTTAAAGCGAGAAATAGGCTATGCAGTTACTGAATCTGTTTTCATTTCAGATCGACAACGGCCAGTTTAAAAGATTTTCGTGAGCTTTTGAGAGACGTGTCCAAATCAGACAGATGTCATGTTACAGCATCTCCATATGGAGCTTATGAAAACCTAGGAATTTCATGTCAGAAAAGTTGGACAAGACGTTGAGAAGCCAGGGACTGGATTATGTCTGCCTCTGAGTTTGATTTCAGAATCGCCTAAAAAACAGCACCACTGCTCTGCTAACCAATGCAAATGGTAAACCTGTGTTTTGGTAAATTATGTTGTGGTAATCTTTCATAACAACATGAAAACATGGCAGTCTACGTCTGTCTTAGTTTCAAATGTTATCACTATATTGAATAGGCGTTACCATTGCTTATCAGCCTCATGGATATGGATTAGAAGGGGCCTGTTACACCTATTAGTAGGTTCAAAAGGCTATTATCATCTATTGATATTGTAATAGTTGCCGTTAGCGTCCCCTTGGCGTCACTTTTTAATGCTCTGGGAGTCCTGTTGTCTATTGAAACAAAACAAAAGCTACTTGGTTAGGATTAGTAAAAGATTGTGGTAGTTAAAATACTAACAATAATGGCGTTAGTTACTGTAAGAAGGTAAGATAGGGAAAGCTACATAAGTAAGTTAACTTAAAAAAAAAGAAAATGTTGAAAGTTGGTTTCACACGGGACAAGAACACCGCTCTCTCGGGTAAAAGCCATGTGTTTTTTGACACATCCACCACCCTAACCTTCCTGATTATGCATATATTCGTCTTTAAGTACTTCTCCCTACCATTGTCGCTCTTACTATAAAACAATAATAATAATTTATACTTTATTAATCCCGCGAGGGATATTACAATTTTTTTCACTCTGTTATTAGAATACACATTACACAGTTAGAGGGTTTGGTGCCTTGCTCAAGAGCACCTTGGCAGTACCTAGGAGGTGAACTGGCACCTCTCCATCTACGAGTCCACACTCTCTACTTTGGTCTGTAGGGGAACTAGCGAACTTGCGGTTCCCAATCCTACTCCCTAAGGACTGAACTTCCACTACGTCATCTTGGTGGTCGAGCAGTTGCTCTGAGCATCTAATATGGACGCGGATGGGTGAGCCAGCTTACCAATGGATGATGACGGCCTACTGAGCCAACTAGGAGGTTGAGTAGCCGCCTCAAATATATGGTTGTGATAACAACTGATAACACCCATTCAATCGGCTGGTAACATTCAAAGCGTGTGCAAACATAACCATATGTATCAAATGTTGCTATGTGTGTAACACTGGTTTCATTGCCAGAATACACCAGGGAATCCTAAAAATCTGGACTTGGTTTGTCTATGCCTTAAATGTAAATTAATTCTGAAAAGATACATTTAGTGATTTGAAATCCTAAAAAGCTTATTAACTGTGCTAAATATTATCTTGAAACATGTTTTCTCCCCATAATAGGCCACCCTGGAGGTTTCAGGTAATACTCTTTGTTTTTTTAATCAATTTATTAAGCTTTAATTAACATAAGTTTCGGCATCCCCCGACACCATTACTGAAAGGATAAATTTACACTGAACAACTCCCAGTGCCTCCAAGTCATGAAGCTGGGCATTAAAGCCATTCCATTGTGTCATTTTTTGAGTTGATTCTTAGCAAAAAAAACCTTTATTCTTTTACAAAAATGTGCTCATTCATGTGTAATTACTTCCACCAACTAATCAAAGTATTCTCGTAAGCGTAGAATCTGCCAGTCAGAATCATTCAGAACACATACGAGCAAGTCACTCAAATGACGGCCGCCATGTTGCGCCTCCATCTTTAAATACATTAGCCAAAGAGGGACATACCTCCGCCTTTCACGCTTCTACACTCAGTGGCACCGTGACGAATGCCAGGGAGGGGGACAAGATTACTTGCGACTGCCGGCAGATTTGAAAGCCTGTTGAAGACGGAGGATCAAGCCTATTCTCGAGGACATGTAACGGAGTCGCCAAGGAAGTTAAAAAGAGAATTAAAGTTTTGCTGTGTGTGTGTGTGAAGGCAAGTGCAGAAACAAATTCACTGTGTCATGAAAAAATAGTTTAAGTGAATCAGCAATAAACACAGGTATTTATATACATTTAAAAAAAATTTCATGTTTCATGACATGACATGACCAGGCTGGTTTTTCACTCCTCACTATCTCTAATGTAACAAGATTGGCAATGATGTAATGTGTATTACCCCCTTTCCCATCTTCAACCATAAACAAATGGAGTATCAGATATATAACTTTCCAGTCAACCATCCACCTTCCAACCTCGTGTCCGCCAACTCAAAAGTAGCTGATAAGTGCTGGTGTTGTTGCACCCACCTCCAGTAGACGAGCACAGCCAGCAGGAGAACCAGGCACAGGAAGGTCAGAGCTGAAACCAGCACCAACGGTACCAGCCACTCCACCCGGCCCAGCCCCGCCCCAGTGCCAGGCCTGGCATGGTGGGTCAGGTTGGTCACTCCACTGGGACCGTCTGGAAGAAAAAGATGGAGAGAAACTAATGAGGGAAAGAAATGTCCACAGGCAGAATAAGGACATGACTGAAAAGAAGGTAGACAAGATGGATTCTATTAGTAGAGAAGGGTGAAAGAGTAAAAATTAGCAGGAATGCAGAATCTTAATATTATTAATACATGTGGACAGTTACAATGCAGTCTGCAGTCTGGGGTAGGCTGCTGTGTCTAAGATGTTTAAATGATTGGTATGTATTTTTTGCTCTTTTTTCTTTCCTTGTTTATTGCTATTTTTGTCTTAGTGTGTTTGGGTATTGGTGATTGATTTACTGCTGAAATGTCATGTGACTACCTGTCCACAACAATCATGTGACTCTTCTCCTACTGACCATATGACCTCTGGCCAATAGGCTATAAGATACAGTTCAAATGCAAACATGTTACACTTGCCTTGATGAAGGCCGGCCAAAACGCTTTGCCTTGTTTAATGATATAGCCAAGACATATAATAAAGGCTTTTTTAAACTGAGTGCCTCAGTGTCCTTAAACCCTAATATATGTGGACATTGGGATTGGATTAGAGTGAAAGTATTAAGTAAGTAAGTAAGTAAGTAAGTAAAGTGTATTTATATAGCACCTATCACAGACAGAGTCATAAAGTGCTTCACAGGCCAAATAAATAAATACATTAAAAACAAATCGATAATGATAAAAAGCACAATAAATCATAGTAGAACACAAAAGCATAAGATATAGAAGTAATGCAGTCAACAATGTGGCTAAACGAACGCCTGACTAAAAACATACGTCTTTAGCAGCAGAGGCAGCCACTCTTAAAACATGAGGCAAAGCGTTCCACAGTCTAGGAGCAACTGTTTCAAAAGCTCTGTCACCTTTAGTTTTCAATTAAGAAGTAGCAATAACGAAGAAGAGGGAAGAAAGCAAGTAGGAATGATAAAGTTACTGTTTATAATAACACTTTTGTCTTGGATCATACATGATCAATGGTTTAGGCTTTCATATATTTGCCTTCACATTACAAGACAAATATATGAATTAAGTGTGAACCACGCTTGTGTGGTTTGATTTATATCCTAACAAAATACAACTGACATAAAACATTACCTAACTAAGACTATTTTAGATGTTAGGAGAGAGACCTGGCTGGCACCCTTTGACTAAATAAAAACTTTCTTAAACACTGCAGGCTGGAAACAAAATCAAAAGTAAAAAAAATCACCTTCCGACAACTGTCAGAAGACATTTCCTAAAATGTCAGACTGTTCCTTTGAAGACGATGGGACTTCATTTGTTTTGTTCTTAAGCTGACATTTAAGTGTACCCTCTAGTAAAGCGTACAGCTGCCCTATGCAATTTTGCATGTTTAAAGCACTGCAGTTGCCAGAAATCTTGCCACGCTGGTTGACACCAACCAGCTTGTGACTGCTCTAACATTAACATACTGTACACCAAGCACATGTCACACAGTCCAGCTTCTTCGAAAAGTGGCAGCAAAAAGCAACATCTAAGTTAAAGGTCCCATATCATGCTGATTTTCAAGGGTCATACTTGAGTCTTAAGTTTCTACTCAAACATGTTTACATGCTTTAATGTAAAAAACCCCCCAAAAAAACACATTATTTTTCTCATACTGTCTGTACCTGTATTAACCCTCTGTCTGAAACACTAAGTTTTAGCACCTGTCTCTTTACCTGTCTCCCTACTGAAAAGCCCAGTCTGTTCTGATTGGTCTGCGTTTTCGGGTCTTCAGCATCAATATGAGATACTTTAAGACTTTTACTGAAGTAATATTCTAAAAGGTGACTTTAACTTCTACCAAAGTCATTTTTCTGGAAAGATACGTGTACTTTATACTTAAGCAGTGCGTTCAAGTACGTTATGAGAAAAAGCAAGACTATTGCTAAGCCAGGCTAAACACATCCTGGACCGACTGCATCTCTGCATGGGACACAGAGATAAAACAGATCACTATCTCACGCTGGGTAAGACAGCAAAAGTGGCATATTTCCTAAAAACATGAGGGATGTTCATTTACCTACATCTAACTGAAAAACTGAAAGTGCTGCAGCAAAAACAAACCATCAAATAAATAATGAAAATGAATACAGGTCTTAGCTGCTGTCCTGCCTGGCCTGAGCCATGCACACTCTCTGAGGAGGTGCAGCCATAACTGCATAGAAACAACACACACCTCCGGACAATTTGAGTCATTTGTAAGAATCCAACTTGCTTTTCCGTGTCCCTTTAATCTCCACCCCAAACCATCACCGACACCTACCCACTTCAGCGGCTGCAGCCGTGACGTTTCTGGAGCTGACGCCGGCCCCCATGGCCTTCACTCTGCAGCTTTGCCTCGAGCCGAAGACACTACATTAGGCTGGGCCTCTGCACTGCACCACAGCTGGCTCGCATCACCACTAACTCTGCATCATCTCCTTCCTTACATCCACACACACAGACATGCACAGTGCACACAGAGGGAGCCATGATGCTGCCTCTGTCTGTTGTCCCCTTCTCTTTTCCTTCTGCTTTTCTCTTACGATTACAGCGCTCTGCCAAAAATAAATATATAAATAAGCCCTTGCCGGCAGCACGCAAATGCATAACACACACACACACACACACACACACACACGCACACACACACACACACACACACACACACACACAGCCAGTCACTAATGTGCAGTGAGATACATACTGAACAGGCACTAATGCCACACACCCAACACACACCGTACACACACATGTAACTATGAATGAAGCAGAGTTTATTTTTTATTTTTTTCATGCCCTGCAGCTGAGTCAGGCCTGCAAGCCTCATCTCCTCTCGCCATGTCTGAAAGTAGGCCAGCACTCAGATCAGAGTGGGGAAGAGAGGGAGGGGCAGAGAGAGGGTGAGGGAGAGAAAGGGAGGGGTATAGTGGGTAGAGGAAAAGAGGAGAAGGGATGAAAAGAAGAGATGGAGAGCGAGAGAGCGAGAGAGAGAGAGAGAGAGAGAGAGAGAGAGAGCAAAGAAAACAAAATGAAAATTATTGAGAAAGTATGGCTACGTTTAATCGGCAGAGAACAGGGCAGGACGCAGGAGCAGGAGAGAAACGAGGACAGATAGAGGGAGATAGGAGGACATTTGAGGATAAACAGAAGAGACGTTTGGCTTCCTTTTGCAGATTTTCCAATTGACCGGAACTTTAACATCCCAGATCCACAGGTTGCTGAATCAGGGTTCTTACTGTGCGCGTCTTCTGTCTTAACTTTCCACTATCCAGTGGTGGAAGAAGTATTCCGATCCTTTACTTCAGTAAAAGTACTAATACCACCCTGTAGAAATACTCTATTACAAGTAAAAATCCTGCATTTAAATTGATACTTAAGTAAAAGTATGTAAGTATCCAAACAGTTGTGTGTTTAATGGTCTAATCATTTCAGCTGGACTTCTAGGCTGTTATATTGTTATATTGTTGGCTAGTTTCATTTATAATAAAACATCAGATTTTATAAACTACATGTGTTTTGTGTGCAGAAATCTTAACTTGTAAAGTAACTAGTAACTAAAGCTGTCAGATGAACGTAGTGGAGTTAAAAGTACAATATTTTTCTCTGAAATGTAGCAGCGTAGAAGTAGAAAGTGGCATGAAAGGAAAAGACTCACCTTGCAAAGTACAAAGTACAAGTACCTCAACATTTGGACTTAAGTACAGGATTACCGGAGTAAATGTACTTAGTTGCATTCCACTGCTGCCACTGACACACCACTTCTACAATGTTAGGTGGACTGAATATTTTAAACAAGCGCAGTTTAACAGTGGCGGGAAAAGTGTTTGGATACTTTACTAAAGTAAAAAGTATGTAAGTATTATCAGCAAAATTTATTTTAAGTATCCAAAGTAAAATACTCATTTTACACAATGGCCCCTTTCAGATTGTTAGGTTTCATATTATGTCATTGAAATATAAGTAGGCCTACTGATGCATTCATGTTATCAGCATTTTAATGTTGTCTATGGTCAAAGTGGAACAAATTTTGACTAATATGCAGTCTGGTCTAGCGATGCATTTATATACTGATCATGTTATTTTGTATTATGTCAAATCTTAATCTGCAAAGGAACTACTAACTCCAGACTGATGAATGTAGTTGAATGAAGTACAAGTACCCCTGGTAAACTGGCTACTAACCCTGTGCTACATCCTGCTAGCTTTAGTTCTCAGAACATGCAGTTTTAAAATAAATAGTTTGTTCAGGTTAAAAGGTAAATACTGTTTTTTTCAACCTGGACCCTATTTTCCTGTGCTTGTGTGTCTAAGTGGCTGATGGGAACAACAATCTTTGACATTGGTCCAGTCTTAAGCGAGATCGCTGCAGTCGGCAGTGGAGAAACAAGCTGCAATGTAAGTTAATAGGGCAATTGTCCTGCTTGTATTTACCTTAACAAAAGTGCTCGTTTTTGCCACTGACAGGCTCAGATTAATATTCTAAGTGTCTGACAACATTATGGAAAGGATCCCTTCAGAGATATACCTTTAAAACCTCTTTGAGACCTTTCTGTTTAACCAGAAACAGCTCTGAAGTCGCTAGCGTTAAACCCACCAGACTTTGTTTAAAAAAGCAATACTTTTAGCATGTATAGATGCCACATGTCACATATTGTCACATGTAAATCGGTAAAATATGTGTTTATTTCAACCAAAACTAGAATTGTGATGGTTGGAAACATGGAAAAACGGCCCAAAATGGCTTTTCATAGTTTAATTTTGTCTCTGTCGACTTTGAATGAAGTGTATTTTACGATGCTAAAATGACGTATGGAGTCTGGTGGGTTTAGCGAACGCAATGTCGCGGATGTTTTTATGTTTAAAAAAAAGGATCTTACTCTTTAACAGAAAGTTCAACCTCCTTAGAAATTCTTTCAATAATGTTGTCAGACACTTAGAATATTAATCTGACCCTGTCAGCGGCAAAACGAGCACTTTTGTGAAGGTAAACAAGCTGGACAATTGCGATATTAACTTACATTGTAGCTTGTTTCTCCGCTGCCGACTGCAGCGATATCGCTTAATACTGGACCAATGTCAAAGATTGTTGTTCCTCACTCCAGGTTGAAAAAAATGGTAGTTACCCTTTAACAGTGCTGACTCCTATTAAACTACAGCTCAGTGTTTTGGAGTAGAGTTAGGTTAAGTGTAATTTGAATTTTGAATTAAGGTTGTCTAAATTTTGAAACAAAATTAACATGATGTGGCCTATAGATCATAAAAACAGACTACAGTATGTTGAGAAACAAATACATCTTTTTGAATGATCTTGCTATTACTCACACTTCCAGAAGAGACAGCCAACAAGGAGCCAGACATGTTTGTTAGGAGATTAGTTCATGTTTCCCTGCCTTGAAAACTGGGATTTGTAGTTGAAAGCATGCACTCAGCATAAAAAAGACAGCTCCCATAACAGCGGTTCTTAGCAGAATGTATACATTCACCCCTTTTATAAAGTTGTGCAACAAATTTTAAGCTTTTGCCCTTGAGTCCCTCAAGCTCTAACAGAATCAAATTAGCTAAATGTGCTTTGACAAAGAGATTGAGAAAGCCATTTCTGGGGGAATATCAGAAGATTGCTTTTGTTCATAATAATGTCTGGTCTTGCGCTCAGACTGTTTCAAAGCACTTGAAATTGAATCGATGTCCCATGGTGGTTGCTTGGCTAATGCAGTGCCATGCTGAAAGACTTGGCTGGGAGTGGGGGAGGGGAGGAAAAGCATTAGGTCTGCTCTCAGCTCCTGCTGCTAACACTTTACTTTGCTCTACATCACTGCAATTCATCCACTCTATATCACTGCAATCCATCACCACTTACTACAGTAATGCCTTTAGTTTGGATATATAGTCCTTTATGCAAGTGCCCATCCCCCTCTTACCCATATTCAACTCTCTACTATTCATTTTTTTTTTTTTTTGCTCCATTTACGGCAGTTCATGCACCACTTTTTTGCATGCCATTTGATAATAGAATGCCTAAAAATGTGAACATCATTTGGGGAAAAACATGATAGTTGCCGAGACAAAGAATCATTCTGTGGAGAACAACACCCTATTTTGTACCAACTGGTAATTGATCTCCAACTGTTTTCATCATTCTGAAACCAGAACACAACAAATGTTGAGGATGACTTATTTTCACTCCCGCCACCTAAAAAGAGACAAATATTGTCTGATATTTCTATTTTTAAGCTGGTAGGGTAGGCATTACTTATCTTGAAACCTATTTTCAGTAGTTCACAGAATGAACGGCGATATTTACCCAGTAACAGAACTTTTGCCCTCTTGATTTACCCGTCCAGTCAGAGAGACTGAGTGGAAATAACACAAAGTTGAAGTTATTTTAAAACCCTCAAAGATTAGGGGCTTTTTGAGAAAACATTCAGGGCTGGATCCCCAGAGCAGCACCCCACCCCCACCCCTCGCTCAAACAGAAACAAATTCCATCTTCTGAACTGTAACAAAGTCATATTTGTTTACTTGTAAACATCGGTCATTTACTTTAATTTAAGTATCTTTTATCACAAGAATTGTACGTCGCTATGTTGCAAGTCACAAAAAAAAGTAACTGTGATGGAACGGAACAAAAAGAAAGGAATCAAATCAGAAGTTTAAGCGAAGAAGAAGCTGGTGTGTCTGTCTGCGGCTGACACTCTGGAATAGATCCATGTTCTGAATGTAGGTTGCGGCTTACAGCTTCAAAAAGGCACAACAATGGATGGCGTGATTATGTATATACACAGTATACAGTTTATAGGTTAGCATTATTGTACCTCGGCATGGTTAAAGAAGGCATCTACCTTAATTAATCACAGATTCATTGCGAACATGCCAATGCATCTTCAGGCGGTGTAATGTGCTTTCACTGAGGAACTTTTCCCTTCAGTGAGCAGTATGTTAGAAAAGCTTGAGGAGCGCAGCGGGACTGTAAAGTGCAGTCTAGAGTTAGTTTGGACATCTGGGCTCAGTGGCTTGATGTTGTTCCACTAGTGTATGCGTTGACATTAGGGGTGTGAATCTTCATTGGTGTCACGATTGTATTCGATTACGATTATCATGTAAACGATTTGAATCAATTCGATATCACGATGCGTCACGACGCGCCACGACGCGCCACGATTTCTTGTCTTTGTTTTGGTAGTTGTGCAGTTTGGTTTGGCTTCATCGTCTGCTTTACGCTTACCTGTCAGGTAAGTGTCCTTTCTCAAACCTGTCCATGCTTTGCTAGCGGCGCAGCAGAACCGTGCTTTTTTATTTTTATTTATACTAGTACAATGCCCGTTTGGAGTGCGTGCCTGTTCGGAACAGGCTGATTGCTTGGTTCCCGGTATTTTTTTTCAGAAGTTTATCTATCTATAAGCACGGTTTAATCAGGCGCAGCTCGGTTGCGGCCCATCTAGAGATTCGGCGTGTACCCTTTTTTCGTCTAGCCGTCACACATCCAGGTAGTGATGTGGCCCGGGCAGGGGGAGGAAGGGAGCCCGGTCAGACTGCTAGGGAAGCCACTAGAGCACGTAGCTGGAGAAATGTGCGAAACTGCCGGTAACGAAAAAACGTGCTAGAGCGCCCAAGAGCCTGGGCGTACATCTACTTCGTGTTTGTATACAGTACGATTAATATTATCATTTCCATGTAGGGTAGACTGCAATCAGTTTTGGGCAGATGACCACTTTATGGCACGACAACGGTAGCCGGTGAACTGCAATCAATTAACCTTCTATGGATGTAGCCCCCGCTGCTGTAGATTCCTTGATTTATTGTTAGATTTAGCGTCTCTGCGCCAACCTGTTATAACTCCGGGCCCCCTCACCCCAGTTTGGGAAACACTGCATTACACATATCATAGACAATGTCATGTAATTGCAGCTGGCGTCGCCAAACGAGTTGGAACATTTTTGACAAGTGATCAAATTAGTACGAGAAAGGGGAAAATGAATGATTCGGCAGTGATGCAAATTCATCGACTTTCACCTTTCATGTTCCTGCTCTACAAATGATCAAGGCTTGCTGTTTAAATGAGCCTTTAGACTCACCAGTGTGGATGGAGAAAGGCCAGTGCTTCTTGTCCCCCCCTGAGCTGGGTCTGAGCGTCGCCGCTGGGTCTTGGGACGACTCTGCCATTTCATTGGCTGCCTCTCTGGCGGAAGTGGAGTCAAATGGATTGTGGGTATACACCTCCAGTTGGCCTTTTTTACCAGGTGGCGTGCTAGTTGGATCTGGTTCTTTCTCCTTTGCGGTAGTGTCGGGTGTCTGGCTGGGTGGCTCATTCACCGCTACGCTGTTGTCCTTCCTCCCGGCCTCGCCCACACCTCCTGATCCCTTTCTCTCCTTCTTCTCCTCTTTCTCCTCCTCTTCCTCCTCTTCGTCCTTATCCTCTCCTTCCTTCTCTCCATCCTCTCCTTGGCCCTTGCTGTTCTCTCCGTCCTCACCCCCAGCTTCGCTATTATCTGTGGCTGCTACCGCAGCGGCGCCTTTGGCGGGCTCGGGGGCATCAGTGCTCTGACGCGTGGAGATGGGGTTTTGGGTCGGCGCTCTGCTCGGCCAAACAGAGCTAGGGAAGGAGGAGATAACACCGCCGCTGAAGCCCAGGCCGGCCAGCAAGGTACTGGTTACTACGGAGGCCACTGTCGCCTGACTGCCGCTGGAGGACGGGTCGATTCCTGTCGCCATGGAGACGAAGGAGAAGGGGATGCCTGAGGAGGTCCAGGTAGATGAGCCAGAGGAGATGGGAGCCATGTCGGCCGAGGAGGCTGGAGACACCGTCGGCTGAGAAAGAAACTATTTACTGGTTAGAATTTGTTTATACTCCTAAACTTTGATATTACTGACTAAAGATTTTAACCCCTCAAGGCAGGGGTCTTCAACGTTTTTTAAGCCAAGGACCCCTTAACTGAAAGAGAGACGGAGCAAGGACCCCCTACTACATATATTGTATAAAATGAAGTTGCATAATTAACTGGGCCTACAATAATGTGTAGGACAGCCTAAAGCCTTTATACATACCTTTTTTGCATAGAATACTAAGCTATTAACATTGTAATTGTTGTCATGATTTTATAAATCGTGTTTTAATGTTAAACATACATGTGGCACAGTGAATGTATCTGTGGATGGCTGCCTTAGTGACTACCTTATCTATGTATAGGCCAGTAAGCCTATCATCAGAGGGGATTTATATTTGCTGATAATATGTTGGATACATGTTAAGAATTTACATGTATATGTGCTCTTTTCAGAAATCATGACCCGGTTACTCAAGATAATGCACAGACCTGGTTGTCAGCAGTTTCATGTAGGAACTATTTTCTTTTTTTACCAAACCCGCCAATGCTCACGTGAGCTAGCAGCATCGGTAAGCTATGAACTAGGCTCACATTGTCAGACCTTCCTCCACAGCGCTGTAGAGGAGAGTCTGGCTAGTCCACACAGCGTTCCTGGATGGGAGAAAAACGTGTTTATTGGCATTTCTTTAAACCAAGCACAATCGTCTTGGGCGGCGCTAAGCGCCGGATGGAGCAATGGTGCCGCTGCAAAATAGCCTCCGGAAGGAACTTGTTTTGGTAGAACATGTGCACGTTCAAACGTTGTTTTAGTCGTGCAACAGAAAACTCAGATTGGACAGATAGTCTAGCTAGCTGTCTGGATTTACCCTGCAGAGATCTGAGGAGCAGTTAACCATAGTCCTCAGAAATCCACCGGAGATTAGCAGGCCAACACAAAGAAAGAGGAAGGTATTTCTGTAAAAAAGAAAATAGTTCCTACATGAAACTGCTCACAACCATGCCTGTGGATTATGTTGAGTAACAGGGTCATGATTTCTGGAAAGAGACTTTGCTGTAGAGTTTTTTAAATGTATTTTCAGACATCTTTATGGTCGATATCTCCAACACTGGGCCACTCACACCAAAACTATCTCCACTGATAGATTGCACTACATGTAAGTCTAAAATATATATTTTTGATTTTGGGTTGAACTGTCCCTTTAAGACATAAAACTAAGCAAAATAAAGAACCCAGAATGTACTTCAAGTTGCGTGTGCATATTTAGATACAAATATGCTCGATGATGCTTGATGATTGATGATGCTTGATGATTGGATGTTTGTCCCGTAGTGTCAGGAAGTACAAAGGGATTTTTTTGTATTTGAATGTATTATTTCTACAAAACAAAGCGCTATCAGATTATACTGTTGTGATCAAGAATGAATATCCCTTTATCTTGTTACATGTTAACCGCTGCATTTCTAATCCCGACTTTAATTCCCTTTGAGACATTCCTGTCCACACAGGGAAGAATAATGCTAACACAGACACTGCTCTCTGCTGGATAAAAAGTGACAAGACAATAGTAGGTATTCACCTCTGCTTCCCTTACCATTCCAGTTTTCACGATCCTCGTCCCCTCAAAGATCCTGGTGGTGTTCGCTAAAACACAGGAGATAAGAAGAAAAACAAACGGGACAATCCCCAGTTAAACACCGGAGAGACAACCAGGGAACACTTCACTCGAAGGGGTGTTTATAAGACATCCATGAGTGCATTGCAAGCGCATTAATCACAACATGACAGAGTGTAAATGCAAGGCGCTGAATACTTAATGGCTCCGCCGATAAACTGAATGTAGCTCGATGAAATTAATCAATCTCACTGCATTTCAGCTTGCTTACTAATAGTTTATGTCTTTCCTTTCCTCTGGTATGTTTCCTTTAGCCTGCAGCTGTTGATATGAGCTCACATAAATAACCGGAATATGAAAGATTTCAGGATATTATGATGAAAGGAATCCTAACTGTCCGAAAATGCTGTTTGCACAAACGTAGGACAATGTGCAGGCATGTTGAAAGAGGGCTGTGTACATGAAAGAGATACATACCGATGCTCATATTGACCGTTATGATGACATTAACGATAATTAATGAGCACTTGAGGTCTAAGCGGTCTGTGTGTGAGTGTTCGTGTGTTTCTTTGTGTGTGTGTGTGTGTGTGTGTTGCTTTGTTACCTCTGAAGAGCATGCTCTGGCTGAAGTCACTGCGCATGTCATTCATGCAGATGGCCTGGACTCGAAACAGGTACAGCACATCAGGGGAGACGGGAGAGATGATGGCCTCCTGGACAACACACAACATGCACGCAAACAAAATCAGTAAGGTCCTCCAAGATTGTATCTTATAACAGTAAGTCGTGTTATTTCAGTTACAGGGCAAGGGGTTCATATCAAGAGATGGGTTGCATAGATTAAGATGTGGTTAAGTTATTCTTAAGGATGTTTTGGGATCTGGGGAACAAAAACCCCTTAATTACAAACCTTAAAACCAATATCAATATTTAATTAAGATTCATATGAAATATGCATGGCATAAGTAACTTTAAGGGAGCACACTACTGGAACTAGATTTTTAACCCTTACTACAAATGCACGTGGGTTTTTGTTTTAACATTTGAACTTTTTAAGGAAAAAGAGTTTTTGTAATATTACTCCAACTTTCTATAAGTGGGTCAACAATTACCTCCATGCATTTTCTGTGGAAATGAATACGGGTATTTTATCCTTATTAGTTATTCTAGCAGGTGTAGACTCCAAACAGCCGGAAAGACTGGACACACACACAGTGGCCTGTTTTTGGGCATAGCTGGACTTATTGGTTGCCTGGAGGAACACCAAGAGGACGGAGAAAATAATGGCTTGGGATTCATTTATCCATCAACTTTAAAATGTCCTACAACATGGGGTCCTATTTCCCTGCTTCAATTGCTAATCAAAATGTGTGCACAACACAACTTAAACAAAAAAGTAAAAAATAACGACTGCAGAGTACAGAACAACAGAAAACACATCTAAGGAGCAGTCTTGGGACTGAACCAGACTGGAGTATTCCAGCCTGGCATGCTGTCTGGTGTTCCTCTAATGAAGCTCATTAGGAGAACCAGGGTCAACCAGGGAGACCATTTCATCCCCATACACACATCAGTTCTCACACTTTTAATACAGTCCACTTCACATTATTACTGTAGCTATCCCAACAACAGACAATGCACCTCTCTATCCGTGGTTCATCCTAAATATTTCATCCTAGCTGTGTGTGTTCTCTTGTTTCCCCATGGTTACACCCTCATCATTATCTCCCTGTCAAATACACACGATAATAGGAGCTAAGAAAATGCCTGCTTCTTTCTTCCTCAGCAGATGGAGCTGGCCTCTTGTGGTGGTTGTATATGTGGGAAGATTCTAACCACTAACTCCTGTCTCTGTTGAAAGCCCAGAACGCAAGGAAGTGAACCTTTGAGCTAAGATTCTTTTTTCATATAAATGTGATGGTATTTCCAGCTTACAAACTCATGCTACGTAAGTTGAGACAGTGGTACCCCAGGTCTCATTCAGGTCAGTATCCAACATAACCTCATAACCTGTCTCAGGCAGAGGAGTACTTTAACTCTACAGATTCAGGGAATCTAGGCAGCTGTATGATAAGGGAATGTTTTGTTTTAGGACTGTCTCCTTTTGGAGGGCGGTGGAAACTTTTGCATACTTCCCAGAGAGAGAGATAGACTCAACTAGATTTTAGGTAAGCAGATGTGTTTATGATGCCTGCAATATCTTTGTTGACATTAAAGGTTCAACAAAACTTAGTCTCGCATTGCCAAACCTTCCTCCACAGCGCTGGGGAGGAGGGTCTGGGGAGGAGGGTCTGGGGAGGAGGGTCTGGCTAGTCCACACAGCATTTTGGGATTAGAGAAAAACGTTCTCTGGTTTGTTGGCATTTATTTAAACCAATCACAATCGTCTAAGCGCCGGACACGGAGCCACAGTGCCGCTGCAAAATAGCCTTGGGAAGGAACTTGTTGTTGGTTGAACATGTGTACGTTCAAAGGTTGTTTTAGTCGTACAACAGAAAGTTCAGATCGGACAGATAGTCTAGCTAGCTGTCTGGATTTACCCTGCAGAGATCTGAGGAGCAGTTAACCATAGTCCTCACAAATCCACCGGAGTTTAGAACGCCGACACAAAGAAAGAGGAAGGTAATGGACATCTGGCTTAAAAGAAGGACATCTGGCTTAAAAGAAGGACATCTGGCGGAATTTCCTGCGGCACCGGAGCAATCCCGGAAGTGGAACATCGTGGATATAGACTAAGCTAAACGTAACGCCTCCAGCTTGAGTTGAAATACACTTTCAGGAAGACAAGAACTTCAGAGAGTTGGGGCGTCAAGACATGATAACACATCGTGGTTAAACTGTACTGCCTGCTTCAATTTTTCCTAAATTGAGATTCCATTAAATGCTTTTGTGTAATTCATCAAGGTCTCCCAAACCTTCATTACGTATGTGAATATCAATTGTGTTGCTCCTGAGTTTATCCTTAACATTAAAACTCGAGAATGGTTGTCCGTGCTCAAACGCAGTCGTTATGCATGCTCATCATCCCATTAACGCCACAAGACTCCCCCCTCATTCCAATTAACAGCGCTATCCTCGTGACTGGCTTAGCACTGGTCACAGCCACATCAGCTCACACTCATTTTTTTCAAACCCCTCTGTCAAGTTAATAAAAAAACTCACGCTGCTTTGGATCAGCATAATGATAAAGTTATCATGTACTGTACATGCACTAATCTTAAAAGCAGTGAGAGATGAATTCCAGAAGAGCCTTGTTTTAATGGTATATTAGACTCCCACACATTATTCCTATACTGCTTCATTTTAATTTCATTATATGACTAAAGTCTCGTTTTTTAATCAAGTCTGACAAATTTATCAGCTGGCCATTTCATACGCTTTATATGTTTTATCTTTGCAGATAGTCCTAATCACAATTACAAAGTAACGAGATACAGCAGGCCATTGGAAGATATCACACACTGTTTAATGGGTTCAAGAGGTAAAATCAGTTCAGTCAGCGAAAATGTTTAACCATCACTATACCCAGTATGTCATCCACACCATCACATTATATCACCCCTCCAAACTTTTGATTTCTCAATGGGATAATACATAGTATTTTGAACAATTCACAGATCATTATCAAACTGCCCATGGTCTATTTAATATCAACAAGTGAAAGCGTGTCCTAGCCTCTAATGCTAATGTTGTAGTCTGTTTACTTTTCAACAAATTAAGGAACAATTTTTAATAATCCTATACATTCCTTCCTGTGAAGGAAATAATGTTTCACTCAATAAAGCTGCACTAATCAATATTTTTATATAAACAATGGACCAAACTACTGTGAGTAATGCAAAAGGCTGCTCGTAGTGACATACCTACAGAGAATCATCACCAGTTTTCCCCTCAGCCCTCCAACATCTTAGTATCTTTTAGCTTATTGTTTTGGTTTGATGGACTGCAACTTTACAATTTTGATTCAGTCTCACAACTCTCATCAACCTGGTTTCCAGCAGCAGGCAGCTGTTTTAAACATAAAAGCTCTGATAAACCTACGGTACCAGTGCCCTCCAGTGGACCAAACAGAAAAAATAATAAGTTAGAGACTAGCTGGTGAACATAGTGAAACATTTAGCAGCTAAAGAAACAGATATTTCTCTTTTAGGAGTTGGTGGAGACCAAAACAGAGCTAAAGTGAGAGTTAATATTAGACTTACATTCATCGGGTGGCCAGAAATACAACCCCAAGTAAATGCTAATGTTGCTCTGTGTCTGCTGGATGTGTAAACAGTAGTGATGGCCAAACAAAGCTTCATGAAGCTTTGTGAACCGTTTTATTTATTTTCTGAGCCTACTAGAATGCAATCTTGGTTTAACGAAAAAGTCTCAAGGAATGGGAATTTAATGCGCTTTCAACCCTTTGTTGAACAGAGAGCGCCATCTAGTGGGCTTAGAAAATAAAGAAAATGGTTCATGAAGCTTCATGAAGCTTCATTTGGCCATCACTAGTAAACAGATAATTGTTTGCTTAACATATTCACCAAATCAACTTTACAAGGGAAAAACATGTGATTTTCAGCTTGTTGTGGAGTTTTGCCCCCAAGTGGACAAAAAAACAAAACTAAATAACAGATTAGTACAGCTTTAAAGAATTTAAGAATTCTTAACTTGAGTGCCTCCAGAGGTAGTGTTATACAAGACACTGGCAAAGCGCAATCCCTCCTCCCAACAAATTTAATCTGAAATGAATGGGCTAAAAACCGGGACATAGGCATATCGTCCCAGCACTACATATTTCCCTTTCAAATGTGTCCCAGATCAGGCTGCCCAGCCTCCTACGACGCACTTGGCCCGAATAGGTGTGTCCTTCAGAGATACTAAAGGCTAAAACTGCACCTTCTGCCAAATGGACGATCTACAGAGGATCCAACATCAGCTCCAATCCTAAACGAAATCTAAAGGAGTTTGACATGATATGTTTCATGCTCATTTCTTGCAGTCAGGCATGGAATGGTCTCCTCAACCAGTAATATTGTTTTTATCTTTACATGCAGACTTTACAGGCATTGGGATATGCATGCAGCAAAAGGCTGACAATATTCTCAGCGTCAGCGCCATTTGGTTACATTATTCACACTGATGTGGTAATGATATACTGGTGTTAAAATGATACAACTTCAATAGAAACATGCACATGTTTTGACTTTGGTAGTTTAACTGAGTTAATTATAAGTTTTCCTCTTTTAGCTGTGCATTGCCACACAACTCCTTTAATCTCCGTCATTCAAAGGGCACGATATCATCACCACAAATGCACCATGGGACCGTACATAAAATTTGACGTGCAACTGATAGCTTTCATGAGAAGGCAGCTCTCTGTCAGATGGGGTGTTGCTGTTTACACTAACACGGTGGAGAATCCACGCTTCCAGCTGACTCCTGCTCTCACACAGATGGGTGGCAAAGATTGAGTAAATGAAAAGGTTTCATGCAAACAACTCAGGGCTTTAATGTACAGTGGCATCAACAGCAGCTGATAAACAAACTGAATGTCTGAGGAGTGTGGGATCAGATTACTCTTCTTTACAGAACTGATCTGCACCGTTACTGTATTTATACCCAATATGTGTACCCAAAGTGTCTGAGTATATACATCATTCATACAACTACATTTTTTATTTACAATTAGTCTCACATTGCATGACTCACGCATGGCTAAAAGGAAAAAACGCTCTGGGTTGTTTGCATTTTTTAAAACCAATCACAATGGTCTTGGGACGCAGCAACGGTGGCTCTGCAAAATAGTCTCGGGAAGGAACTTGTTTTGGTGGAACATTTGCAACCGGCAAAAGAAAACACCACATACGATATTAAATTAAGTTAACTGTTCAGGCAATACAGTAATGTGAGCTATTTAAGTTAGCTTGATACATTGCTAAACCTCATTAGCTCTTACCAGTGTATTGCTGCGTGTACTTCGTCCACAACAATCCCACCAATCGGCCCCAAAACATCCCAGTTAGAGAGGAAATGTCGTAAACATATTCTTTGTAAATATTTACAATCATTCTCCGAAATAACCAAGCAGGCCTGCCTTGTTGCACGATCCAAATTGTCTTCAAAACTTGCCATTTTTAGCGAGTAGCTTGCAAGCTGGAAATTTATTTTTGTTTCCCGAAGCGAACAGTGTTAAGGAACGGAAACACAAAGAGAGCGGAAGGAGAGGGACATCCGGCGATTATATTGGAAATGAACTTGAAATTGAAAAACTGGAAATGTCATTGATCCAGACTAATATACATATATATTTCGTAATAACGCTTTTTGAGTAGGAGTGTTGTCAAACAACGCTTGGAGGACTCTTTTGTCCTCAGAGGGTTAAAGATAAATAAATGTATAATCTTAGTGTTTAGTGAAGAAGTGATGGTGCCTGTGTACACGGTGCTTTTTTCTGTAACAATCTGCTGTAGATATCGTGTGGATATCATTTTACTGGACCACTTGTTTTAGCACACTACCAATAAAGTTGTAAGGATTTAAGTGGACTGCATTCATGAAGCGCTTTTCTAGTCTTAACGCCTACTCAAAGCGTTTTACACACTACAGGCACCATTAACCATTCACACACACATTCACACACTGGTGGCCAAGGCTACCGTACAAGGTGCCACCTGCTCATCAGCTAAACATGCTCAAGGACATGTCGACATGCAGGGGCCAGATATCAGTGGCAGTTCTAGACCATTTTAAAGAGATGGCCCAGGCTGGGCCCAAGATGCAATTTTAGGGGGTACCAAATATATTAAGCACAAGCGTTACATACCCCCAACCCTCCACAGCTTTGGTTCTACAAAAGACTAACGATACACATATAACAATAAACACAAGAATACTCATTTAGTGTTAACCTACATTCTATCTATCACTGCACATACACAATACTATCCCATCTTGGGGGATAAATATGGCGTTAAAAAATGTGAAACCAAAAGTCAAATGTAATTTTGAAAATTAACGGACCTTAGTATGTGACACAATGACGTCGTATGTGTCATTTTAAGGAGTCTTTTAAAATCAACCTATAATGTCCTTTAGTTATACTGTAGGGATGTGTTGTAACGGGATAAGATAACATTCTGTCTTGGAGCATTAAAGGGGCGCTATGCAGTTTTGGCCATTTCTTTGCTGTTTTCTCGCTTTTTGCTCACAGGTTTCTCTATAGAGCTCCCCCTACAGCTTCTGAATAGATATTTGGCAGCTCCTATGTTTACTTGTGTCTGACTCCCCGCTCGGTCCGTCTGCCGTTTCCTCTCTCTCTGTTCCTCCGACAATGCTTTCCTAGCTTTCTGCTTTTTCCGGCTCAGCCATGATGATAGTATGAAAAACTCCATCACTACCTTGTTAGCCGGTTACTGAATGGGCGTATGTGTGCAGTGAAGTGAAGCAATTCGTTACATTGCAAGACCTGATGTTATGCGATTCTTCCTGACGCTGAGGCCAGCGGGGTGCTGGCCCGAAAGTTGCAAAGGTGGTTTTTCCGCTCACAGTCGCTAGAGGGAAGCGAGACGACCACCATTCAACCCGAAAAAAAAGTCATATAACCATTCTAATGACTCCGAAGCTGTTACAGCTGTTGTTAAGGTAAATCAAGCTCAAACTAAAAGCTAAACTGAAACTGCATAGTTCCCCTTTAACAGAACATATGCTTGACTTGAAAAAAAGCTTCATTATGTAGTGTATTGTACTGTATCTTTCTCTATCTGTCTGCCTGCCTGCCTGCTGCCTGTCTGTCTGTCTGCCTACATGCCTGCCTGCCTGCCTGTCTGTCTGTCTGTCTGTCTGTCTGCCTGTCTGTCTGCCTGTCTGTCTGCATGTTTGTCGATCCCCCCGCCCCCCCATACAATAGTCCAGTCCAGAGTGTTTCATTACATTGATTGTGACAAGGGGGATGTTTCGGGATTTGGGGGTCCTAAAGCCATGTAAGTCCCTGTTGTGACCTAGATAGAGGCGTCAAGGGAGAATATGAGGAATAAGAGCAGAATCAAAGGGCTGACAGAAAGAGGGTAGAAAAAATAGTGTGTGAGAAGGGCCGTCGGGGGGAAGACGCCAAGGGGAGGAAGAGCAGGAAGGGCGAGGGAGAGTGAAGTAGATTTCAGAGGGAGGGATAGTCTCTTGAGTTAATGATGAGAGGATAAAACACTTCCCACCTCTCTCCCTCCATCTCTCATCGTGGCAGAATCACAGTACTGAAGGCTGACGCTGCTTCCACAGCCAGGGGGCACTCTGATCCCTTTTTCTACAGCCATTCCTGTTTCTCCACAGAGCCACTGGCCCAAGGTCATGCTTTTTTGCATGCCCTCCAGCTCAGCATTAGTATTCTGCTAGCCGATCGGCAGACCACAATGTAAGGGAATGAAACCTTCTGTCTGCTCCACAGCCTTCTCTGATGGCTCATTTTGGCTCCTGATGAGACCATTTGTAATGGAATTGATAAAGGATGTTGCTTGGTGTTTGTGTGTGTGTGTGTGTGTGTGTGTGTGTGTGTGTGTGTGTGTTGGCATTTGTGCGTGTTTGTGATCAAACGCTTTTGTCCCCAGACAAATGAATAACTACTTTATTAAAACCTCTGCCAACATTTTTTCTCATAATACGTTTTATTTTGCCAGAGGTGCGTGTATGTGCCATTGTTAAACAGAAAAAAAAAACCTCACGTTTTAATGATGCAAATAGTGCTGATTTTGTACGTGTCAAAACAGTTTGGTTCCAAGTTATGAGATTTCACAAGACACTCGCGGTCCTATTTTTGATGATGTAAGGTCCTCTGTATTTCTGAAATAACACACACACACACACACACACACACACACACACACACACACACACACACACACACAGCATGCAGCCTTCCAGTGCAACTGCATTTGGCTGTCCGTTAGTCCAAAATCTTCCCATCATTATTTACAATAAATTTGTCTGGGGCTCTATTCAAAGTAGACAGTTTCACTGTCTAATCAGAAATCAGTCTGGACAGTGACATCTTAGCACATGGGAACGCACTGGATGATTAAAATATGTTCATAAGTGCAGTGTATCAAAGTGATGAGGGTAAATCATAGTACATTAATCAGTTTAATCCAATAACATATGGCTGTAGGCCGCGGTGGTGTGTGTTCAGCTGGCAATGTATCATCAGGGAGGGGTTGAAGAAGGAAGGCGGGAAATTAGGGGCATGAAAAACAAAATAAAGGAAATCTCTTGTGAAAACATACCTACACTCAATTGTTTTGGCACTTGAAATTAGTCTACAAAAGTCTTTGGTTTACAAAAGTAGCGTAATATATGAACTAAAATAAAATTTTGTAATATGGCTTTTTGAGTAGGAGTGTTGTCAAACATCGCTTGGACACGCTTGTGCGTCTTTTGTCCTCAGAGGGTAAAGGATGAATGAATGTAATAATCTTAGTGTTTATCAAGGACGTGATGGTGCCTGTGTACACGGTGCAAAGGAAGTAGTAAAAGCAACTACAGTTAGAAATATGGAGCACTTTGTTATGTGGGTGGGTGTGTAGTTGGTGCTGAGGGAAATCATCTGATTACTGTCTGATGAGCAGTTGATGGTTGGCTGAGCTAGAATCTGGACGTTAATGTGACCCATTTGGGTTTTTCAAGACTTTTGTATAGAAGCCCTCCCAGATTAGGAGGCATTATTAAGCACAACAGTTTGTACTGTTAAGCCCTAAAATTCCCTACAGCCCAAAAATATTCATACATCATCATTAAAACAAAATCATAAACAATGGGCTCTTCCAAGGGCGTAGCGGGACATGCCCCCCGCATTTAACCTGTCGGTGCCCTTCGTCCCCCACACTTACAACACGTCTGAGAGTATTTGAATACACCGTAGGTAGTCGAGTATGTACGTTTCTCAGGCTGCGTCATTTGATGGATAGACTCATATAGATATAGGCAATAATAAAATAATATATAAGAAAAATATCCACAAAAATATAAGGAGGAAAACTCATTTAAATATGCAATAATTAGGATCAGTGTATATGATGGAATAGTGGCATTAGAATGTGCCAGAGGCCACCGAATTTGGGATATTACGGCCAAAACGGTCCCGGGAGAGGCACGCTCCCGGACCCCCCTACCCTAGTTAACTGTTCTTTATCTCATCTGAATGCAGAGCCAGACCATTAATTGAGACAGGCTGTACTAGAGACAGGTCTTTATTTTATATATATATATATATATATATATGTGTTACGATACCGTTATCAGTATCTGAAAAGCCTCCGGTACTGCCTAAAATGCTGGTATCGGTATTGGCGATGCACCGGCCTGATACCACGTAATTTAGCCCCAAAGAAAATCTACTTTAAAGTGGTTTATTTCTGTTCTTTTTCCGATATGACTGACTGTCAAACTGGATAATAAAGAAACTTCTATGGCATTCATTGTTTGTGTTTGTTCATGTTTCACGAAAGGTTTAACCCGAGCCATACAACAAAGATAGCAATCATGTCACACCCATACAGGGATAGTAGTATACAGCTGTTAAAACATGATAAAATATATAACATGGTATCAGATCGGTACTCGTATCGGCTTAAGTTCAGGTATCGGAATTGGTATCGGGAAGCAAAAAATGGTATCGGAACATCTCTAGTCTTCATATACAGTATGTGTGTTGATCGCTCTATGGTGTTTTTTGCCCCCAACTGCTCCTTCCAGGCAGCGCTGCGACCGCTGCCTTCAAGGCACCTAACTCTAACCTTAACCTTAACCCTATCCCTAACCATAACTAGTGCCTAATCTGCCTGGAAGGCGCCGTTGGGGGCAAAAAACACAGGGTAGGAACAAACGGCAGATATCGTCGTAGGGTTTGGAGGACTGGTTGGAGCACAGAGTGGTGAGAATGACATGACTCCATTATAGGACAGGTGATAGGTCATCTTGTTATTGTCCTTCTTGCCAGAGGCCTTTATTTGGGGCCAGCCTGTATCTAAATACTAGCTTTTATTACAAAATCAGGTTTTTATTTCAATTTCAATTTCTTGGAGCCAATGTCCAGTGGCTGCTGCAGGAACTGCAGTGTGAAACATACCAGCACTGGCTTCAGTATTCATTATTCAGCCGTAGTAGTGGCTGCTGTTTGATTTCAGTGTTGGAAAGCCCATGGACTGACAGGGCTGGAAGTTGAAATAAACTCCACTGAAACTAACTTCACACACACAAACACAGTGGTGTGATGAGGCACACAGGGCTGTGGACATGATGACGTCTGAGCTGTGTGAAGACGAACTGAAAGGATTAATTGTTCTTCTGTATCTCTGTGGATTATATAGCAGCGTAAACATGGCTATCAACAGCTCAGAGTCATAAAAGTCTGAACAGAGGTTTTTGCTTTTAGTTTTTTGTCGCACAAACCAGGCTGAGAAAGCACATCAGAGAAAGGCTGCAAGTGTGTGTGTGTGTGTGTGTGTGTGTGTGTGTGTGTGTGTGTGTGTGTGTGTGTGTGTGTGTGTGTGTGTGTGTGTGGGTGGGTGAAAATCTCATTTAAAGACAATTTAAAGCACTGAACTCATTATATATGCACTCATATTTGATGTTAAGCAAATCTGGTCCATGCTGGTGATTTCCTGTATGTTATGATGTATGGAAATGTCATGAGTGTGCATGTGATTCTACGTTAATGCATAGTTGTTTATTTTATTTGTTTTTACATTAGAAAAAACTTCTGCCAATGTGCATGTTGATGTCTCCACATATATCACATATTTTTTATATTTTTTAATTTTTATATTTTACAAATGTCAGTGTTAATGTATGCAAGTGTAGACTTATTGGATTCCATTGGCAACTAACAGTATTATTGTGATTGCAATCTCTTTTAAAAATATGTTTTTATCTTACAAATTTGATTTGCTACATATAATTTGGAGGGAATTTAATTGATTGATTACTGGCAATGATTTTTACAATTTCGGAAGTGTGATGTGTGAAGCGTGAGGAGCCACACGGCCCAGGACTATGGATTTTTTTCACAGCAGACATTTTGACTTGTCATAGAAAAGCACAGCTGAAAGTGATAACCTTAACAATGGCTCAATTCCATCAAGTGTCCCAGTAAGCTATCTCAGTGAGTCATCATGCACAATACCAGGGCCTCTCCTAAGTGGAATGCAGCCATCATTAATGGTTTTGAATACACCTGTGCTTTTCCTTCTATGACAAGTCAACATGTCTGCCGTGAAAGAGGTCCATTGACGGACCGTAGGGTTCACATCCTTTGTCACGTACTCTGTCGTACAGGTCTTCTCCACGCTTTATACACCAAACATTTTCGCCCATCTTGCCTTCAGGGAGGTGTCTGAGACAGTAGATTTATCTGTCAAGTAACTTATAGATCACTATAATATTAAACAGACAAAACAACATTATTCATACTGTATTCTTTAAATACTTCATACAAAATACAGTATTTAATGCCACTATTTTTCAAACAGAATTTACTCAAATCTTTTACATTTCTACTCCACATTTCTAATGCAAATTCTAGTTGATCTTAGTCTATATCCACGATGTTCCGCTTCTAGGATTGCTCCGTCACCTTCCTCTTTCTTTGTGTTGGCGTTCTAAACTCCGGTGGATTTCTGAGGACTATGGTTAACTGCTCCTCAGATCTCTGCAGGGTAAATCCAGACAGCTAGCTAGACTATCTGTCCAATCTGAGTTTTCTGTTGCACAACCAAAACAACTTTTGAACGTACACACGTTCCACCAAAACAAGTTCCTTCTCGAGGCTATTTTGAAGCGGCACCATGGCTCTGTCCGGTGCTTGGCGCCGCCCAAGACAATTTTGATTGGTTGAAAGAAATGCCAATAAACCAGAGGACATTTTTTCTTCCATCCCAGAATGCTGTGTGGACTAACCAGACCCTCCTCTGCAACGCTGTGGAGAAAGGTCTGGCTATGCGAGACTATGGCCACTTCCAGCCCTGACAAAATGTAGCAACGTGTGACACAGCCAATAAACCAGAGACACACACACACACACACCATATAAGAGAAAACATAACTCAACGCTGTTGCATACCGTTTCACACTGTTCAGAGGAAAATGTTGTTCAACCAGGAAACTGTAGCAAAACGGTGCACATTGTTTTGTGATTGAACTTGCCCCAGGCTGACCCTCCCACTCCACACTCTAGTCCCTCCCAGTCTCACCAGTTTGTGTTTGGCGTCGGTGAGGTGCGTCTCCTCGTAGCTGTCGTCGTGGGTGGTCCAGCTGTACGACACCAGGAAGTGGAGGATGGGCGGGTGGTAGGTGACCTCGGGACGCGCCCAGCGCACAACCAGAGCGCTAGCGTTCACATGCTGCACCTTCATGTTGATGGGAGCACTGCTGCATGCTGGGAGGCAGGAACAGAAGACAGCAAGGAAGGATGGAGGGGGACATTTACAGGAAAGGAGGATGGTGGAAAAAAATAATGAAAGGGAGGAATTAAAGAAACCAACAAAGTGAAGGAAGGTGAGACGTGAGTAAAATCAGATAAAGAAAGGAGAGATGAGAAAAGTGGAAATGAGAGGATGTCCCGGAAAGGAAAAAAGGAAGGAAGGATTGGGGTGAAGGAGGAATTAGGAAAGCAATGAGAATTAAAGGGAGGAGGAGAAAAAGAGAGAGATTTAATGACATAATACATCAGCTCAGCTTATCTTAAATAATACACTCAGACAGAGAGATACTGAGAGAGAGACTGAAAGAGAGAGAGAGAAAGAGAGAGAGAGAGAGAGAGAGAGAGAGAGAGAGAAAGCGGGAGAGGTGGAGAGAGAGAGAGAAAGTGAGTGTTATGTGAGCGTGAGTTGTATTCATGATGTGTTATTAATATTGCCGTGAGACATTCTGAGTCATCCAGACACACAGACACACACACACATTTTGTCTAAAGGGTCCAGTAACCAGTAACAGACACGTTCATATATAGTCTCCTTCAGGCAAAAGGGAGCCAACTGACTCTGTCTTTAACTATCTGGCAGAGGCAGAAATGAAGCCACACACAAACACACGTTTTATTATGAATTTAACAATACACACTACTGCATAATAACGCTCCATTCATTGTAACTGGGCCAGCCCTGCACTGACTGCTACTGAGCACTATATGTCTCTGTTTGACCAGTGAGCTTTCCTGCCCAGACATACTATGGATGGCAGTATTTGATTTCTGATATTTTATAATTATAACTGTAAATTCTTAAATACTGAATGGGGACCAGGCCTTTGTCTGAAACAGGTTTAAATGGCAAAGGGCTTTTTCATTTCCCCCTATACCTTGGGGTAAATGCAGAGGGTACATTCATGTGTAAATGCACTTGGTAAATAATGGAAATATTATAAGTCAAATGCAAATTTCAATGCTAACTTCCTGTATGTTTATCAGATTTAACAATACGTAGTATACATTTCCACAGACTTATTTCATCAGTATAACACTATGTCATACTCACACTTCAGTGTATCTTCTCTTACAGAAATACTGTACAATATTTCAAACTTTTCTTTTTCCATTCTGCCATTTGGCAATTGCTGTTAAGCTACCGTCAGTGAAACGTGACACTTTCTGTGCAGATGTTTTCCATTAAAAGCCTTTTAGCAACTCAAAGGACATTGTCCCTGTTGGGCTTTTAATGTGACACATCTGCAGGAAGTATTCTGTTCATTTCAGTGATGGTAGAGCAACAGCGACTAGAAATAAATAGAGAAAGAACAGTTTTTGTGTTAAAAAAAGAGACCTATAGAAGCATTGTGGTGAGCATAACATGACTGTGTTAAGTGATGGAATTAGTGCTGTAGAAATATATACTATGATAAATATGAGAATGTATCATGTACACTATTAGAGTACAGGTAAGTCCCCCCATCCCATTATTTTACTACTGGCCTTTTTTTTAATAGTGGCCACACACTAGTATTATTTGAATACCATATGAGAATTTAAAACATACAAGATGATACATAGCAGTACGTCTAATATTAAGGTAAACGTGGCCTCAGACGTTTAATTACATCATTTGTGCCGAGGAGCATTCAGTTTCTGAACACATCAGACACTGGCACATAGACATTTTATAATGTGCACTATTGATTATTTATTTAATTATTTATTGATTCATCTTAGCTATTGGACTATTTTTTGCATGTCACCACCATTGCTGCGTTGTTGTTGTTTATGTTCTGTTTTCTGTATCCTCTACGTCTTCAATGTTGTTGGATGTTTGGTGTGGTTTATATTGTTTTTGTTATTTAGCCTACTATTGTCTGTGCTCAATGTTCAATGTGACTCCCTTGAGTGCAAAACAAATTCCCCTCGGGGGCAATAACGGTTTCATTCATTCATTCATTCATTCATTTAGTCGTTTAATTAATGTTTCTGGACAAATCGACCATTGACATGAAATCCAGAAGATAAGATCAAAAACAGCAGTTTTCTGTTTTGTTTTTAAGTAAATGGCCAAAGTATGTGGACCCTTGTACTTCTGGTCTGAAGCTCTGTTTTTCAAGGTTGGGACTCAGCCCCTCAATTCCACAGCAGGGAACTATTAGTGTTACAGTCGACACGTCGTTTAGAGAATACGTGACAAAGGATGTGAATCCTGCTGTCCGACTGACGTCCTGGGCCCTGTAGCTCCTCACACTTCACACATCACACATCACACTTCCTACATTTTAAAAATCACTGCAGTAATCAAAATCCTGTCATTAATTAAATTCCCTCCAAATAATATTTGGCAAATCAAATTTGTAGGATAAAAACACATTTTTTAAAAGAGATTGCAATCGCAATAATGCTGTTAGTTGCAACAACAAAAAAATCTGATAAACAACCCAATAACCCATGAAACTTTATAGCAACAGGTTAGGGAAGGCCCTTTCCTGTTTCCACCAACAAGTCCTCCAAACCTTTCAACGATATATGTTGTTTATTCCTCTAATACATAGGAGCCTTTCATAAATTAGCGCCCCTAAGTGTTAACAGGAAATACGACCCACAGACGCATTTTCTGTTCTCATCTCTAAACAACAGAAATTAACGGTCGCGGTTTTAAACACGTCATTGACGTTCACTGTCACAGTTTGGTTAGGTTTAAGCACCAAAACTACTTGGTTAATTTTAGAAAAAGATCCTGGTTTGGGTTTAAATCAGACGTTAAGTTACTTAACTTGCGGTTACGCAAGTAATGCAGAAAATTACGTTTGTTCCTTAAAGTAAAAAAAAACTCACCATTTACTAGTGATGGCCAAATTAAGCTTCTTTTTATGAGCCCACTAGATAGTGCACTTGGAGGAAGGACTGTGGAGGAAGGTCAATGCGAGACTACTGGTAGACAGTCTCGTTTCAACGTAACAATGCCCCCGTGCACAAAGTCAGGTCCATAGAGAAACAGTTTTCCCAGTTTGTTGTGTGGAAGAACTTGACTGGTCTGCACAGAGCCCTGACCTCAACTCCATCCAACACTTTTGGGATGAACTGGAACGCTGACTGTGAGCTAAATACTGTATGATCACCCAACATCAGTGTTAGACCTCATGAATGCTCCTGTTGCTGAATAGGGGCAAATATTATAATCCCTGCGTGTTCTAAAATGGTGGAAAACTGGAAAGAGTGGAGGTTGTTGTTAGCAGCAGACTGATGATGGAATAACATGTTTAACATCACTTATTGGTGGAATGTTTGAGTGTCCACGCACTTTGGTCAGCTTATCGGTAGTGTAACTGTATGCGAAGCAGCATTAATTACACTGCTCACTGCTGCATAAGAGGGAGTAGCGTATTACCATCAAGCAATGCACATAATGATTATTCCAAACACTGTATCATATTATGCAAATGCAGAAGGTAATTCGATGATGAACACGGGTTGATTGAGAATAGAGCTCACGTGCCTGGTGGAACCAAATTGATTAGCTTGCTCATAAAGAGCTGCAGTGGAGTTTTTCTATTCATAACCTGCAGTCAAGCCCCATGTGGCTTAGCATTACTAAAGCCATTAGTCACACACACACACACACAAAGGCACACACGTTCACAAAGTAGAACACACACATGCACATACACCATTTGGAAGTCAAGCAGTGAATGACCTCTATGCAGGGAAAACATATTTAACAGATTATATCAACAGGCCCAGTCGGACATGCCCTGTATGTGTGTGTGTGTGTGCGCATTGTCACAAGTTAGAACATTAACACCACCATAACTTCAGTCCTAGCAGCATAGGGCTACATTTACAATGTGAATTTAAAGCTTATGGAGGAATTCTAAGTAATGACACCCATATGATACAAGACTTTCGTGATCGCACACCACCCCCACCCCTCCTTCACACAGTTGCTAGTAGTCAAGGAGGACAAAAACAAGATGGACTCTTCAGAAGAGGTAATAATCTTCACTCGAGTTTCTGCGCTGAAAGTCACCGGATGACACCATTTTGTAACCATAGCCATACTGAGAAATACAGAGAGAGTTGTGTGGAGCTGATAGTCTTAATTAGCTTTGTATCAACTCATGTGGCAATGGCTTGAATGCCACAGACGTTCATTAATATATTTCTGTTTAGAAATTGGTGTCGTCCAGCGACTTTCGCGCGCAGAAGCTTGAGTAATGTGTTTTACGTCACCGCTGAGAATGGGCAACAGCAGCGTTCATCTTTGGAGACAAAGAGGACATACAATTTACGAGATAATTACATCTTCTGAAGAGTCTATCATGTTTTTTAATCCTCCGTGTTAGCAACTGCGTGGAGGAGGGGTGGGGGTGGTGCGCGATCACCGAAGGCTTGTATCATGTGGATGGAACAGTGTTGTTGTCATTACTTGGAATTCCTCATGGGGGAGACAGAAACTACGCACTATAGCTTTAAATTTAAAAATAAGTGAAATAAAGCAGTAAGTTAGAGGAGTAGCCCAAACAGTAAAACATAACAAGTAATGGTAATAAAACAGGGCATTTTGTCCTGCTTTTTTGAATAATATACTTTCATAATTCCAAACACATTTACAGTAAAAAGAAAAAGGGTTTCCAAAGGTTTTCCCATTTGAATGTGACAATTCTGTGATTCGGTTATAGTTTGATTTCAAAGGGAGTGTCACCTTTAAACTGGTCTTTCATCTTATGTACCTGTTGTTGTGTTACAGTACTTGTCAGTCAGTTCAATTACTATTTGTACCACAAATGAAGCTTTCCACCGTCACTTAAAGGATATTAATAAATAAATAAACACCAAATTACAATATTTTACGGTTCCATCATAAGGTTTTATCCAGGTGACCTGATTTACGGCCTGGGGCAGCCGAGTGGGGTGGGGTGGGGTGGGATGATGTTTGAGGAGATCATATTCTGCTTATGGCTCCAAAAAGTCAGCCGGAGAGGCCAGTGGAAGTCTTGGACAGCCTGCTCTTCACCAAGGGTGTATGTTTTGTTTCAACTTTGGGGGGGGCGGGGAGACACATAACAACGGCGGGGGGTCATCCCCCATAATAATAATAACTTTGGGCATCTAACTTTTCAATTCAATTGTTGCATTCTGGTGAAATTGTATGCAACAATTTACGGTGCAAATTGTCTGCATATTCAAAACATCACGCGTGTTTCCAGATGTTTTTTTTTACAAATAATGTTCATCTCAAGAACAAATTTGTAAGAGAATAACACCTTGTTAAAGCCAGAAACTCCAAAGTTTAAATCTACATACATCTTCAATCAGGGTAAGATATCAAAGAAGTATATTTCCAACAATTTTTAAAAGTGGGTTATTTAAAATGGTAGTACCAGTTATTTACCAGAAAGCATTGCTGTGCTAATCTGAGATAAAGTGCTTGTGTCTTCATCAGCGTACCTGTGCTATAAAGCTGTTACTACCGTAGTAAGGTGATGAAGAGACCTTCTTATGGCTTTCATCAATGATAAACGGGCCATGACGCACACACACACACACACACACACACACACACACACACACACACACACACACACACACACACACAGGGGAGAGGTCTGGATGGCAGTGAGTGATGGGGACTATAGAGCCCAATCACACAGAACAGAACATGCGTAGAGGGGGTGTCGGACACAGGTACAACCCACATAGGACGTCTCTGTCTGTCTCTCTCTCTCCCCCTCTCTTTCTCCCTCTCTTTCATAAGTCTCCGAGAGGCCATTTGGAGGAGGAAAGGACATCTTTGGCCCTGCAGCATGTTGACCACAGTTGATCGATGAGCGGGTCTTAATTGTGAGTCGGTCTGCGGGGCTTTGCAGTCGGATGGATTGGGTGGGAACTCAGTCACATACAGGCCTCTCTGCTGTTAGTCATGCACCATATGTACTGCAGTAAAGGGGCTGGTGCCAAATCCTGCTTCATACTGTTATTAATTGTGTACAGTTAAAGGAGTATGGAGATCATGAGCATCCAAAACCCTTTGTTCAAAGCACTTTTGATTTATCTTCATTCTTCAGCACCCACTGAGGTGCCTTTAAGCAGGACACAAAAAGTCCAACTTGAACTGCTGTTATTAAGAACTGTGCATGGCAGTCATCCAATGAAGAATATGGGAAGGCAGTGAGAAAGGGAAGGAGGATAGTCTACATTGCTTCAAACTCTGTGTAACAGTGTTGTGTACCCAGGTATCAACAGTTAGCGAGTAACCTGATCCAAACAATAGGACTAACGACCCACACTATGAAAATAAGACCCAGATTGTAGAAAGAAATGATTTATCCTTTAACAATGAGCTAGGTCCAGGAAAACTTCAGTCAGCAATGATTGCTGCACACATTAACACAACATTTACAGTACAAAACATACTGAGGACATTTGGATGACATGTCAACTTTCCTAAATACTAACCTTGTGTTTTAAATGAGGGGGAACGCTGTTCCAGGAGTAAAAGTCGGAATGGAACGGCGTTCCCTTTCAGTTTAAAAAATAGAGTGACATTTTTTTTTATTTGGGTAAATCATTTATAACCATTTTACCATGTATATCTATGCATCTCCGCATCTTTTGCAGTGTTTCTACAGTTTTTTTTTCCCGAGCTTATTTGAACGAAGCGCAGAAGCTTGTTAGCTTTGCCGCTTGTTTTCAGACACAACAGACAAAGAAGATGTGGCTCGCTTTGAAATTTCTTTAAACTTCAGTGGCGTCTTTCAGATGTAACATTTTGATTACTTGGCCGTTCATGTTTCTATTGTTGAAATTGAAGTCAGCGTGCCTTAGGTCTTTTTAAAATGTCCACTATTGATAGCTAAAGTTAACGTGCGTCACGTAACGTTAGTTTACTAGGCTACAGACTGGATGGAGGTAGGATGGCCTACAATTCGGCGCAGGCCTACAATTCTGCCCTTTTCACATAATTTAATATCAGAATTCCAATACAGGTGGATAGTTAAATAGCCTAAATGGTTTGTATTAAAGGGGTGGTTCAGAATTTTGGACATAGGGCCTCATTTTCAAGTTAGCCAGTGTGTTATTTATCAGCGGAGACCGTTTTCAACACTTTTCATCCAGTTCCTTCCAGTAGCGCAAGTCAACAGTGATCTGCCAGCTTGCCACTAAAAACTGTTTTACCCACTCCACAGTACACCCAAGGCAAATAAATTATAACGCCAAAATATCGATGTAAATGTCTGTGTTGATAGAATAATGTTAGAAATAAAACTACCCGCTTCTGCTGGCTGAGTTCAGGCTGAGTTTCAGGAAAATGGAATAAACTATCACAGGGAGGGGGGGACTAGAAAGAAAATGACTCATGCACTTCAGCTGCTGCTGTATAGGTTTTCACTTTACAACAGCACCTGTGTGTTGTGTGTTTGTATGTTGTCAGGTTCGGGGGAGTGGTGGGTTTAGAAACCAACGAAACACTCACACACACTTTCGAGTTGGACCCTTCGCCCACTCAGCTGTGGCTATGGTTTTATAGCTCAATTGTAAATCTTCTCTTTGTTTTTTCCCCAGCCGTCCTTCCTCCTCCTCCTCCTCCTCCTCCCCCTCATCTGCCTCTTCTGCATTTCCTCTGCAAGCCTTATAGATCTGCTTACAGCAAACATGTCCCACTTCAGTGCTCAAGGACATACTGCAAGCACAGTGTGACAGGACACACACATACAGTACATGTGTGTGTGTGTGTGTGTGTGTGTGTGTGTGTGTGTGTGTGTGTGTGTGTGTGTGTGTGTGTGTGTGTGTGTGTGTGTGTGTGTGGCCTAGTCGGCCATATGGAAGTGTGTATGAGGGAAAGGAGGGGAGGAATCCTGCTAGGACAGTTGACACGGCACAGATGCTGGGCCACGTGCAAACACTTACAAATACACAGAGAAACACTCACACACATGCACACACACACACACACACACACACACACACACACACACACACACTGTACAATGTGTGGTGTTGTTTGAGTGGTAATGAGGCAGGAGTGGGAGGACGGCTGGTGGGCCTCCCACTGCCTTATGGTAGGGGAGTTACCCAGCTCGCCCAGACCACACACACACACACACACACACACACACACACAAGGCAATCAGCTTCCTCTGGGCATATGAGCAACACTGAATATCCCTCATTTATTAACATTAAGAAATGTCACCATCCAGGAGTAATGTGAGAATGTTGAAGCAGTTTAGAAAGAGAAGAGGGGGGAGTTTAATAGATCAGTAGGATGAAAAAGAGGTAGCACTATATGCACTATGAGAGTGTCTTAGTGGATGAAGTTAAACATATGATCACGCTGAAATATAATAGGAATAAAACGAACAGTGTGCAGTCGTAAAACCAGTAATACATTCTATGTAATATGCAGTGCAGCATATGGAATTCTTTTGTAAAAAATAAAAACCTTAATGTGTATGTGTTTCTTATTTTAGAACTCAAAATAAATCAAATAAATCTACATCTCAAATTAATCTATCTCATATTCCTTTCAATTCAGCACTTAAACATGTTCATCATCATGTTGTTCATTACTATCATGACCTAATTTAATGATTCATAGAAAATAATGATTTTAAATGACTCGAGGCAGCAATATTTCTCTTTTTTAAGACTTTTACAGTGACCAGGCTGAGTATTTTCTCAATCTATGTTGGCTTGTAGTCTTGATCAACACATTCTCACTCCCATCGCGTCAAAAAGAGACGCTTGGTCAGAAGCCTTTGCCATTTGTTACTGACGCAAAAAGTCTCCTTTAGCGTCATATTTAGATGCTCTGGGTCAGGATGTACGTTTAACTGACATGTGGCACAAGAACGGTAGGTTTAGGTTTAGGAAAAGATGGTGGGTGGGGTTACAAAATGTACGTTTCAGTGACACACGGGACAAGAACCCCTAAATCCTATGTAGTTTGACCCATCCACCACCCCAACCAACCTCCTTATTCAGATTTTCCGTCCTTTATACTACACTCTACCGTTACCTCTCTTAATACCACGTCATCTTACATCGCCGCTGTCGAGTTGCTGCTCGGCCCGGGAGTGAGAACGGGTTACCTTGGTGTATAGTCTGCATTACAACTGAATTGAGTGAAAACTTTAAAAACTTGAGTTACTGTAGAAATTGCCCTATATTGATTTAAGTGCCGGGTCAAAGAGGATCTGTATGGACACCTAAAAAGTCGAAGTGTACATCTGAAAGTCTTAGCACCACTACTGTACCTTTGGAAGCCTCGGTGCCGTACGGCCCGCTGCCGCTGTCAGTTAGATCCGGCAGCCAGGCGTCTTTGACTGCTGACTTGAAGACGTGGCGGTTGTCCAAGCTCTGGATGGGCCTGAAGTTGCTGCGCAGATACTCCACTGACTTCACATGGTCCTGCTGCTCTGTGGTGAAGATGGAGTAGAAAGCCTCCAACTGGTGCCGGCGGAGAGCACAGACATGGTAGAGACAGAAATGGAGAGAGAAGAGTGGAACACGAGAGGAGTTAGCGCCAGGCACAACTCCCATCCTGTGGCCATTTGGAGTTGGTGGTTTTTTGCATCCATCATACAGCAGCAAGAACCACTTTTACTCACTCCCCAATATACACATTGTGAGAATGCAACGCAGACATCTAATTGATATACAAAAGAGAAAATAAAATTTTAATGAGCCCCATGAGGAAAGTGGGTCACTGCTGCAGCAAAGCAAAGACCTTTTTTAAGACATCAAAAACATGGAATTCAAAGGAGAATATTCAGAACACATGACCAATAATCCCAATATATGAAAAGCATATTCAATAATATATCCAAGTGAAGGATATGAATAAATACTAAATACATTGCAGAATATCACTGGGACACATTTATACTGTGGGAACATCATTGTTTTTTTCCATTTCTGTTTGTTTATGAATTAAACAAATTAGATACAACATGGTATGCAGTGAGCATGCTGGCAGGTATATTTTTTCCAGATTTGAGTTTTTATGCTAAGTTATAGGGGTGTCCCCGACTAAGTCGAATCAGAATTGTCAAGTCTTGCCTATCGTTGACTGATCATGGTCACGGATCATGGAAAGTGAAACTTAAATCTGTCATGGGGCGGTTGGATTTATTTACCCACTTTAAAAAGATTTTTTTAAAGCTTCAAAGATTCTCGACAGTATGTGGTCAAGCGAGCAAGAGAGTGACTAAAGAGAGCGAGCGTCGTCATAAAAAAGCAATGAATCAGAGAAATATAATGTTGTTTTCGACGATTCATCACTAGAAATGCAGCTGTAGCAAGCATCTCACTATCACGTAACGTTATCCACATTCATATTAAGATGCAACAAATGATATATCCAGCTACAAAAAAGCATGAAAGTCGGAAGTTAGAACATAAGTAAAAGACTTGTTGCTATGAAGATGATACACCGTCTCATCTCGTCTTATTGGTGTAAACTGGCAGCTTTCAGAACGTTGCAGACCGGGCGTTGCAAGTAGCTGCAAGTTTCCACTCATCTCGTCCAGAACCTTTAGTCTGAGCTGGACTTTACGGTGCTGCGAGGATTTGACTGTGAGACTCGCAGTCGAATCAGGCTCTTTCCAACAAAGCATTGAATATTCAATTAGTTGGGTTCACCCCTGCTAAGCTAAACTACATTTTCTGCTATTCCTTTAAAAGAAGTGCATCTGTCAAGTCCAACATGTGACATAATGTGTATCCGCTCGTAAAAGAAGATAAAACAAACTTAAAGAGAGGTTAAAACCAGGTTTATCAGGATGTCCAAAGCCATGGCCTCTGCCATGACCAGAATCCAGAAACATAACAGGAATATAGTCTGTCACTGCAGGGAGTTCAGTACAAGCATAATGAAGTGACATATGGATATAACAAAGATGCAGTCAGTGTTTTTTTGCATAAAGCAACCATAGACATACTCCAAACAGCACTACAGGTATTGTTTGAGTTGGCCAAGTCCTTGAAATAGTCAGTGTTTTGATAAACACATTGAAATAAAGAATTGTTGTCACAAGTAATGCCACATTATTTGCAGAGACTGCATCTGAAAGAGCCAATGCCCAAAAAGCTTGGCCCATCAGCATTCTAGATCCAGTAAATCTAGTTGCCAAACTCATGCCAGATGCATGATGAATGGTGAGTCAGAAATATTCAAAGTACACTGGTCTGATTCTGGTGGCCAATTGTGGCCCAAAGATGCAGTCACAAAGAGGCAGTCATATTGAACTGGCCATGAAACACAATAAAATACTAAAATGTAACAATCTAATAAGATGGATATTTGCATATTCAGATCATTCAGACAATTTGAATAAGAAGCTTTCAAAACAAGTCAGATTTCCAGGCTTTAAACCAGACAATTAAACCACCAGATAGATGAAAAGTCACCTTCCTGATCCAGACCTCAGGGCCCTGAGGGTTTTCGATCCAAAAGGTCTCCTACCAGAGGAGATGTTTGAATCTGTCGAGTGCCAATCCTCCCTCCACCTGTTACTTCAAAAACATGAACTTTCAGTGAGTGTGGGTCCTCGTGGCCTGTATCTCTGAAGTGCTGTCCCAGGGAATAATTGCGGTTTTGGAGTTCCGAATGCATATTCATGTACTGCCAGTCTTTCTTTCAGGCTGTATTTTTTTTGCATAAAGCAACCATAGTCACACTCCAAACGGCACTATAGATAGGGTTGAAGTTGGCCAAGTCCTTGAAATAGTCAGTGTTTTGATAAACACATTGAAATAAAGAATTGTTGTCGCAAGTAATGTCACATTATTACATTATTTGCGGAGACTGCATCTGAAAGAGCCAAGAGCCAGCCCCAAAAAGCTTGGCTCATCAGCATTCTAGATCCAGTAAATCTACTTGCCAAACTCATGCCAGACACGTGATGGATGGTGAGTCAGAAATATTCAAAGTACATTGGTCGGATTCTGGTGGCCAACTGTGGCCCAAAGCTACTTCAAGTGCTGCTAAAAGGGCTGATTATCTGACACAACTGGCCCAACCCCCGAAACCTGGCCAAATCTAGCAAAGATGTATGAGCCAAAGCAATCTTACATTCAATTACACCCGACTGGATTTGGCTGAATACTTGGTTTGGGAAACTAGAAAGTCTTGAAAGGCTGGACGTCAATGCAAGTAGAAGAAATTTGTATACTGTAGTTGCTGTGATTGGTGAAACGGTTCCCGAACTTGTTGGAATATGAATTCAGCTGCCATGTTATCAAGCTGTGAACATTTTGTACTGCTTTGGGTTAATGTTGAAGTTGGCCTCTTCCTGCATGTTGCCATTTGTCAGATGCGTGCTGGGTTGCAAGACGTGCGACCAGACATGGATTTGCACTGTGTGACTGAAGTGTCATCTTTCTGTCTGTGTTGGCAGATGGATACTCTGTACAATGTGTTTGGAAGCAATGCACGCAGACAAACAGCTTGTGTGCAAGGGAGTGTTGGAAAGAGGAGGGGGTGTTGAGAGGCAGATTTAGTTTATAAAAGGTAAATATCTCAGTGAGGGGATGTCTGAGCACAGCAAATTCTTTCTGTGACTGTCTTTGTACGACAATCAGATGCTCTGAAATAAAAAAATTGAAAAACAGAAACTAAACCACAGCAAAATAAGGGGTGAATGAATTTTGAGGGATTGTCCTTAACTGATTTGACTGATTATTGTGAGTTAGACTGACAAAGTGACTCTCCTCCAAACTCCATTCTTGTGGAGAACAAAAAGTTGGATTAAAAAGACAGCGTTTATGAATTCAGATTGAAATTACACTTTTAATCCATTAATCACTTCTCTTGTAGTGGAAGCCTACTAGGGGTGTCACGATTCTTCAAATCCACAATCTGATTTGTCTTTCGATTTTAAGTTCACGATTTGATTACATTTTCAATTTAAACATTTTCTTTTCAGCGGTGGTGGCAATGCCACAATAGAAGCCACTAGATGGCAGAAGGGTTCTTTACAACAGTTTGAGTTTCTCATAATTAATGCAATTTAATGCACCATTAGTTTAACGGGATGCACATGAATGCAACATGAAGTCCCGTCGGCACCCACGTGCTTTGCCTTTGTTGTTTGTTTCCATAACTTACTCATGGAAAAGGCAAAATGTTGCCAAACTGGTGATTTCAGGGAAGTAGGAGGATTTAACAGTTAGTAGCCATTGTGTCTAGAAAAGAGCAGCTGCAGGCTACCGTTTAGATAACGTTACCCCTGTCTCTTTAGCTGCATGCTACCTGCCCGTAAGCTACCATATGTCTGTTGTTTTTTATTCAGATGTCTGCAAGTAGGCGGAGAGAAAAAATACTGCGGTGGAATCTCCGTTTCTGCTTTTGATTTTGAGTTGAAATCCAAAGCTCATTTTTGATTTTCAATGTAAAATCAAAATCATGTCTCCCCTAATTCAAACACTGATTGGAATCCTCTGAGGACTATAACTATACATACTAAATGTTATGGCAATGTGGACAGCAGGTGTTGGGATATCTAACTTTGGTACAAAGTGTGATTGGTAAACCTCCCCATTCTCATGCCCCAACTTTTGCAAAGGAAAAATAACAGCAGATAAGAAAGTCAGCCAGTGTTTTTTTTTTTTTTTTTTATCACAAGCAGAATGTGATTGCAGCAAAAACAAATCCCACCCCCTCCCCCCAAGCTGCTGCAAAACAAATGTAAAACGCCCATAAAACATCAGCCTGCCAGCTTTGGTGACCAGCTTTAGGGGTGACTTTCTGAGATGATGAAAGTCAAATCTGAGCGTCAAAGCAAAGGATTAATAAGGAAAAGCCAGAGTCTGGTTCCACTGTTTACCAAGCCGTAGTAAGCCCTCAGGGTTTAGGCTGGACAAAAAACTAAAGACAGAGGTAATACTGTACGCCTGCAAGAATAAACACAGATCCACGCACAGCTCTTTAGCCTACTGCTTTGTGTTAGGTTTGCAGGGCTTTTTTAAGGTGTAGCTTTGTTGTGAACTGCTGATTTATCTTTTGGTTTAGCCCATTTTCCCTTGTTCAGGTAGAAGGTTCCATTTCCCATCATGCCTTTGTGAGGCTTTGGAAACAGGCAGGGATTTGTTGTATGATTAAAGTGTGTGTGTGTGTGTGTGTGTGTGTGTGTGTGTGTGTGTGTGTTTGTGTGTGTGTGTGTGTGTGTGTGTGTGTGTGTGTGTGTGTGTGTGTGGGGGGGGGGTGTTGTTATTAGAAAACTAAAGAAAATACTACTACCTAAACAACAACTCTGACAATATTCATATCCTCTAGGCCATTACATCAGTAGTCACTAACACAAGGTTAGGGTAAGAGTTAAGGCTGTTTTATACTAATGAGAGCTGCTGTGGAGCTGCAACACCTTTCACCTGACAGTCATTTGATCCATTATTTTCCTAAATATAGTAATTATTGGAGCTTTAAGGTTGGATGAAGACTGTACTGTACTGGACTGTAAGGGACTGCAAGTAATGCCAGTGCAATGTCTTAAAAAGTCTGCTAAACTAAAGTGTTCTAAACTCCTCAAAGTGTGAAATCATCAGGGCCTCTAAATGTATGTGTATGTGAGTGTGTTTGAAAGTCGGAAAAATTGAAGTCCCCATAAGGGAAACCCTTTTAAATAAATGCTGAAGTTATTCTGAAGGAGCCTGTGTGATTTTTAGCATTGTTCCATAAAACATGTTTTTCAATCAGTGTGTGTGTGTGTGTGTGTGTGTGTGTGTGTGTGTGTGTGTCTCTCTGAATGATTACTATTCATGGCTTGCCTCCAATCTGTGTTTCTCCTCACACAGTAGACTGCAGTAGACTGAGAGCTTTCAGCTCTTCCTCCACATCTGAATCAAATGCAGACAGTACTGGCATATACAGCACAGCACGGCCTCACTCCAGGCCATGTTGAAACTCCAACCTTCTCATCAGCCTCCAATCTGAGTTGAAATCACTATACCATCAGAGCATCAAGCCTCGGTCACAGCAGAAATTAGCAGAGCAAGATACCTTGGACAATATCGGCATCTTGTAATCGTAGAACAATATAATCTGTCCGAGAAACAGACTAAACTTTTAAAGACAATAAATGAGACTTCTTCTCAAGTCAGAAAACAGCACCAGTTTTTGCATTTTTTTTTATATATAAACAAAATATCCAACAGCCGTACATAAATGTTTATGTCCCTGCGCCTTGAGGCAGACATATTTGAAAGATTTATGAATCAGGGTGGAGGGCAGGAGGGATCAGAATCACTGCAGCACCAAGTGGAAGTAGTACATATGTAATATTGCTTCAAATCTTCCAAGAATTTGGGTAAGCCCTGTATGAGCCTCACTAAGAATAATAAAAAAAAAAATGTTCCTTCACATCTGCATCTGTCAATATGCTGTGTTCATCCCCATAGAAACAGGCTGCAGTTGTAAAGGAATGAGTCCTGGATGTGGACCAGTCCAGAGTGTTTTACTGAGTATGAACATGGGCTAAGGACATGAATGTGAAAAGCTTAAACTGCACGGCTGGGTCTCATGGTTGATTTAAGTTCACTTTAATTTCAGTATATTACAGGGAGAAAAGAATATATATATATATTTTTTTTTTTAAAAAATTTTTTTTCTTCTCCCTTTTATATTACAGAATATGCAAGCTAGAGCCTTGCTGGCCATATGTCAGCATTTGAATACTGTGATCTTTATAATACTAATGGCTCATGGTCAAAGAGCCACCTTTTAATGTTCACATTTTTCTAAATAAATGACAAAAGTGGAGAGGTGATTGGTGGATTTGTGTGCATTAGGTTAATGATACCCAGTGTTTCTCAGCATTGCAGTGAAATAATCAATGTGTAATAAAATAAAGACTGAAATATAATAATTATGATCCTCCTGAAGCAACAGTTAAGTGTATTTTAGATGTATCGTAAACTTGTTTTTCCAGCAATTCAGCCCATGTTTAATCTAGATGCGTACATGTATGTATGTAAACATGCAAATCAACAAATCAGTGCCACCCGACGAGGCATTTTACAGCCGAACAGTGCTAAATCTTCTGAAAGACCTCAAGGAGAAAAAGAAACCCATATGGCTGCGTCAGAGCTGCTTTCTGGAAATCTTGGCACATTTGCACACAATGCCAGATGGGAAATTATAAGAAATTCCCAAATGTCCAACTTGGAATTGCAACTAGGAGGCTGCTCTCAACAGTACTTCCTATTTGGCAGCTCATATTTAGGGTGAATGTGATGTAAGACCAGCTTGGCATAAGCCATCTTAGGTTGGTAACATCTGAGACAGTTTTCTTCTCTTTGTCTTTCTCTCTCTCTCTCTTTCTCTTACACACACACACACACACACACACACACACACACACACACACACACACACTTTAATCAGAGTGGCAAGTCCAGTGCTGTTTGCGAGGAAGGCATTTTGGGTGAGTTGTGTAAGAGCCTGAGCATTGATCCACTCTAAAAGCAGGCCCAAAGCAACGGCTGTCACTCCCGCTGACCTACTTCAACTATCATCCAACACAAAAGACAGAAAGAAAAGGGAGAGAAATAAAATACGAAGAGGTAGAGGGAGACAATAACTAGAGTCACCATCTGTGTTAATTTTCTTTCCAACCTCCTTCTTTTATCTTTCGCCGTAATGTTTTCTCTGGAGAGTCGCACAGCAAAAAGGACAAACAAAAGGACTTCAAAAGAGGCTGTAAAACATGTTGAGAAAGACTGGCTAATGGTCAGGAATGCTCAGCCAGAGAGCAGGAAGGAAGAATGATGCCCCCATCGCTCGCTTCCTTGTTGACTCTTTTTTTGATTCTTTTCCATGTTTCATATTCCGTCTGTCTTCGCATCATTTCCTACGTGTTGACTTCTTGATTTTTATGATAGTTGAGTAAAGTACACTGACAAAAATTGCCAAATGATGTCAAAGTTGGATTAAAACAAATATTAAATGGGATCACATGGAATTACTCATCATGGCTGTGATCTGCAGTGCCAAAATCATTCCTGTAAAAGAAGAGGTGTAGTGCCATACGCCATACCCTTCGTGCCATCTATGGTGTTTACTGCGGACAGTAGAGTGTTGTGCCCTGAGTGCAGCCTTAAGGGCAGGGCATCCACCCAGGCAACAGGTGCACTGCCCTAAAACAGAGACTGTTGTTTCAAGGCAACGCATTCTCATGAACAGGCTTGCATGATAGCATACAAAAATGTATGCAGAACAATTCATAGGATAGCCTACAAAATGATAGGGATAGACCGATTAATGGCCCTGGCCAATTATCGGTCCGTTTTTTGGCAATTTGCAGATTATCTGTATTTGCGTTTTATTTGCCTGATAACCAATAAAGTTAATGAATTAAAAGGTTTGCTACTTTTGGCTCGGCTACAGCTCTGTGTCTGTCCCTCTGCTTCGGCTTCACTCAGCACTGAGTCTGACTTAATGTCCCAGCCACAACACTATCTGACTCTCTTTTACTGGATATTATGTATGAAAGTTTCTGATTGAATAAATAATTGCTTAAAGGTCCAATGTGTAGGAATTTCTCCCATCTAGCGTTGAGATCATATATCGCAATCAACTCTCTCACACCACGCAGTTCAAAGTACGTATTACAGCTACGGTAGCCTTCACACTTCAAAAAGCCGGTCTCTTGCTCTTTTCAATATCCTTTTTCTTTTTCTGGGCGAAGAAGAAGACTCCTGTTCCTGAAATTTGGATTTTGAATACGTGTGGTCCTCCATGTTTCCTTCTTCAAACTTGCCGGGGCCGGGAAGCTACGATACCCATTAGCAGCATTAGCAGCACCTGTGAGTTTATCATGTGACAGCGAAAACATGAAAGGCGGAGCAGTATGTCCTGTATGTCCCTTACCGGCTAACGTATTTCAAGATGGCGCATGACTATGGAGCGTCTATACCAGTTCATGCGAATGCAAATGTAAAATGTCAAGCCAAAAGGAATACTTGGAATTGATGGTGGTGGTAAATATTGATGAAAAAGGACAAGTTTGTGAAGGGCAACACAGATTTTGATCATTGAAATTCTTTTATTAGGATAACCCCTACCATCTTGTTTTCGAGACTAAACACGTTACACACTGGACCTTTAAAGCATTAGGGTTGGGGTTATAAGTTTTGTGTTGGAGTTTGTAACAATCCGAAATCTTAATGTAGACTTACAGATTTTCATTTTTACTGTAAATGCATATCGGTTCCAAATATGGGTTATCGGTTTCATTAACTACGAATAATCACTATTGGTATCGGCCTTGAAAAAACAGTATTGGCTGATCCCTTCAAAATTATCCTACAACATGATGGCAACCGCCGACCGCAAAAGTTAAGCCCCCCAAATGACTGTCAATACAGTATTAGAAAATATTGTGTTTGGGTAAAGTAGTTCTCCCAGGACACAAACACCCGTTTCAAGGGTGAAAGTATTGCGTTTCCACTTATCTTCTTAACAAACTCCTGTCTCCGGCTTGAAAGCCTTTTTACACATCTAATAAGGCTATTTTGATGAGAAATCTTCTGTATGGATGCTTGAGTATAGAAACTACTGAAGTGCTAAAGTACTTTGCAGTTCAGGGGAGTTGCAGTATGCTCTCTTCATCTTTGTATGCCTTTCTTTTTGTTTTCTTTGTAATTCACCACTGGCTAACCCAGAAAACCTGACTTTTCCACCTGTTGTCACATGATGGGCATCGGCAGAGCATCACACAACAAATCTGAGCTATGTCCTAATTCAGGCTCTGCCTCCTTTGAAGGACCTGACCTGCAAATGTGGGTCCATTAGAGCAGAGATTTTCAACAGGGGGTCCGCAACCCCTTGGGGGGGGGGCCTCAGAGTTACTGCAGGGGGGCCTTCAAATTATTGTTTAATACTTTTTTGAACTTTTTTTCCCACAAAATGAATATTATAATATGAATGTCTGAAAATATACACAAACATGAATCCAAAAAACAACAACCTCAACAACATTGAACAACACGCATACTGGCCTATAGGTAAGGTAGCCACTTAGGTAGCCATCCACAGATACAGTTAAGCTAATGGATTCACTGTGCATGTTTGACATTAAATATATAAATATGTAAATAGTAGCTTAGTATTATAGGGCACCATCAAACAGGTATTTGTAAAGGCTCAAGGCCGCCCTACACGTTACAGTAGGCCCAGTTTAATATGCAACTTTATTTTATACAGTATGTACAGTAGTAAGGGGTCCCAGCTCGTTTCTCTTTTAGGTTAGAGGTCTTTGGCCTAAAAAACATTGAACCACTGATTCTCCCCAATGAGACAGCCTATTCACGCGGACTGACTTCAGGTGCCTAAAATCAAGTCAAAACTTTCAAAGTTTGCTGCCAGGAATTTGTCGTCACATGGCCAAAATGTCTAGGAAAGGATCTGAGGAAAAATGTCTGAGTAGAGTTGGTGGATAAGATGAAAACAACAAGGATTGTATACTTTGCAGAGCAGCCTGTTTCCAGACCAATTTGGTCAGTTATTCAAATAAGTCTGGTGTTGGGCTTCTTCTGGGTTAAGAAACTATTTTGATTAAGAATGAGAACATCTCCCTACAGCTCTTGCTAGCTACATAGCTCCTGTGCGTCCATGAAAAATACCAACATAAAAATGGCGACAAAAATAGTGACAGGTATGGATGAGATCGATGTAGCAGATAACTCTTAAATTAAAAAAAAATTTCTTCAATTAATCAGCTGAAGTTAACTGCTTGTAGGAGCTACTACCACAGCTTCTGTGTAGACTGAAACGCCAATGGCCTCAGTCCAACTTGGTCTAATCAGTCTCACAAAATAACAAGAGAAACTTTTGTCATCAATCCATTTGTACGATAGCTTAATCATGTTGAAAATACCAAACAGTAACTGCTTCTATTCTCTCTGATGTGTTCTAACTTTAAGGTGGAGCAGCTTCATTATCATTTGGCTCGCTCCACTGCTGCCCTAAGCAAACTCATTTGGTCTTATTAGGGGGACGAGTCTGCCAAGTGTTCTTCAGACTGGGTAAGGAAGACGAGAGCTTAAGACTTTTTCCACATTTTCTCATTAACAAATACTAGGGCTGCTGTTCTTTTTAAAATGACAACTCTTATCTCAGTTTAACACAATTTTCGGTGAAAAGTCGCATTATAATATGACCTATACATTAAACATTGCAACGTCTGCATTAAAATGTTTTTTGCTTTGGTATTTGATTTAAGAATCAAACGTTCACTGCAGAGTTCATGTATCACACAGGAAGTTTTAGACTTTCTATTTTTACAGCTAACTCATTATTGGCAAGAGAATAACAAATGTTCTCTATTGTAGATATACTGTGAATTGACTGCGAAGAGAGAGAACTAAATGCCACTGGGTTTGGTGAACAAACTTCAGTTGTGTGACCGCTCTCACAGACACTAATACTTGATTTTGTTTATGTCTTTTGGTTGTGTTTTTTTATATAAGCCATTACATGTTTCTGCCACACCCTCAAATGTATTTGTATTTCTTCATGTAATTAGTTTTTTATGTTCTGTGAAACAAATTAAATAAACTAAACTCTCTCCAGCAGAGTTGCAGTGGACGTGCTGAGAAAAATGTTTGATAGGAAAGTTCAATAGAGATCTTTTCTCTCATATTTTTCTTGTAATCCTATTTTTGCTCCAATCTTTAAAGTCACTTCCTCTAGCAACAGTAACTAATAAGTGCAGGGCTAAGTTAAGAATCAGTTACAAACAACATATTTTGTAATTTCGTTTGGGGGATTTGTTGGCTTTTTCATAACCCAGTAGCTCCAACACCTGCTGGTTCATTAATGGAGTCTAATCTCCAGTTCTTGCCTTCTCAGTTAATACTTTTAAACATTTCCAACTTCTGTCTGCTAATACAACTATCTATAAAAACCAAAGGATCCAAATTCCAGCGCACTCCAGGATACTAGGATTGGCAGTATTTTACTAACAGATGACATTAAAAACACAAAGGAGCTACTGTTAGGACATAGTTCAACACTTTGTTGTTCTGGATTAGGTTCTGTGTTATTGTTATATTTCAATCACCGTGGGTGTAATGCCTTTGTTTCTTATGTGATTTTCTTTTTGCTGTGGCGAGCCACTCACTGTATCTTGTTCTATAACACAAAAAGCCTCATCTACAATCCCTTCTGTTATCTCGTCGCACAGCCAGGTCACTTTGGCCATTTGGCGTCCTATTGAATTTTTTTTTTCCCTCAGGGCTCAGTCACACCAGCATTACAATAGTGGAGTTCTGGACCAGAAAATCTTAAATTCACTGCAATCAGTCAATTCCCTTTTGGAGCTAGCTAAGTCAGTTTGTGTAGTGCTTTCATGTGAAGTTCAAATTTGCAGGCTGTTCTCATGAACCATTAAGGCCGGCTACTCACTGGCTGCGTGGCGTGAGCGTGTCAGCTGCGTGGCGTGTCCGTTTTTATTTCGGCTCCCATGTTAACAGGTTAGAGTTTGCACACTGCCTGCGTGACACGCACGTCTCAGGTGCGGCTCGAAAACGGCTCGAAAACATGTGCATGCTAGAAATAGGACTGATGCCTATTTTTCATGCGACACTCAAGGGAGTTGGAAGCGTTTCCATTCAAAATAGAATAGGAAAATATGTTTTTTGAAAATATGTCATTTTGACACAAATAAATTTAATAAATGACATTTTAATGTTTGAAAGTCTCTAGGTTCAGACACGTATCTGGTGTGAAAAGACACGAAGCCGGCACGCAACTGACACGCAACAGAAATGCCACATTCACGCCACGCATCCAGTGAGTAGCCGGCCTAATACATATAGCTGCGAAATGTAAAGCACTGTAATTTGTATGTATTACACATATTTATTAAAGGGGTGATAGAATTATGATATAGGGTATTTCACACTGTTCCTTAAGGTCTCCTAATAGGGTATGTAACATTGGTTGGGCTGAAAATTGCCCGAATGCTATTTTATTAGGCCCTTAACTACCCTGTGAATATGGCTCTATTTGGAACAAGAGCTTTTCTTCCAAATATGGTATGCTCATGAATATTTAGATGAGCTGCACGCTGATTGGTTTGAGCGAACCTCATAGAAACACATTGGAGACGAGACAGCAGGTCTCATATTTCAGACACTGCAAAGTTATACATTGTTTGTCGGACTATTTCGTTATTAAATTCACTTCTGAGATTTTTTTATGCGAGAAATCAACTATATAAAGCTCAAATATGGGCTGTTTTACGAAAATTGATGCTAATTGCAAATTTGGTAAGACGTGTCGGACTTTAGGAGCTCCACACAGTCTGACGAGAAAACGACAACCTCCATACCCAGTGAAAGTCACCGTTTCCCGGTTACTGGATTACTGGAGCTCTGCAGAGCTGGCTGGCTGCCAGCTGCCGGCATAACTAGAGTATATTTACAGTTTGAATTTCGTCACGCCACTTATATAACATCTACCCCAAGGTCTTATAAAGCTAACAATGGTGTCTGATTTCAATTTAATGCATTTTTGTGAACATTAGGGATTTCGTTAGCTGCTACTGTCCCTTCAATCCTATGGGTAAAGATTGCGGCTAGCTGCAGGCCCTGGAGTTCCATCAGGGCCTCGGCAGTAACCCAGAAACGGTGACTTTGCGCGGGTATGGAGCTCCGCGGGCTTCCCTTCGTGACGGAGGTCCAGCTAGCTCACAGCGAGCCGGAGTCTATGAAGTAGGACACGCCGGGCGGCGAGGCAGCACCGGCCGCTGTCACGTAGCCTGCTGAGCTCCTGCTGAACTGCAACACACAGTCGGACAAAATTTGCAATTAGCCATCAATTTTCGTAAAAAGGCCCATATTTGACCTCTACGTAGTTGATTTCTCGCATAAAAAGGTCTCAGAAGTGAATTTAATAATTAAATAGCAGACCTCTGGAGATCTGCATGACCTAGCTAGATTCAGAAGACTAAGCTGACCTCAGGTCAGTGGTGTAGCCTATGCAAATGTTGGGGCGTGACAAAGACTAGGAGTTGAGATGTTGACGTCAACTTTTAGCTTTGTTGAGATTCACCCGTTTTCAGCAGCAGTTTCAAAATGTGAGATTTGCATAGTAAAGGGGTATTAATGGGATTTTGAGCTTCTATGTATGTCCTATTTACCCACCGAACTGTCGTTATTCAACTATGACAAGGTAAAATCGGTTTTGCATTCTATCACCCCTTTAATGTTGGCACCACGTTGACTGCCGCTATATAAAACCACTTATAAGATCTGCGTAGGGAGGAGATCGCCGTGGAAGGGTGTGTCCTAAAACACAGGGCTTTCAAGGCAGGGGAGCGGAGTTCATGTCCCGGAAGACGTTAAGGGGAATAGACAAGACTTTCACCCAGGAAACAGGTGTTCGTTTTCCGGGAGTACTACTTTAGGGGGCCGGTGTTTTAATCCAAACCCCAATCTTAACTGGTCGTTTTGGTGTCAAACGTAACTGTCGTCGCTGTAGGACAGTCAACTTTTGTCGGCTAAACTCAACTGCAACGGCCTTATGATGCTCTGTACCCGGCTCACAGTCACCTTTTCTCGGCTAAATTTGACTGTAAATACAGCTTAACTTAACTGTCACGTGACCGGCCAGCAGTCGCCGTAATATCGTAAGATATCATATGAATGGTTGTGTATACGTTTTCGTACGATATCATACAAACCCGTTCATGAGAATGCATTGCACTTTGGTGAACTGGCTACACTATCTTTTGCGCCATTGACAAATATCTCACAATGTGTCATTGTGTCGACAGTGCTGACCAACGACAATGTTTCCCATCATCCAGTTTAATATAACCACACTGTTTATGTCCTCGTATCCATTTGGAAACTATATATATAAATTTATAGATATTTACAGAGTAGCAGTTTAATTGAACGTGAATAGGTGCAGTGATGGACAGCTTAGTCAACAGCGATTTAAACATGGGGTGGAAAAAGCAGTCAGCAGACAGTATGTGTGTACAGACCTGTCATCCTGCCAATGAAAAACAAACAGGAACACATTTCACATCTATTTAGACTGAAATAAACTGACAGAGGATTAAAAGGAATAGAGGCAAATTCATTTACACTTATATCCTATGTCCTATATATATATATATATGTATATATATATATATGTATATATATATATATATATATATATATATACATATATATATATATATATATATATACATATACATATATATAAATTAATCCATTACTTTTTTACATTTGAATAAAAGACAACAACCTGTGATATATAACTGTGGCTACTTTCATGTGTAATGTTTAATTTAGGCCTTCAATCAAGTATAATCTGATCATAAAGGTCTGTCCCATTAAAACCACTAATGTCAGAGGTCAAGAGTTTGATTTATTATAGATTTATTATAACAAGTGAAACCCCTTGAGATGTATCACCTCATTTTCTAAGGGGGTCCCAAAACAAACAATTACAAGAACAAAAAGAAAAGAAAACAAGGAACCACACATAACACAAAAATGAGACAATCTACCTAATAACAAAAATCAAGATAAAACCTTAGGATAGATTCTATCTAACTAAAATGGAAGGAGTCTATGTCTGTCTGTCTGTGTGTGTCTCTCGTCTGTCTGCCTGCCTGTCTGTCTTTCCTTCAATTTTCTCGACAACCGTTCATCCGATCGAATTCACACTTGACAGGTGTATGCTGAGGACCCAAAGAAGTGAAGGGTCGAGTGTGAGCTCTTAAGGATAGATATATATTTTTATATATTCTGCCTTTCATCATTAGGACAGCTCAGATATGAAAGGGAAGAGAGAGGGGGAAGACATGCAGAAAACTGTCACAGGTCGGACTCAAACCCTGGAGCTTCTGCGTCGAGGCATACACCTCTATATAGGTGTGCCTGTTCTACCAACTGAGCTAACCGGCCACCAGGACATGTTTATTAGTCCGTTAATGTACACACTGGGTAGTCTATTCAGAGGGGACCACTTTTAACTGTTACACCGCCGAATGACATGCTAGGTACATCTCGGTCTCATTTGCTCACTGCAGTACATTCAAGAACAGATAAAAAAAGAATTGAAGCAAACTCTAACATTTCACGCACCAGTGATGTAAATTTTGTTCCTGGAAATAGACTTGTCTCAAATAGCTAGCTGTTAACAAATGATGCGTATACTCTAGCATTGCTAGGGGACGCAACTATGTCATGGCGGGTGTATGGTTTGTTTAATTTTGTTGTAATGGATGGTTGATCTTGTTTTTTTATGTTATGCACTAATTTTAAACCAAACGTGTAATTTTCATGACTATTTGAACTATTATTGCCTTTCAAGGGGCTTGTTTTTGGAAATTAGCTTTACCTATTTGCATGTGTACAGTGCAATTTTGTGTGGGAGCAAAACAGCGGTTGTGAACTGGATAATTTAATAAAGAAAAAGTGTGGTAATTGGTAAAATGTGCAAATACCTGTACTCTTCCTTTGCATACTTATTGCAATAACTGGATGAAAGTGTAATTTCTTTGAAACACAGGGATCTATGAGAATTGTTGGAGGGTCTGGTAGAGATGCTGTTTAGCACATTGTGAAGTTTTGAAATTCATCTCAGCCAGTCACAGTCAGCTGTGGTGGTTGCTGCATCCTTGACAAGCTTCAACTAAAGCTATGCTCAATCACCCATGGCAATCACCCAGGGGGCATCCAGATGCGGAACCACCTCAGCTGGTTCCTTTCAACGCAAAGGAGCAGTGGGTCGACTCTGAGTTCCGCACGGATGACGGAGCTTTTCACCCTATCTCTAAGGGAGACGCCAGCCACCCTCCTGAGGAAACCTATTTCGGCAGCTTGTACCCAGGATCTAGTTGTTTGGGTCATAACCCAGCCTTCATGACCATAGTTGAGTGTAGGAACGAAAATTGAACGATAGATCAAAAACTATGCCTTCCGGCTCAGCTCTCTTTTCGTCATTTCAGAGGCCCCAAGGCTCAGTTCTGGGGCCTCTTCTGTTTAACATCTACATGCTTCCACTGGCCCAAATTATGGAACAATAAAACAATAAACAACAATAAAATAAATTACCATAGTTATGCGGATGACACATTAGATATAACCTTATTGCCAGGGGACTATAGTCCAAAACAACAACTAAGTGCATTGAACAAATTAACGACTGGATGTGCCAGAATTTTCTGAATTAAATGACGAACAAACTGAGGTGGTTGTTTTTGGAGCAAAAGTGTAATGATTAAAAGTCAGCACTCAGCTTCAAACGACAATGTTAAAAACAACAGACAAAGCCAGAAATCTTGGTGTAGTCATGGACTCAGACCTGAATTTTAACAGCCACATTAACACAATTACAAAGTCAGCCTATTATCACCTTAATATATCAAGGGTTAAAGGACTTATGTCTCAGCAGGATTTAGAAAAACTTGTCCATGCTTCAGGAGACTTGACTACTGTAACGGAGTCTTTACAGGTCTCCCTAAAAAATCAATCAGAGAGCTGCAGCTGATTCATAACGCTGCTGCTCGAGTCCTCACTAAGACCAAGAGAGTGGATCACATCACTCCAGTACTGAAGTCTCTACACTGGCTTCCAGTGCCTCAAAGAATTGATTTCAAAATACTTTTGCTGGTTTATAAATCACTAAACGGTTTAGGGCCAAAATACATTTCTGATCTGCTACTACACTATGAACCACCCAGACATCTCAGGTCGTCTGGGACAGGTCTGCTCGTTGTCCCCAGAGTCAGAACTAAACAGGGGGAAGCAGCGTTCAGTTTTTATGCTCCACATATCTGGAACAAACTCCCAGAAAACTGCAGGTCTGCAGCAACTCTCAGTTCTTTTAAATCAAAGCTAAAGACCTATCTTTTTGATGTTGCCTTTCTTTAAATAACTGTTCATTTGTTATACTGAATATGCATTGATGACACTGTATGACATTCTATAACTGCTCTTTAATGTTTAATTTCTTATACTGCACTGTAACTTTTATTCGTGTATTTGATCTCTCAGTTCTTTAATTTCTTATACTGCACTGTCAATTTTATTCTTGTCTTTTATCTAGTGGTATTTTTGAACAGATAACGGACATATTTCTGAGAATTTCTCCAACGATTAAAAACAAGATTTAGAGGAGGAAGAGAAAAAAATTTCCTCCGGCTGTGAGAGCTATGCGAAAGCCTCGAAAATACAGATAACGGACATATTTCTGAAATATTACCTCTCAAAAAACACGGGTGTGACAATAGATTATCCATACAAGGACCACGTCTGTGAACTGGTCAGATTTAGTCTGTGAACTAGGTCAATAAGAAAGACAACGTCTGTGAACTTGTCAGACATTTCTGTGAACTTATCAAGAGACAGTCTGTGAACTGTTCTGGATTTAGCAAGGTTTACCGAGATTAAACTAAGCTTTGTAGCGACGGCTACATCGTAGTGAAAAGTAGAACTACTGCAATCTGGTAATGGGTAACAAAAACACCAAGTAACCGCAGCCAAAAGGACCTGTGGTCGGAGAAATGTTTTTATTTTTATTTATTTTTTTTAATCATTTTTACCTACTCTTTAATGTTTTAATTTGTTTTTTTTTAATCGTTTTCTAACTGCTCTTTAATGTTTTATGTAAAGCACTTTGAATTGCCCTGTTGCAGAAATGTGCTATACAAATAAAGCTGCCTTGCCTTGCCTTGCCTTGCCTTGCCACAATAGTGCAGTAATGCCAATGTAGTACTGCCCCTTAAGCTCAGAGTCTTTGGCTAATCTCCCGCTTCATTGCCCCCTCACTTGCCAACAAGACCCCTAGGTACTTGAACTCCTTCACTTCCATCAGGACCACATCATCTGCAAAAAGCAGCGATGAGATCCCCAGCCTACCGAACTGCAACTCCTCCCCACCACGCCTACGACTCCATATCCTGTCCATGAATATCCTAAACAGGATTGGTGACAAAGTGCAGCCCTGGTGAAGGCCAATCTCTACCTGGAACGAGGCCAACTTACTGCCGAGGACCCAGACACACCTCTCGCTTTGGCCATACAGGAATTGGATAGCCATGAGAAGGGAGCCACCTCACCCCATACTCCTGCAGCACCTCCCCGCAGGGACCTGGTCATACGCCATCTCCAGATGTACAAAACACATGCTTCCAGGCCCCCTCCACGATCCTTGCGACAGTGAATAGCTGTTCTGTTGTTCCACGACCAGGATAGAATCCGCATTGTTCCTCTTCAACCCGAGGTTCGACTATCGGCCAAACCCAGCACCTTGGAGTAGACTTTACCAGGGAGGTTGAGAAGTGTCATACCCCTATAATTTGCACACACTCTCTGGTTCCCCTTTTTGAACAAGGGAACCACCACCCTGAGCTGTCACTCCTTGGGCACTGTGCCAGACTTCCATGCAATGTTGTAGAGACATGAGAATTGCTGTGCATAAGTTTTCGTACGATATCATGCAATAACCCGTTCTTCTGATGAGATAGCAGGCCGAAATGTGGCTGCACTAAGGTTCCATACCTTTTTACCTAAACAATACATACGTGTAACATCTACCTTAATCAAATTAATGTAAATCATTGTAAACAGCAAGTGCAATATTCTCCAGCTGCTTTTGTGTTCTCACCTGTTTGTAGGAGACATAGATAGGTCTGCTGAAGATGATCCACTCCACTACCTTACTGCAGGGCGGGGTGGTCAGAGAGCCAGTGTAGCGATAGTAACTTCCCAGCGCGGACGGCAGCAGGTCCTTCAGCACAAATGGCTCCAGGACAGTCTCTTTTTCTGAATGAGAGAGGTCAGGACAGATCAATATAACAACATGATCTACACAATACTCTTTATTTCACTGCAAACTACAGAGACCAGGCTTCCTGAAGCAGATCCAAGTATTACTGTTTCACAGCCTTTACGTTTATGCTATTGATTTCATTTGCATTGTGCCTGTTTCGTTCAATGTCCCCTTTTGACAGACATAATTGCACTGAACATCTATAATTATACCTCTCTTGGTGTTTGATGGCATACGCAATACAATCGATGCTATATCATCACATCTCCAAGCCCACATATTGACACAGTAGAATTTTTCACCGACTAACAATGTGAGCTCTCCAAACAAAAAACATTTCTGAAATGAAGCACACTGTGGAATGTGGAGAGGAAGGAAATAAGGCTGTTCATGAAATGATAAAACAGGGCTTCCAGCAAGAACGTTTTTCATTTTTTATATTATACCTTTAGTAAGAGCAATCAAGATTCCCCAGAAATGGGCATTTCAAACAAAATAAATGGAAAATCTGATAAACACATTTACAGTATAACTTCTATTAATTCCCTTTCTGTTGAGTGACACATATCTGTGCAAAGAAAGGTGGATTGAAAAGAGTACCAATGAGGATATCCCAAACCTGTAGAGAGGATTCCTGCACTTTCGGAATTACAGCTAATGATCTTTTTATGAAAGCAATATCCCTAAAATTATTTAAGCATTATAGTATTGATGGAGGCTCAGGGGAGAACCATGAGTGCAAGTCTCCCCCTTTAAAAAATACAGTTTGGTCATGATTAATTAGCTTGCCCACATATTGTATGTCTTAAGTCTAATTCTGTTACTGACATTAGTGACGTATTTTGGTCATGATGAAAGGACCCCTTGTCTAGGACATAATTAATAGAATCTCATTTTTCAATGAAGCTATAATTTGAGCTCTGACAAAAAAAATTTGATAAGCGTAAACAATCCTAAAGTAAAACAAGAACATTTGGGTAACAGGTCCTAATGGAGTTTGGATTGAATTAATGGTGGAAAAATTATTCATTTTGTTTTAACATGGCAGCTAGAAGGGTCTACTTGAACTTTCACTCTGATTGTAATATGTAACTCTTGTACGGTGGATTATGAATTCAGCTTTAGCCTTGAGCAGATTATTTGATTAAATTTTCTCAAGTGAGTTGAGTGATTTTAGTCAGAGATCTGCCGCTTTTGATCAGATTTTAATGCCTGAGCACCTCAGGGCTGTGTTCTAAGCCCCCTGCTGTACTCCCTGTACACACACACAATTGAGTAGCCATTTTTACCGCCAACACCATCATCAGGTTTGCTGACGACCCAACAACAATGAAGGTCAGGATAGTTTATATCCACGACGTTCCTCTTCTGGGATTGCTCCGGTGCCGCCGGAAATTTGCCAGCCAGATGTCCGTTACCTTCCTCTTTCTTTGTGTTGCCGATCAGTGGATATATGAGGACTATGGTTAACTGCTCCTCGGATCTCTGCAGGGTAAATCCAGACAGCTAGCTAGACTATCTGTCCGATCTGAGTTTTCTGTTGCACGACTAAAACAGCTTTTGAACGTAGGCATGTTCCACCACAACGTACCATGGCTCCGTCCGGCGATTAGCACTGCCCAAGACAATTGTGATTGGTTTAAAGAAATGCCAATATCCAGAGCAAGTTTTTCTCCCATCCCAAAATGCTGTGTGGACTAGCCAGACCCTCCATTGCAGCGCTGGGGAGGATGGTCTGGCAATGCGAGACTAGTTCATGACTAAAAATGCAAAAGACTAAAAAAAGACTGGGTAGCACTAACAGAAAGGTTAATCTCTGGGAAGCATTATTTAGCTCAGGGCTAGAGCTGGCACCAAAGGAAATCTCAGTGAATTAGCATTACAACACCCGCAACATGTTTAATGAAAGTCTGACTAGCTATACCAAATTGTTGCATAAGCCAACAAGGAAACCCACTGACTAACTGCACTAGCCATTTTATTCCTCACCATCCCTGCTAAGATGCATTGAATAATCCTTTTTGCCCAAAATACATTTGGAAGGTGGCCAGGTTAGCTCAGCTGGTGGAGCAGGCACACATATATAGAGGTTTAGTCCTCAACACAGTAGCCACAGGTTCAACTCCAACCTGCAGCCCTTTTCTGCATGTCATTCCCCCTCTCTCTCCCCTTTCATGCCTTCATCTGTCCTATGGAAATAAAGGCCTAAAATGCCCAAAAATTATCTTTAAAAAAGAAAAAATGTTAAAATACATCTGGAAGTCAGTCAATGATGAATATTTTTGTCCAGTTGAGGGCGATGGAACTAGCTAAAAACATCTGACATGTTGCTGTAAGAAAAAAATGATTGCAAATAGTTGCCTACACACATCCAGAAAGACAAAGCAACATTTGTGACATAAATATGGACAAATTAAGTCCAAATATTTGCTCTTGTCTTAGCGTTCTATTTTCCTTGCTCTTTAGCTGTAAATTGTTCCAGTGTTAACCAGCTCATTGCTAACTTTGCTTGTTTGCTGTTTGGTGCTGAGCCAAGGTTTTTAGCTAAATAGCGACCCATTTCAAATTGCAAAGTCATTTGATAATACAAAATATTGAATGGTGCGGCTTTAAATGATGATTTTTAATTTAAACATAAAGTGATTCCTGAAGAGCTATAATTGAGGGTTGTATTCAGAGAAAGCTGCATAGCTGCAAAGCTGGAAAGAAAGCCGTCCATTAGATCCTAAAAAAATCTAAACATTACCTGTTACTGCCTTTTGAGGAAACCATTTATATTACCTGGTGCAAAATAAAACTTTTCGTAAGATTATCATATTTAGGATTGGATATCAGCTATTGGCATTTGGCAGAGTAGAGGTAGTGCAAGTTCAATGATATAAAATTAATAAAAAGTACTCTCATCATTTTCATCAACTCGTCATCATTCATCTGCCTCGGAACTCAAAAAAGCTTTGTAGACAAGGAGAGGAGGAAGAGGAGAGGAGAGGAAGGAGAGAGTGTGACAGGAGGGTGGAGTTGTCATCAGGGTGAAGAAGGAGGAGGAAGTGAATTATTAAGCACAAGGAAAGGTGTGGGAGGAGGGGTTGAAAAAAGAATCTGGCAACAAAAGGAGAGAAATTATAATAAGCGATGAGAAGAAGGGGAGAAGGGGATGGCATTCGATCCACTGTTGCGATGAAAACATATGACAAAGGAGGGTGACAGGAATGGAAATGAAGGGTGAGGAAGTGTGTACGAGTGTCTGGGGCACGGGGTGATGCGTGCAGCGGGGCGGGTCACTTGACAGAATGGCGAGGGGCAGAGGGGTCTTCATCGACAACAGATAGAACCGCTGGCCCCCCCTCCCTACATCCACCTCTTCCTCTGACTCCCCCTCCCTCCATTTTTTCCCCACCCTCCTGCTGACAAGCCTTGTCTCCCACTGCCTCCCCGTCACCAACTTCAGAGATGTATTTTCAGCTCCGTCGAATACGTGTGACAGAGCGAACCAGGGAAGGAGGAAGAGCCGGATCCAAGAGAGGGGGTGTTGATAGCAATTCAGTGGGGGTTGGTTGAGTGTACTTGGGGAATGGAGGATAACAAGAGAGGCTTTCGTATCTAAATTAGTACTCTAAAGAACCAAACACTACTTTGACATGTCTCGCTTCAAACACAATATTCAGTGCTCTGTGCCACATTCAAGCATACAGTGCCTAAAAAAGAGAAAAAGGATGAAGATTTAACATGGCGAGGCAGCTCGTGCAGTGAGGGCCTGTGGGTCATTTTTTCTCCTGCCAGCACCAGCGGTTGAGACAGAGGTGGTGGTGGAGAAGAGCCCAGAAACATTAATTGGAGCAGAGTGAGGCTGCAATCACAAGGCAAGTACTTTAAGCTCCAAGCCTCCTGCGATGCGTCACAAAAGCTGTCCACTCATCTAATCGTCCATTAGGTTTCTCAGTCACTCAAGTCTTTATATTTTATCGCACGGCATGGGGATAGCATACATATTTAGTGCACAGTCACATATGGGAGGCACTCAAGGACCTTGTCACTGATAATTGATGCAGATATTGGTCTACATTTGGGACATGATTATACTGTCTTGGTCCAGCTTGTTACAGTCATCTGAAGAACTGTAAAACTGACAAAAACAAGAGTGAAGTTGCACAGCACAGTGGCCCAATCACATGTTTTTTTGCAGGTGAAGCTTCATTGCATTGTTGTTTTTGGAAGATCATTGCAGTTTGGGTTAACCAATGCCACTTTTTGTTTGACTGCAGCGCAACAAGTCTTCCAATCTAAATGACAAAACAGGTAACCAAATGACCCGTATGAGAGTTTTCTGATCTAGCAGCCCTATCAGCAGGACAACATTGTTTGTCACTGCCTTCCAAAACATAATAAGCATTAACTCAAGGTCCAGTTGCTAGCTTTATCTGGAGCTTTCAACCACATGTGACTTTGACAATGGGGACCACATTTTGCAACCAGTCAACGTTTCTGGAAACCATGATCACCAGCTTTCTTTAAACTTACCCAGGTTGAGTATTAAAGTTATTTTTGAGATAACTCAAGTTCCATACTTAGGTTTCCTAATGGTAACTAAACTACCTGACCAGATTCTCTGATTAAGACCACAAGATGTAATTGAAAACTCTGGAACAAGCTAGCAAGTTGACCTTGAGTTGATATTTTTGACAAAGTACTGTTTCCAATACCCCTTTTCCACCAAAATTAGTCTGAAATTACAGGATTTAGAAAAATAGGTGATAGAGTCCTTTCCCATTGCCAGTAGACAAGTATGTTATAGAGATGTGCGTCATAGCATTGCAGGAAAAGGGGCTGTGACTACTGCAGAGTCATTTGTCCAGGGAATGAATGCTGATTGTAACCTTTCCCACAAAAGACAAAAGTCAGATGTTAGTGGGTGTTAGATGTTTTTGTTGACCTGTGGGAAATTGGGCTTAAGAGTAAACTTTCACATTCTCTATTTGGTTAAGGTTAGGAACTTGTCATGGTTAAATCAAATAAATGTAGGAGACAGAATGCAGACCACATCATTTTCAGCATTCAAAGAAATGACCAATGTAGTGGTTTTCTGGTGAGGACAGTCTCACAAATGAGTATATGTCAAACTCACAGCAACTACTGGTCTCCAAACAGTTGCTTAAGGTAAACTCACATTAGCCACAATTACCCAGCACTCATCCTGGAAATATGACTTGAAGTCACCATTTTCATGGTTGTCACAAATATCTATCAGAGCCATCCAAAACTGTAAACCGTGTGTGAAAGCAATGCAATGCTTTGAATTCTGGTAGTGAAATATATGGGAGATGAAGTGAAAATGTCATACTTTTTCCTGTTTTATTTTGTGAATTCATTCCCTGTGTTACAGTTTCCCTGTTATTTGTTCATGGTTATGTTATACCCGTGTTCTTTCTGTTTTGTTTTCCTAGTTCCATCCTTGTTTTCATGCTTCAGTTTCCTATTTTACTTTGTAGTCTCTGTTTCTCCTGTGTCATGTCTTGATATACTTCTTGCCTTGTATTTTCCCGCCTTTGTGATTGTCTGCTCCGCCCTGATGTGTTCCACCTGTCCCTCAGCCCTCATTTCACCTGTCTCTTGTTACTACCCTTGTTACCTTGTGTATTTAGTTTCCATGCTTTCTTTGTCTGTTGTCTGATAATTGCCATTACACGTGTCTTTTCCTGTGTCTATCCCTTGGTCTTTCATTGTGTAGTTTATTCCTACAGTGGTTTGGTTATTCTTGTTTTCAGTTTTCCTAGTGTATTCACACCTTTTGTTTGTAAGGCGTTACTATTTTAAATCCTGACAGAATATTCACAGGACTGAAGTGTAATGAGACCGCACCTTTACATCCATACTAAGAGATTGACTGGATTAGTTTGAACTTTAATTAGCCATGCTAATGTACATCTGTGGTAAAAGTGATTGATTGATTCAAGGGGTCAGCTTTTGTGGGGTTTCAAGAAGGAAGAGACAGATGGAGTTTTGTGATATTCAGACAGTGTTAGATCATAATTCAAATAAATGAAGGGAACAACAAAAGAGTAAAACTGTATCTGTTGTGTGGGATCCTTTTCAGGTTTTTCAGTATGATCTTGTAAAATGTACCTCCTGTGAGCAGCATCTGCCCCACTGCAATAGCATCTCATCAATAATGATCAGTGTTTGTTTATTCCCTGAGAAATGTTCTTGAAAATGAAACCCTTGAAAAAAAAGAAAAAGAAAATTATTTTCTCAAGAAAAAATCCCAACAACACTCTTTAATATAATCCTTTCACTAAATAAATACTACCCATCTTTTCCCGAAACTACGATATGAAAATGTTTATAAAAGTCTGTATTGTGAAACAAGTTGATAATGTGTCATAGCTAATACAGCTAGCATACAGACCAGTAGGACACTGGAATGTGCAGTACGTCATAAGTGTATTGTAGTGTAAAAAGTGTACCTGGAGTAGAGTAAGTTTAGAGCCAGAATGGGAAAATTACAACATGCCCGTTTTTAATAATGTTGCATTCTTCCTTTAGAAGCTTCAGGACATGGCAGTTGAAAAATTACTGTACGTGTTTCCAAAGATCCTGTAATACAAAGGAGGGAAATTGAATTGGCAGACAGCTAAAGAACAGCAGATTGTTTTTTTTTGTGATAAACTTTTTAGTGAATTTGTCAAATGAAAATAGTACACATGGTACCATGGATATGGAGAAACAGCATTTAACACATACTATATGTATCGCCATTACATTCTATCTACATTTTATAAGTGACACCTATCTGTGCAAAGAAATGTGGATTGAAAAGAGAACCAATGAGGACATCCCAAACCTGTACAGTGGATTCCCGCACTTTTGGAATTACAGCTAATGATCTTTCTATGAAAGCAATATCCCTAAAATTATTTAAGCATTCTTCTATTGATGGAGGCTCAGGGGAGAACCATGAGTGTATTATGGTCTCATGCATAAAATAAAAAATAATATAAATGCAAAAAATCCAGTTTGGTCATGATTAATTAGCTTGCATACATATGTTTTAAGTCTTCTAACTGAAACTTTAGTAAATTCTGTTACTGAAATTAGTGACGTATTTTGGTTATGATGAAAGGACCCCGTGTCTTGGGCATAATTAATAGAATCTAAGAGCAATGGCCCGATAACATCCCATAACTCTAGGAACAGCTCCAGTGGCAGACCATCGAGGCCTGGCAATTTTGCTCTTTGCATCATGTTCAAAGCCTTTTTAAGTTCTTAGAGAGCAAGCAGTACTTAAATGTATTCTGTGTCCTCATTATTCAATTAAGCTATAATTTGCACTCTGACAAAAACTTGATGAGCATAAACAATCCAAAAGTAAAAAAGAAAACAAAAAACAGCTGATGGAGTTTGGATTGAATTAAGTGGTGGAAAAATTATTCATTTTGTTTTAACATGGCAGCTAGAAGGGTCTACTTGAACTTTCACTCTGATTGTAATATGTAACTCTTGTACAGTGGATTATGAATTCAGCTTTAGCCTTGAGCAAATAATTTGATTAAAATTTCTGAGCCAAGTGAGTTGAGTGATTTTAGTCAGAGATCTGCCGCTTTTGATCAGATTTTAATGCCTGAGCACCTCAGGGCTGTGTTCCGAGCCCCCTGCTGTACTCCCTGTACACACACACAATTGAGTAGCCATTTTTACCACCAACACCATCATCAGGTTTGCTGACGACCCAACAACAATGAAGGTGTCAGGATAGTTTACACAATGACGACTGTGTAGCCATTTTTAACTCCAACACCATCATCAGGTTTGCTGACAACACAGCTGTGGTGGGCCTCATCACAGACAACAATAAAGTTGTCAAGATAGTTTATATCCACAACGTTCCTCTTCCGGGATTGCTCTGATGCCACCGGAAATTCGCCGGATATCCTTCTTTACGGCCGGATGTCCGTTACCTTCCTCTTTCTTTGTGTTGCTGTTCTGAACATCGGTGGATTTAAGAGGACTATGGTTAACTGCTCCTGAGATCTCTGCAGGGTAAATCCAGACAGCTAGCTAGACTATCTGTCCAATCTTTTCTGTTGCACGACTAAAACAACTTTTGAACGCACACATGTTCCACCAAAACAAGTTCCTTACCGAGGCTATGTTGCAAAGGCACCGTTATTGCATAAGCGCCTAAGATAATTATGATTGGTTTAAAAAAATGCCAATAAACCAGAGCAAGTTTTTCTCCCATCCCGGAATGCTGTGTTGCCTAGCCAGACCCTCCTCTGCAGCGCTGTGGAGGAAGGTCTGGCTATGCAAGACTATTATGAAACTGACCCCATACTGTAGAATCTTGATCTCTGTGATCCCAAACTTTCCCTAACCTTAACCAAGTGTTTTAGTTGTTCAGTTTGCACTTACATTAATGTAACAAAACATTGTGATTGAATATGGTTTACAGAATCATCTCAGATAATTTTTCCGTCTGGTGATAGATTTGAATTGTCTCAGGATTAACGGACCAATACCTTCCTGTGCTGCAAGAATCTAATCTCCTCACCGCTGGTTTCTTCTTCCCAAAACAAGTTTCTCTTGACTGACTTATGCTATTGAAGGAAAGATGAGAATAATGACGGGCTGTTGTTGGTGATCATCATCATAAGGGAAAAAAAGGAACGTGGGCCAATAAATTATAAGCATCTTATTAATATCTACAATATTTACAATAACCATTCCACATGAATGATCAATAATCAATGAATCATAATTCAGGCCTGCACTCTTATTTACTAAATAAAAATAGTGTGGAAGTTATACATTTTTTCTTCTTCTATTTGACCCTTTTTGGGAGGGCATTGAACTTTCATGCATGGCTGATAATGATTAATATTCCATATCAGACAGACCCTGTTAGCAGCCTAAAATAAGTGCTGGTGTCAGAATGAATTAGGTGTTTGTTTGCCTCTGGGTTACCATGAGCACACAACCATTAAGCATCTATAATGAAAGAGTGTAAATACAGTAGTGTCATAACTGCTTTTTCCTTGTTTTCTGAACTCCTGAACAGTGCTGCTTTTTGGAGAAAGTGAGTCCTAGAAAAGTCATACAGGTACAGTGACACATGTTGCTGAGATATTTCAGTTCTAAATCTATTCTAAAGTGTTCAAGAACTGTTTAAAGAATAAAAGAACCAGGGACTTCTTTATCTGCAATGCAGTTAGATTGCTTCATTTGCACATGAGATGAGGTGGCATTTTATGTCTGGATGACAACTTTGTATTTTGCAGTGATAAGCGGATTTTTTCTGCAAAACACCGAGCTAGTGACATTCTATCCAGTCTTATCAAGAGATGGGAAATGTTGGGGTATATACTGTGTGGATTTATTAGGATTTCATGTTGTTTGTGTTTAAGTTTTTTGTGAGTTTTGTATTGAATTAATTTAAGGGGTTTAACGTCTTGGATGATACTTCTCTTGGCATTAGAGCAATATCCTTTGCATTAATTTTGCAAAATGTGTTGTTTTTTTCATGCGATTTTCCGGTAACACTTTATAATAACGATCATTAATAGATGGTAAATTGACAGTTAATTAATCTTTAGTTAATTGTCATTTAACTGTTAGCAAACAGTCATTTTACTGTTAACAAACAATTAAATTATAATTAATAATGTTTACTAATTGTTAGTAGTGCTGTAAATTAACAGTTTATTGTTACACACATTATATCCCTCATATACTATATTAGGTATCGGGTAATGATTAAAAAAATGTTTGTAAACCTTTAAGAAACCATTTTTAAAACATCTATAAACATTACATCGATAGATGGACCAGATATTCCTAACACTTTGTTGAGGGTTACTAGTTGGTTTGTAAACCGTCTATAAACAGTGTCTGGATGGTTATTATAAAGTTGCAACATATAAAATAATAATATATATATATATATATATATATATATATATATATATATATATATATATATATATATATAAACTTAGCACAAAAGTAAGGAAATTTGTGTTTGGTAGATTATTTGAACAATGCTTTTTGGCAATAAATCTTATACCTTTTCTTACAAATGGTGCCCCATTTATAAGGAACATGCATTTGTGGGATTAGCAGCAGAGCTGAGTATGTGGGTTGCGCCCATGAAAGATTTGCCAAATCGTCTCTGTCAATGCCAAACAGCTTTTCTTTGCTGTTGCTATTGACTCTTGTTTTGAGCTTCTGGTACCCCCAGGTGCTGACAATCAGGTGCCTGATTCTGCAACCAGTGGCAATCCCATATCTCCACAGTCTGGGACCAAACTCTATCCTCCAAGATGACAACGCTCGCCCCCACGACAACCTCCAGAATGTGGGAGTGGAGAGGATGGAATGGCCTGCCAGCAGTCCTGATCTCAACCCCATTCAACACTTGTGGGATCAGCTTGGGCGTGCTGTTCGTACCAGAGTGACCAACACAACCACGTTGGCTGACTTGCGACAAATGCTGGTTGAAGAATGGGATGCCATCCCGCAGCAATGTGTGACCAGGCTGGTGACCAGCATGAGGAGGAGGTGCCAGGCTGTTGTGGCTGTGTATGGTTCTTCCACACGCTACCGAGGCTCCTGTTTGTGAAATGAATCAATTGCCAATATGTCTTGTTAACTTCAATCATCCAATCCACCAAACACCAAACGAGTCAATGGCAGAATAAGCTGTTTGGCATTGGCAGAGAAGATTTGGCAAATTGTTCATGGGCGCAACCCACATACTCAGCACAGCTGCTCATCCCACAAATGCATGTTCCTTACAAATGGGGCACCATTTGAAAGGGAACTAAACAGGCTTTCCAACGGTATAAGATTTATTGCCAAAAAGCATTGTTACCACAGAGAAATAATCTACCAAACACAAATTTCCTTACTTTTTGTGCTAAGTATATATATATATATATATATATATATATATATATATATATATATATATATATATATATATATAAACTATATCATTATTTTATATGTTGCAACTTTATAATAACCATCCAGCCACTTTTTACAGACAGTTTACAAACCAACTAGTAACCACTGACAAAGTATTAACTATCTATCTAAATAATGTTTATAGATGGTTTACAAAGTATTTATTAACTATTTAACAAGGTATTACAGTCATATGTTGCAACTTTATAATAACCATCCAGACACTGTTTATAGACGGTTTACAAACCAACTAGTAACCCTCAACAAAGTGTTAGGTTTATCTGGTCCATCTATCGATGTAATGTTTATAGATGATTTAAAAATGGTTTCTTAAAGGTTTACAAACATTTTTTAATCATTAACCGATACCTAATATAGTAAATGAGGGATATAATGTGTGTTACAATAAACTGTTAATTTACAGCACTACTAATAATTAGTAAACATTATTCATTATAATTTAATTGTTTGTTAACAGTAAAATTACTGTTTGATAATGGTAAAATGACAATTAACTAAAGATTAATTAACTATCAATTTATCATCTATTAATGATCGTTATTATAAAGTGTTACCGAGTTTGACCTTCTTACATAATGAACAAGTAAATGAGAACATTTACACAAGTACAAACACATTTTAATGTACAAACTAGTTATCTCAGTATGTGTGGAGAAGGGTAGTCCAGATATTGAGGCATTTCAAATGTCTAATCTTTATTGATCCCCAGTGGGGAAATTACAATTTACACTCTGTTGTTATTACACACTACACACAGGCCTGAAATACACACACATGCTCAGGTCCTATACATACACTAATGGAGAGATATCAGAGTGAGTGGGCTGCAACTGCTGAACAGGCACCCTGAGTGGTTGGGGGGGTTCGGTGCCTTGCTCAAGAGCACATCGGCAGTGCCCAGGAGGTGAACGGGCACCTCTCCAGCTACCAGTCCACACTCCGTACTGCGGTTCCCAACCCAACTCCCTACAGACTGAGCTGTGACCTGTGTCTGTCTCCAGGGGCTAATATTGTTTTGGCCACCCCAGGTGCCACCTAAAAACCATGAATTGGAGGGACACCAGCCATTTCATACACTTTTTACATATGTTTGTGTGTGTGTGTGTGTGTGTGTGTGTGTGTGTGTGTGTGTGTGTGTGTGTCTCTAAGATCACAGACATCCTCTGTATGTATTACAAATGACTAGAAGTCACCAGGCAATACTAGCCCTGTGGGAATAGGGCTTGAGTAGGAAACTGCATGTCTGTAGTTCTGTGAAGTGTCTGACATACAGTCCAATAAACTGGAGAAGACTGACATGAGTAAGCAAAGTACAACACTGCCTGTGGTCAGATTTCAGGGGATTATGCTCTAAGTAGTGTGTGTTTGGAGTATGTCTAGTAGAGGACAGGGCATAGAGGGACAGAGAGTTAGGCTTCCATTGCTAAGGTGTTGCATATAGCTGTATATTTACACACTTCTCTGTGTCAGCATTGTGTCATTTCCTCTGTTTATCTACTCGGGCGTCTGTGCTCCGGCTGCTCTCATGTCACAGTGCTGAAATGAAGCCATCCCTCCTCACCGGCACACATTACAAGTCCATTAATTCACTATCTCACTCACTGCACAAATTCTCCACTGACTTAGCACTCTGTGACCCTGATTGGCAATGCATTTTAAAGGCTGTACAAATCCTATGGTGGTTTCTGACACGGTTGTGGTTTTCAGTTGTGGTTTTTCCTGTTTTATTTTGTCAATTCATTCCCTGTGTGTTACTGTTTCCCTGTTATTTGTTCAAGGTTATGTTTTACCAGTGTTCATTATCTGTTTTGGTTACCTAGTTCCATCCTCCAGTATGTTTTATTCTTTAGTTTCCTGTTTTACTTTGTAGTGTCTCTGTGTTTCTCATGTCGCTTATTTGATAGCTCCTGGGTCCTCGGCTGAACCGGAAGTTGTTCTGTCCCTCCTCGGTGAAGGCCATCTCAAAGCTCTTATTTCTGCCCCAAGAACCGAGGATCGAGCATCGAGGAGGGATCATCAAGGAGCCACGAGCGAGGATACATCAGAGGAGCCCTTGCAGCAGAAGGAGTTGCTAACTCCGCCCACACAGCTGACAAATTCATGTGACGCTTCAGAGAAAAGGACGTCTCATCCCTCTAAAACACATTTCCTCGGTTCCACTCTGTTCCACTCATTTCCTCGTGTCTCTCCCTTGCCTCCTCAGTGGGAGGAACTACGACGCGAGGAAGGGAGGCAAGTCGAGGCAAGTCGAGGAGGCAATTTAAGCAACATGAGAAGCACCTCCTGTTTCTCCTGCGTCATGTCTTGTTTGACTTACTGCCTTGTGTGTTTTACCGCCTTTGTGATTGTCTGCCCGGCCCTGATGTGTTCCACCTGTTCAGCAGCCCTCATGTCACCTGTTCCTCGTTACTACCCTCGTTACCTTGTGTATTTAGTATCTGTGCTTCTTTTGTGTGTTGTCACATTGTTGTGTTTGTTACTCCCTAAGTCTTGCCGGTCCTTGTGTTTTTTGATTCCCTAGTCTTCAGTTTTCTTAGTGTTTTTGGAACTCCTTTGGCTTGCCTCTACTGCTTTTTGCCTGCCTGCCTGCCTGCCTCAGGATTCCCTTTGTTGAAAGCCATCTTATTTAATCAATCTTCAAAATCTTCCACTGCCTCCTAGTCTCTGCACTTTTGGGTCCAAGCCTGCATCCCTAGAAGCGACAGTTTCCCCTGATTTGAGGCACTGTGTCAACCCTGATGCACTTCTATAGGAAATTGAAGAAGAGAAATTCAGTGTTTGTCTTTTTCTGTCCGTCTGTAGGCCTACCACTGTACCAGTATGTCTGCCATTCCTTTGCTGATGGGGGTTTAATCCCAAAGCGCTCTCTTCCACATCAGATGTGATGTGGCTCCACTCCACAGTGCGTGCACGGTAAGCTTCTTTTTCATCCTCTGCTCAATAGGATTTCCAGAAATTTGGGGCAGACACATCTATTTATCTGTCCTCCTTTCTTTCTCATGTTGTAGTTTTTGTGGATTTTATTCACAGCCTGTATCTTGATTTTAGTGGATACTTGAGCAGTTTGGGCACAATGTTATTATAGTTAATATAGTTATGCCAAAAAATATTTTAAGACTATTTTGGACTAGTAGGAAGGCTTTAAGAGAAGTTTTTGATTTTGGACAGCACACCTTTCCTTCAGACTGTCTGATGCACTGCAACTTCAAATGCCCTACATCCAGCTGTGCTGTGCATTACTGTATGTCAATGTGAGAATAACTTTGAAAGAGGTAAGAAAACTGTCTCTCCCAAGAATAATTCTCATGTGCCCTCACACTGAACAGAATCCTCATCCTCCTCCTTCAGGAACAATATGAACTAACTTTATTTCACTTCAGTATTTTGTTTTTTTTATATATATCTCAAGTCCTAACAACTACTTTCCAGGTTGCAGTGAAATTTAGTATTGGTATTAATGCATTTGGACATTCTATCAGCTTTCCTCTGCTTAACAAATTTAGCACAATAATCTGATGGGTGGATTGCCATGAAACAAATGCTGTAGATGATCAGGATGGTGATAGCAAGTGATGCTTACGATGCCAATGATATGGATAATGTGAATTCTGAAACATGTTGCTTATACATCACTAAAATAGTAGTGAGAGCACCGTTGGGCTTAGTTATTAATGCCGTTAGCACCGTTTGTTACTTGGCTAGTTCATGACAAATCGTTTTGGCTGTGCTTTCCAACATGATGTCATTGTGCTAACCGAGCGCCGTTGGCCTTTACAAAAGAGCCGCTTCAATACACTTGTTAGATAATGTTTCATTACAGCGTTCTCTGCTGATTTGTGTTTGTCGCGCTGTGCTCGTGGTGGAAAATTAATGTAAACAACATTGTGTGCAGGTCACCTTCAGGGCCAGGCTAATGTTAGAAGTCACTGTAGTGGACATAATGTGTAACAACCACATGCTTATAGTGGCATTAACAAAGCATAAGCCTGAGTAGTGTAGTACAAATTATTTAACCGGCTGCATTTGAGCATTAAATATTAAAATATTAAAGTAACAAATGGAATTTGATTGGGAGGAAGATTGAAGATTGACAGCTCTATACTACATACGCTATTCTGACAAATTTTTGTTTTGTCAAAAACTGACAAATGTATTTTGACAAGTTCAGGGGACATAGTTAATACATCAGTAATACACTAAGTGGTGTTTTTTTTGTGTGTATATTATTTCCCATGAAATCAGTAATACTTTAATATTGGAATTTACAGTATTGACATAGCAAATATATTACACACTATCTTTTTTTATATCATATTGCCTGAAGGCATAATGTCATGTGTTCTATGTTCTATCCAGTCCAATCATCCCCCTCCCCTCATTCCCCCGAGTTAATGATGACGAAAACACTTAGGCAGCAGTCTATCGTGCTTTTCACTACAGTCAACATTAAAATGATGAAGTATGAGAGCATGTCTTTACCATCATCCCACCACATCATTATCAGTCCTTGCATTTGCCTCAAGTCCCTGCAAACCCTGTGTCGACTATGGGCTCCTCTTTCCTTTCATGAGTCCGCCATGTAAATCACTCTCGGCCTTTTTACCAGGCTCATTTTCCAAGCCGCTCGCTGGCAAACTAGTCAGAGGGCATTTGTTCCATCGAGGTTTCATGTAAAATGCAACAATGCATGGGGTACAAAGACAGAGGAGTCAGATCTGCGGTGCATGTCCGCCAGACAAGCCCGGCAACAAGAGCACCGAGCGCTGTGAAAGATTTAACCACCCGTTGCTCCACAGAGTAACGCTGGCGGAGACGGAGCAAATTAGCCAACCACCTTCCCTGTGGGAGCGATGGGAGCGCGGCCTTGATTGAACTTCAATGGTCTTTGTGTTAGATGAATTATGGAGGCAGGGTAGTTTTTCCAAGACAGCTGAGCAGGAGATAAAGTGCAAGTATCATGCGGTGATCAAAAATCAAAGTTTTATTTGTGTATGCTGAAGCTCTAAAATTCACTCTGAAGCCGTTCTGTTGTTGCAAGGCGAGCGGGCCCCTTTGGGGCGGACAAGACAGAACATTGCTTTAGGATAAATCTTTTGATCATGACAGGGATGCACTTCAGGGCTGCGTGCGGGAGACAACTGTTTTTTGACTAAGGGCATACAGTGCTAACAAAACATGGATGTAAAATAATTTATTTAATGTGAGGGGGGAACTCCCAGAAGTCCTAATTTATTGTGTGAATATAAAATATGAGGCACTAAATGATGCAAAAGGCTAAAACTTTTTGAGTAGTACAGTCAAAGCTTAAAATACCCTGCAGTTAAAAGTTTGATAAAATAGTATAGGTAAAACGTCATGGTAGGAGTACATTAAAACAAATTCATGCATGACTTGATTCTTGTAGTACTTCATGATCACTTCATGATCTCAGGATTGTACACTAATTAGTAGTATCTCATGCATGACTTAATGCAAGAATAATGTGTGAATTATTGAGTGAAACAACTAAGGTATCTCCATCATTATGATTTCTGTGTTTTTAATTATGTTCATGTCTTCATCACAGGTAAGTCTGCAGTTAAAGGGACAGGCCAAAACTGACCAGTCACAGCAGTGCCCATGTATCCTGTTGTAATCATCAACCAACAGTTCAGTAGTTTCGATGCATCTCTCTCTCCCTCCCAGCCCGATAAATGAAGTATGATCAATGGTGGTGTATTTACCATGTGTTGCTTAAGAATCCATCATCTACAAAGTACTAATGCACAGGTATACAGTACATTCTAGTTCTCTAGGATACAGATTATTTTTCTGTTAGGTAAGTAATATCACATTTTCACACCTGAGGACTTATTTGAGTTAGAGAAAGTTTACTTCCTTTTTTATTATTATCCCGGTCAAGAAGGTTATGTTTTCGGTTCAGTTGGTTTGTCTGTCTGTCAGCAGGATTAGGGGTCAAACAACTGCTGGCCCAATTCTCATGAAACTTGGTGGAAAGGTGTAGCATGGACCAAGGAAGAGCCCATATTTTGGAGTGGATTGACCATAGTGGAGGTCTGTGCTGTGTTTCTGAGTGTGCTTTGAGTCTATTTAATTTTTGATTTGGGCACATTTGCCTAACCTGATGCCATCAGTTTGTTAAGACAGAACCATCTGAGAAGCCGTCATTGGAAACAGTTTGGGAAAGGGGTGGGCACTTTAAGAAAATACCCGGCAATACCAGGTATTGGACGAACCACGTGTCTATTAAACTCTTGCAGAAGCCAGGCGGTAGAAGAGCGAAAACATCTTTTCCATTGAGGAAAACATACCGTTCCATTCTTTGCTCTCTTTTAATGATGAAATATTCTCCAGTTATGACATAACTGATGCTATTGCAGCATCGACGCTAACCTCTGTAGGAGCCACCATTGTTGTTTTGAACAAACAGCTGTCCAGCACACACACCTAAACCATGCCTGTGCTGCTAGTAGCTCCTGACAGGACGCGGATAGGTCTGAACTGCTTCTGGTTCAGACTCAAACACGTTTCTTGAAGCCTGACAAGATGGGTTTTCGTGTGGTCCTTGATTCCCCCCCCCCCCTGTTTTCGTGATGGGTTTTCATGTGATCCTTGAAACTCCGGTTTTCGTGTGGTCTTGCGATATCTTGAGACTCCAGCTACTGTGCACCGTAAATATTTGCCAGCCAGTTATGCTTTTACAGTTTGCCTCTTTTCATTCCATTTCAATATTTACATATATTGGATCAATTTAAGTTAATGTTTAACTCTTACCAGAAATTATTTTGGTACAATTTCTCATTACCTTAATGTTACCTCCCTTTCCCTTTAGAGTTTGGATTGTAGCATTCAATAAAAATAAAACATTCTGTCTCTCTCTCTCTGTGTCTATGATGCCACCATAGCTCAGATAGATAAAGGCTATGTTAGCAGAACAAATTTACCATGCTAATTCCACATCCCTCCTGAGTACAGTGAGGAAATTAGCAAAGCAAATTTACAGTTCAGATATTATGCCCCATCAGTGTGTTAAGCGGGTCTGGACTCAGGTCTAGTTTTTAAATATATCATGCCTCACGACAGGAATATTATTCTGCTGTAATAGTTTGCAGATAAATGCAGCTGCACATTGAATTTAATTAGTTCAACTGAATTAATCTGGAGTCGTCACAATACTGGGACCTGATTGGCTGACAGCAGCAGTTCTTCCGATGACCAGTCCAGGAGACCAGGTAAACCTCCCGACTTAAGGCCTTCCAGTTCAACTGCTAAAAAAACTGGCCTGACTGAACACAATCCCCGTGTGTGTGTCCCAGCAAACACAGGGAACTGAATCTAGGACTGATGTAGGCTACGTAAGTCCATAGTTCAACACAGAATGGTAATAGCAGGTCGACAAGGCCAATCTATCAAAGGCTGGTCACTGATGACAGAAGCTTAAGCACAGCAATGCTACTGAAAACAGTAGTGTCCTCCATCTTCTGGCCACCAGGGACAGAACAAGACTTAATGATATGCTAAATCTGTGGGCTGGAGAAACAATTAGCTAAAAGGGGCTAAAAGCTTGAGTAATGACTCCATGCATATTTTAAACTATGAATACCAACTTTTGCCTTCTAACAGGCAATTAAGAGTCCCTTCATTTAGTTAAAACAAGCTCAAGAACTCTTTCATACATCAGTCTATCCTGTTGCTGAAAAGATCTGGATACGAGGCTATCATGAAACATGTTTCTTTGCCATGGCTATTGATGTGTCTTCTTTGTATTATGTGTGTAATTGTTGTCTAACTTTGTGTGTAATCTTTTTTTTTTTTTTTTAAGAGGAGCTGACTGGGAACCCAAAATGAATTTCAGTTTAAACTGAAACTAAAGTTGTAACATAATAGTGCAAGACGAATGTATGTACATTTAGAAAATCAAAACTCCTACAATCCTGGCTCTATAATGAGTCAGTGTTGGGTGGGGGGACTGCCACTCACCATGATGGACCACCCCCTTCAGGCCGTGGATTATGGGGTTGACAGCAGGATTGTCCTTCCCTCCCACCTGAAGAACACAAAAAGGAACAAAGCATTATGTAAAGCAGACATGATACATTTTTCGTATTTTTTTTTTTGTAGTAAGTCTCAAAATATTGTACATATGTGCTTGCTCCAACAAATTATATTGGCATGTTTTTTTATATGAATTGGTTTATTTAATTTTTTGTATATTTGTGTTTCTTAGTACCTATTATACATTATACCCTCTGCTGCTGAAGTGACTCAATTCCCTGCATGCATGAAGTGTCCACTTATCTAAGCCTACATGATGCACACATCTATGAACAAGTGTGTGCATATGTCTATTTTAACTGGACTAACATGTTTAAAGGATGAATATACTTCATGTGGTTAAAAAAGCTTGTTTGGCGACTCATTCTCAGTTATAACAATAGTGCAATGCATGTAAATGGTGCTAAATCTGACGAAAGAAAAGGGCAATTAAAGTGACAGGTTTGAGGAGATGCTGAGAAAACAAGTGCAGTGTAATTAAGAGGAACAAACAGGAGCAATCAGCAAGCTCTCGAATGCACTCTCCGTCTGAACTCAAAGAGTGTGTGATGTCATAGTAACACATGCGTTTTCATTGTTTTCATTTTGTTATTTTTGTCATGGATTCTGGAAATCAAATCGGACCAAAACAATACCTTAACGGCTAAATACACCAGTGCCTTTCAAAAGATCACTTATAAATATACATGACAAAAATTATTCATATGACTGTTTTCTGATCTGCCACTGGTTTGAAACGATTTGATCAGGATGGTTTTGTGGGTTGTATCATCTACTGGCTCGACAGTGTTTGCTAAAAATGTACATACAAACATGTTTGGTTGCTTAGGGATGAGTCAAGTCGCAGTGATGTGTTCTGTAGAAAGAAATCTTTCAGACTACAGAAAGTGGACCTGTTTTTACACGGCAATAGTTTGTATCCAAATACACGTCTCCCTGGTAGAGCCTTTGGAAAGCTGGATAAGATACGGTTGATGCTAGAATGGATGGTCCTCGTGACACTTGAGTAACTCAATTGCAAAAAATCAACGCTGCAAGCTTTGCATAATCAATGTAACTATACAAAGCGCACTGTTTCTGCACGGATGATTATTACTGTTGCACAACAGGCTTACGCTGTTGACAAATGCGGTGAAGAAGACGTGATTTGATGGTGCGGATTACTAAATTTAGGAACAGAGAGAAAATAGTGTGGCTTCTCCCCTGGAATGAAATGAGCTTTACAAATGTAATTTGCTTAGCTTCACTAACTACCAGAACAACTACAATTAGCTACTGATAATACTACTACTGTGATGAATGCTACAACTACTGCTACTACATTTACGGTACATGTCTGCGGCATCTACCACTGTGGCATTTTTTCATGCAAGGGATGGCCCCGCTTCCCAGCATTGCACGCTAGTGGGCTTGCCACTAGCAGTTATCAGTTTCTCTTCAATGACCACTGACAAGCAAAGCAAAAAGGGGCTACACCCTCTTACAAACGCAATGGCTGCACCTGATTGTACGAATGCGTCACAAATGGGCTGTCTGCTCCTGGATTTCAAAACGGACCAACATGGCGGCTCGTTTGGAAAACCATCTTGTATTTTATGAAAATAGTTCACTCCAAATGTGTTTCTGAAAACATTTAAAGCGAGAAATAGGCGATACAGTTGCGGAATCTGTCGTTATTTTTGATTGACAACGGTCAGTTTAGGAGACTTTCGTCAGCTTTTGAGAGGCAGCAAGTCAAGCTGGACGATCCTCATTTGTATAAAGCAACCTGGATTCAACTTTATGCCAGTGAGGAGCGGGCAACTTGAAGCACCGCTTTTCCAAAGCCCCCACGATGCTACCAGAATGCATTGCAAGGCTGCTCATTAGACAATCAATGGGAGCCGTGAAAATGACGCTTGACAGTGGACACGTTCTATTACAACTACCACTAGCCACTACTAATGCTAGAACTACCACTGTGACTACTACTAATGCACTTTAATTTGTCATGTATTCTTACGAAAATTGCTACTACAGTGTTCCTACCACCACTACTACAACAACCACTGGTAGTAGCTACATACAGCTACAACAACAATTACTACTAATGTCATAAACATGATTTATTTATTGTATTGTATATATTACATATTTTTTATCTTTCTTAATTGTATATATTACTTATTTTTTTTATCTTTATTTGTATATATTTGTTATCTTTTATCTTTATACTTGTTGTACCTGTTCTTATTGCACCGTATGTCGGAGAGAAATGTGTTTTCGATGCCTATGTATGCAGAATTGATAATAAAGTTGACTTGACTTATGGTACACACATAATCAAACTGCAGCATATGTAAGAGCAGTCACAGAATGTCAAGAGCATTCTTTTTTTTACTTAGTGGTCATTGAAGAGGTGTTATGTTTTAGACACTGAGAAACAACTTCTTGTGAATAATCCAAACTTCCGCAAAGCCAATGCCAGCATTCATATCCAACGTGCTGCATGGACAGCTGAGAGACCGCCAAGACTGCTGTCATGCCTCCCTCCATTCCCTAGGCTCTCCAAGTTTCAGTTTCTTTCCAAAAGCCATAACCACTTTGAACTCACACATGCACTGACTTCAGTCTTACCCCCGACCCCCAGACTTTCTTCTACCCACCTACTGTGCAATATTAATATTTAATATTTAATACTTTTGACAATATTGAAATTCTGGGCAATTTCATTACTGTGCAATATCATTACTTCACACTGTATATCACCCCCCCCCCCCACACACACACACACACACACACACACACACACACACACGTGTATAATGACAATAAATGGCATTCTATTCTATTCTGGAAACACACACTTGTTGGCTACCTGGATTTCATTGGGATTTGTGCTTTCGCTGCCTGCCTGCTTGGACCATGGAAAAAGCACATTGAACTAAAGCCAGCCGGGTCAATTTCTGTGCTTTTATCAAGCACTTAAACAAATCCTATTCCAAAGCAACCCATTTTTGTGGATTATATGTTTCACAAATTCATATAATTTCCTTAATCGGTCCAAAAAAACCACTGAATTCGTTCTATTTACTCGCAAAGCTGTGCGACACAAAAATGTTACTGTGTGCCATGATGCATGAAGAGCTGATTATGGCGGCAGCTACATCCTCCAGGTGCCGGGAATGGCTGCTAGATAGACTGTCCCTGTCGCTCACTTCCAAACTTCTGATTGGCTGTTTGTCCAGGAGAACAGCACTGCTTCCTTCACTGGGTTACAGTTCTTCTTGGACAGAAGCAACACATGTTAACCTAATGTATTATCTCTCCCAGAGCATCTTTTATTGAATCTCATTTTGGTGGTTTTGTTAAGGTGCTGCCTATTCACTCATGGTGACTCAGCAGTTCACACATATGAGCTTCTTTGTTGGGTGAAGCTTTGGTGACATGCTCCAGATTGCCATCACCAAAAACAGCGTTGTGATTGCTTTTAAAAGTACTACTAGTCTGATTAATAGCATGCACTACTGCACTTAATATTACATTTCTCCTAAATCCACTCCTCTTTCCAAATGAATTGCAGGTGCGCTACAAGTGTCTGTCAACAAAAGCGCCAAGCAGTACCATACAAAAGTAGCAATCACCATATCATTTAAGGGTGTAGGTTTTGTTTCAACTTTGACGGGGGACACATAATAACGGTGGGGGGTCCTCCCACTTAAAAAAAAAAAAAAAATGTGGGCTTCATTTCCTGCATTCTGCTGAATCTTTCTGCAACACATTTACGCTGCAAATGTCTTTAGTTATGTAAATTCAATTATTTATTATTTCCTGGATTGTTAAAACATTTCTGCATATTCAAAACACCACACTTGTTTCGGGATGTTGTTTTAGGAATAATGTACATCTACAACAACAAATCTGTTAGATAATGAGACCTTGTTAAATCCAGAAGATCCAAAGTTTAAATTTACATAAATCTCTTTATTTCCCACGCTCCTGCTGTGTTCTTAAACTCCCCGATGTATCAAAGTAGACATACGAGTTTTGACATGTTTTACATGTTTTGAGCCCCCTGAATGGTTATTTTTACTTAATTTGGGGAGTGGGTTGTCTTTCATATTTTTCCGAGGGGAACACATCTCCCTTTTTTTAAATCTTTCTAAAGCTTTTGTAACTACGTGTTCATTTAGACCCACACAGGCTGCTGGCTCTGGAGGAAAAATGTGTGAGTTTGGGACCTTTTAAACTGCATGTGTATGAAATGTTGCATTACACACTTGTATACTGCATACTACCAGTAAAGTACAAGATTAAAGGATACCTGACTCTTTCTAACATGTCATCTGTATACCTTATATCTTAGCTAAATAATCTGATTATGGGCCTTTGCGTTTGCACATGGTACTGATAAGGGGTCATGTTAGTTCAAATCTGCCCACAATGTGATTGAATGCAAATATGCAAATTAGGTCAACACACATCCTTAGTCAATTAAATGATGTGGAATACTCTCAAGGGATTGAGAAACAAATTGGGAGGGGAGGAACAGCAACAAGCATCTAATAACCTATTTAACACTAGAACGGCCACAGCACACGCCGTAAACCGTTGTGATTAACACATGGAATTATTCCGTCATTGTTAATAATGCAATGTTTCCCTCCTGCCCTGACTTTTCCTTAGTACATATTCTGCACATTCCTATATCGGCATAATGATAGAATAATTGTTAGAGCTTTTTGGTGTTGTTTTTCACAAAAACACCCCCCCTTCAGCTGCCACGAGCAGCAGAGATTAACATTGGTAATCTCCTCTGCAGACGAATTCATGCATTTGCATGCGCATTGAGACAATCAATAGAACACTAAAAACTAATTTGCATGCCAATGTCCACTCACATGCACTTATAGTCACTTTTAATCACAATAAGGCATGTAGGCCTGCAGTAGTTACTCGGTCATATGTGCAAAATATCAGAAATGAAAGCGAAACTTATCACGCTTTCTGTCTGACTAAAAAGTTGTGTCCCGACACAGGAGTCAGGAGTGTGTGCGCTATACTCTATAATTATATCAGGAATGTTATTTATGTGATGACTCATTTGACCAAAACACTAACCTTTCTAAACTGTATTATTTTTATAGGTTGGATGTGTGTAATCAGATGGAATGTTGTGTGTTGACTGTTGAACTGAAAGACGCATGGATAGTGCATGCCACTGAGAGTTTCCTGAAGTGATGCTGCTGTACTTGTTTTTCCTTTGCAGTTGAAGGGCTCCTCTCCACCTCCAAATGCAGTCTGGCCATTCCCTTAGTATCCTGATTACAGTGTTAAAACCAAATATTAATATCAGCGGGAAATAGGGTCTTTTGTCTCAGGCTGTCTGACTGTGACATTGAAGACTGTTGTGACACATTGAGCCAAACAAAGTTTAGAGTATTTAAACTTTTATGAACAGCTAAAAAGCAATAGGAGACTTTGTGACAAATGAGGAACACAAGTGAAACACTGAACTAGAAAGTAACCTAAGGGAAGAGAAAAAGTTTAATTGTGGCAATGTTAGACACAGTTTTTAACTTACCCCCATCCAAACACACACACACACACACACACACACACACACACACACACACACACACACACACACACACACACACACACACACACCATAATCATTTCAAATAGCAGAAGAAGTTAATAACTGGAACTGCAATAAAGAGCTTGTTTTTGGTACAAGGCAAGACAGAATGTGGGTGAGTAAAAAAGTGTGTGTGTAAAGGCAAAGAAGATTAAGAGAAATAAAGGCGGCCATGGAGACAGAGAGAGAAAATGACATACAGAGAGACAATGAGGAGAAGAGAAAGAAAGGAGGACAGAGGGAATTAGCGTTTCATTATTAATGTTTGTCTCTGAAAGCCCACAGGCTCGTCCCCCGAGATCCTCAGCCACCGGGCCTCACATCACAATGTCCTACTCTCTATCTACCCCTTTATCCCTCTTAAAATCCCGCATCGCTCGCTCTTTCTCTTCATTCCTCCCCATAGCTCCGATCCCTCTTTCTCCCCAGGGACAGGCCACTGCGGTGACAAGTCAGAAAAAAATGAAACGGTGGTACAATGTGACATGTCCTCATATTTCTCTCCTTCACAACTTTTCTTTCTCTCTCATCGCCCATCATCCATCCAAGATCCCTCACTATGTATCCTCTCTCTCTTGACTTCCTTCACCTTCATCTGTGTCTTAGAGAGACTCAACACCCCCCCTTGCCTTTGGCAGCACTAACTGCTGAGAAAGCAATGGTGTAATGGATGTAATCGTCGAACTTCTTTCAAAGAAGACACATTGGAGTGCAGAGTTACTAATTACATAGTCTCGCATTGCCAGACCTTCCTCTACAGCACTGCAGAGGAGGGTCTGGCGAGTCCACTCAGCATTCTGGGACGGGAGAAAAACGTGCTCTGGTTTATTGCCAAAATCTATATTTTTCAAGCGCCGGACAGAGCAATGGTGCCTCTGCAAAATAACCTCGGGAAGGAACTTGTTTTGGTGGAACATGTGTACGTTCAAAAGTTGTTTTAGTGGTGCAACAGAAAACTCAGATTGGACAAATAGTCTAGCTAGCTGTCTGGATTTACCCTGCAGAGATCTGAGGAGCAGTTAACCATAGTCCTCAGAAATCCACCAGAGTTTACAACGCCAACACAAAGAAAGTGGGATCCAGCTGAAAAATGAGGGACATCTGGCAGAATTTCCGGTGGCATCTGAACAATCCCGGAAATTAAAAGTCGTCAACATAGACTACTAATTAAATCAATGACCAATTGGTCAGTAGGTGGTGGAAAACACAGAGAAAGTCCGCCAAGGAACTCTAGCAGCTAGAGCAACACAACAGACTAGTCTTATGGTCATTTAATGTAGATATTGTGGTTGTTGTGGTCATTCTTAGTTCTAGACTAAGACATACTTGGCTTTTTGACATTTTTAGATTTAGACACAGGGATTGTGGGCCTTTTGTGTATTTCTCTAGTGGGTCTAGACCAAAAATAGATTGGGCCTTCCAGCCATTGCTAGGTCTAGATTAAAGGAGACTGATCTTCTTGTCATTATTAAACTAGTCAAAATGGTACTGTCATTTCTTGCCATTTTTTAACCTAGGCTACAAAAGACTGGCCATTCTTAAATCAAGACGTCAGGAGATTGGATCAACAACCCATTGTCATTCCCAACTCATCAAATAATGATTTGTACTGCTTGGTCAGTGGCTGTCGGCACCAGATAGACGCAAAAATCTCCCTTTAGCGTATGCAAGTACTGTATAATAATAATAATAAATTTAATTTATATAGCGCTTTTCACGAACTCAAAGTCGCTTTACAGGGCAGGTAGATAATAAAGACAAACAAAACAAAACAAAACAAAACAAGATTCAGGGACAGATGAAAAGGGAAGGGGCGTGGGGCTACGGATAGGCAGTGGTGAAGAGATGGGTCTTGAGGCGAGACTGGAAGATGGTGAGGGACTCAGAGGTGTGGATCTCTTGGGGGAGGGAGTTCCAGAGCCTGGGAGCCTGCCCTGCAGAATGCTCTGTCCCCAAAACTGCGGAGGTTGGACTTTTGGATACAGAGGAGACCGACTGAGGTGGATCTGAGGGACCGTGAGGGTTGGTACGGGGAGAGGAGGTCAGTGAGGTATGACGGGGCCAGATGGTGGAGGGCTTTGTAGGTGAGGACCAGGATTTTGTAGGTGATCCGGTGGGAGATAGGAAGCCAGTGGAGTTGTTTTAGGACTGGAGTGATGTGGTGCCAGGATTTGGAGCGGGTGATGAGTCAGGCAGCTGAGTTCTGAACCAGTTGGAGCCGGTTGATGTTGCTAGAGATCATGCTGAGAAGAAGTGAGTGGCAGTAGTCCAGTCGGGAGGAAACAAAGGCGTGAATGAGTCTTTCATCAGCGGGGGGTGTGAGAGAGGATCTGATTTTGGCGATGTTGCGGAGGTGAAAGAAGGAGGTTTTAATGACATGACGGATGTGGGGCTCAAGGGAGAGGGTGGAGTCAAATATCACACCAAGGTTGTGGGCCTGGGGAGATGGGGAGACAATGGTGCCGTTGATGGTGAGAGTGGTGTTATTGATTTTGCTGAGTGTGGATTTGGAGCCTATGAGGAGGAATTTTGTTTTATCGCTGTTGAGTTTGAGGAAGTTGTGTTGCACCCAGGTTGTGGGGGGATTTGGTGCTGAGGTAGATCTGGGTGTCATCGGTGGTGAGCAGGATGTTATGGCTCACGGTATCGAAGGCTGCACTCAGGTCGAGGAGGATAAGGATGTTGAGGGAACCAGTGTCAGCAGAGGTGAGGAGGTCATTGAGGACTTTGAGGAGAGCGGTTGGAGAGGTTCAAATTGGTTATTTGCATGAAGATGGGTTTGTAGTTGTGAGGCAACTCCAGAGTTCCAGGGTTTTAGACAGAAAGGGGAGGTTGGATATTGGGCGGTAGTTGTTGAGGGAGGAGGGATCCAGACCAGGTTTTTTAAGGACTGGGGTGACAGCGGCAGTTTTGAAGGCAGAGGGGACAGTTCCAAGGGACATTGAGGAGTTGAAGAGGTTAGTGAGGTAGGGGCATAGGACGGGGAGGCAGGACTTCAGGAGTGGAGTAGGGAGGGAGTTGGAGGGAGGGAGTTGGAAGAGCTGATTAGTTTAGAGATTTCAGGAAGGGTGACCGAGTCAAACTGGGAGAGGAGGCAGTGTGGAGGAGGGGTCGGGAGGTCAGGAAGGATGGGGAGAGGAGGGGCCGTGGTAGGTGCTGGAGTAAATCCTGGGAGGTCGGATACAGGGGATAGGGAGTGGCAAATGATGTTGATTCTGTCAGCAAAAAAGTGGAGGAATGAGTTGCAGAGATCCGGAGTAGAGGTAGGGAGGGTGTTGGTCCGAGGCTTGATGAGGTTGTTCACTGTGGAGAAGAGGGTTCTGGTTTTGACAGGGGTTGGTGAGGATGATGGAGAGGTAGGCAGATTTAGCAGCAATGAGGGCATCTTTTTAAGCAGTGAGGTGGAGTTTATAGGCTTCATGGTGGACTGTGAGTGATGATTTTATTGTCAGACAATAAAAGTGACGTTTTTTGTTTTGAGGGGGGCCCAAGGTGTTGAGGGAGGTAGACAAGGTGGAGTTGAGGTGGTTTGTGAGGTCATCAGGTGAAGAGTGGTGGAGAGCAGGTCAGAGAGATGGTGTGGATCGATAGATTTAAGATTGCGGAAGGTGATTTCTCTGAGGAGGCGGGGGCGTGGGGTTGGAGAAGGGATGGTGAAACGTATCAGTTTGTGATCGGAGAGGGGAAAGAGGCATGGATGGAGGTCGAGCACTGGTTGGTTTGTGGAGCAGACCAGGTCGATGATGTGTCCTTTTTCATGGGTGGAGAAGGTGACATGTTGGGTGAGAGTGAAGTTGTCCAGTAAAATGGTGAATTCTGATGAGAGCTTGCAGGTGGGGGAGTCCATGTTGATGTTTAAGTCACCGAGTAGCAGCAGACGTGGAGAGAGAGATGAGGATAGTGTAAGGAGTTCATTAAAATCAGAGAGGAAGGAGGGATTTGGTTTAGGTGGCCGGTAAATGAGGATGACTGTCATGGAGGAAAGAGCTTTGAAGGCGAGATATTCAAACGATGATACTGAGGGGAGCGTGAGTTCTGTGATCTGGAAGTTCTGATTGAAAATAACAGCGAGGCCACCTCCACGGCGGGAGGTGCGGGGTTTTCAGATGTAGTTGTAGCCAGGGGGGGATGCTTGATTGAGGGAGAAGAAGTCATTGGGTTGTTGCCAGGTTTCGGTGAGCAGAAGGAAGTCCAGAGTGTTGTCGAGGATTAGTTCATGGAGGGCAGGGGCTTTATTGTTGAGCAATCAGGTGTTGAGGAGGGCAAAGTTGGCATGGTGAGAGGGTGGTGGGATGGGGGCAGGCTGGAAAGTTCTGAGGTTGTCCCGGTTAGCAGTGCGTGTGGTCGGTGGGGAGGGGCGGTATTGCAGTTGAGGGGGGACAGTGAGCAGATTTGCAAATGATTGGAGAGTAGGTGTATGTGAAGTGCAGAAAGCACTATAGCCCAGTCCGGGTTTTCTGTGCAGCCTGACGGTGCGTTTAGGTTCAGCTCTATGTGATCCAGTGGGTAAAGCATTCTGATGATGTGGGAGAGGTGCGACAGTGCATGGGAGTGAGAATGTGATGGGAGCAACCAATCATTGATGGAGCTAGACCAAAGGAACCAATACATCAAAGCTATTCTCTTAATTAGAGTTGAACGATTCAAGAACACCATTGTAAAGTCATGTGTCAAGCAGTAACTCATACCTTCATCGCATGAAAACAGCATGTCTGTTTATATAACTTTTGTCCATCAAATGCTCAGTGCTATGCTTATGTCCATCAGACAATCAAACCTTGATGGGTGCATCTGTCCTAGTAGTTGACATTCTAGTCATTCATACAGTAAATTGAGACTACTCAGTAGGTGTAGACTAAAAGAAAGTGAGCCTTCTCTCATAGAGTAGATTTAGACAAGATGAGTTCAGGCCTTCTGGATATTCTTAGATCTAGGCTAAAAGAGACTGGACCATCTGGTGATTCTTAGAATTAGAATGATACACCACGTTGAAATATCTTGTGTAACATCATGAGTCAATCAGTTAATCATATCTTACTCACATTAAACAGCATGTGTGTTCACATGAGCAACTTTCATCTGTGACGCTGATAAGTTAGCTGATCATTGTGTGAGAGAGACTTTTAAAGTTGTTGGTTTTGATGGGTTTTAAAGATGAAAAGTATACGCAGCTTGACTGAAAATGTGAAGCGATGCATTACATCTGAATGGTATGCAACATTGCTGCTCCTGTCAGTGCATTAACTTTTCATAATGTGCGCCCTGGAGATATATATCAGGGTTTTGAACCACTTCTCAAGATTTATATATTCCTACAGACACCGTTTGATGAAATTATGTTGCATTTCTTCTTGGTCCACTATGTGGGATTGTGGGTATACTGTAATCATACCCACACCACACCAGCTACAGTCCTTTTCCTCTGAAAATGGTTTTACGTCCCTATTGTGAAAAAGTCTGATCACGATTGTTTTGTGGTTCGAATCCTAACACCTGCTGGCTGGCCCTCTGTGAGTTGATTCTGAAAGCAGTGGCGAGATCTCGGAGGAAAAAGTGACATGAAGCAGGGTTCAGTTCACAATGTTCTAAACGTTTAATAAAAGGATATACACACAGACAATCACTCCATTCATGTAGAAGGCACGTAGAGAGAGCACAAGAGGATTGGTTCAAGGTTGGTTCACACAGACAGGAAAACAATGATACAATTTATGATACAATAGAAGTGATGAGAGAGGCTTTCTTCAGAGTTCTCACGAAATGGAACAAACATATTCACAACATAAGGTTAGACTTAAAGCATTATCAACTTGCAGACATGGACACAATTCTGTTTCAGTGCCCTTGTTGCTGCACATGAAAATGATCAAATTGAAAATCAGCATGAAGGGATCATGTTTTTTGGGTGAGATAGAGGAGAGCGATGACAGTGGCAGTGGATTCTTCAGTCTGAGCGATGGTGTGTAATAAGTAGGGCAGCGGTCATGCAGGGAAGGGACATTGCCTTTCATCACTCCGTCAGAGTGAAGAACAAAAACGTGGTCGATTTAAACATCATTAATGAGATATCTTCTGAAATTCATGGCAAAAAAAAAAAAAAAAAACGACAGACGGCAAATTACATGTAATGAATTCTCTTTGGCTAAAACCTGCTGAGGCTAATGTTTCCTCAAGTGGTGTTCACTGTGCAGAATTGGAAGCAGCTCAGTGGTGGTTAGCAGTGGCCTCAAATACTACCTAATTACCATCAATGGGGGGTATTGGATTAAGAGCAGAATGAAGTGGTCTGTGGTCCTGCATGTCTTCAAACCATACCTTTCATCATGCTGTTCTTACTCCTGCTGAGTGCCTTCCCTTTGGCACTGCTACCTTTAATGTGAAGAACAGCCCCCCAAGCATGGAACCAATTCAAATGATCCTCAAGGTTGTCTAGGTATGAATCCATCCAGGACTTTATACTATTCATCTTTTTTTTTCTAAAAAAGGCAAATTAGTTTCTTTTGCACTTTTGACTGTATTTCAATACTGGAGTCAAGTAGTGCTAGTGACACTTGGTTTCCATGATACAATAAGGTGCAGCATACATGACATCTGTAATTTGGTGTCTTATTATTTGCCTTGACTACTTTGAAGAATCAGAGCAGCAAATCAGATGTCATAAGTATTCACCTAAAAAAACAAGCTGTCAGTTCAGTAACTTACAAAAAAGATTGTTCATTTGAAGCAAAAGCATTTGCACCAATGTTGTCAGAAGTGACACTACTAACAACTTCTGCTTATCTCACATATATAATATAGTACAATACAACAAGTACAGTATTGTACATTTACAAGGGTCCATGACTAATTCTAAGGTTTGTGTTAAACCAACTCCAAATCTAACAGCAAAATATGTTGTCTGTTTTAAAACTGCACATAGAGGCCTTATCTGATTTGATGCTCCACATCATTTCTCGGTGCCTTCCAAAACAGTTACACAATATTGAAAAATAAATTGGTTTAGACACAAAAATTACTTGGTTAGGTTTAGGAAAAGATCTTAGTTTGGGTTCAAAGAATCCAAACTAAGGTTTGGGTTCAACTTTGTTTGGGTAAGGGGAGCTCTGTCATCATGGTTACACTAATACACACCTGAGGCCTGTACTACGAAGCAAAATCAACATGCCCTGGATTTATTTCCGCTTCAACTAACCTAACAACCGCGGCCCCGCATAAGCTGTGTCACGACGGTGGTTAACAAGTAGTTCAATCTTCCCAGGGTTTCCCAATTCAGCGACGCGCGCGTCCACATAAAAGGTGCCATGTCATTTCTCAGACGCTCCATTGTTCCGAACTCTCAATATCCCAAAAAATTCCCTTTGGTCCCACAGCCCACTAGTCCGACGTCCACCAGCGATATTACGAATCCCACTATGGCCATGCCAAGACCCGCCCTTCAAAAGCATTTATTGGCCAGGCATCCATGCTTGCACAAGGTAACGTAATGGCATTTGTATAGGTCCTATCCCCTTACCAATCGGCTATCCTAACCTTAACCACTCAAGGTCAAATGACTAACCCCAACCAATCGAGCTGCTTCGTAGGGCGGGTCTTGGCGTGGCCATAGTGAGATTTGTAATTTCGCCACCAAAGGAACGTCGGATTAGTGGGCTGTAGAACCAAAGGGATTTTTTCGAGTTATTGAGAGGTCGGAACAATGGAGTGTCGGAGAAATGGGCAGTCCCCCACATAAAAGAGGCGGTGTTTGCACAGCATGACCAATCGCAAACATCTACCAGAGCCGCATATTTTACATTAGAAGAGCAAACTATAATTCTACATAAATATGAAGAACACAGACATGGTTTGACAGGCAAAATGCAATACAGTTGCTACTTTCTAAAACAGGAAGGAAAGCTGGCAATAAAATACCCAACACTGTAAATGCGTAAGTCACAGCGCTTATCAATATCACTTCCCTATCAGTCAGACACAAGATCTGACCATAATTACACTTGTGCTTTCCATAAACTCTCGTTATTTCAGTTGCAACCTTGGCAGTGGTAAGCTATCGTGAGAGCAAATTAAAAATATAAAAACATAATTCAAACCGATGTGCGCATTGGCAGCACACGGCTCAAGAAGCCGACAAATAGCCTATACGTAATTCCTCTCATTCATAAAAATACCCATCAGGGAATGTTAATGGGGTTGTCGCTCTCTAAATGTTTTAACTTTTATGAGTGCACCTCTCTCTTTCTCTCTCTCTCAGTGCACCGAGCTCCACCGGATCTTCTAAGAACGGTACGTTATCAGTATTGATTGGTCAGTAGGCGGTGCTGTTACACCAGTTGATCTCTAAATTCCAACCTAACCTGCTCCCAAGCAGGTGTTCAGCATAAGTTACCACGGTGATTTAACCCGATAACAAGTGATCCTGAAGTTACCTCGTTAATGCCACATCTTGCTTCTGGTTGAAGTTAGAGAACGATTGTGGTCATGGTAAAAAAAACAAAACAAAGCAAAGCAGTCCCTGTGTTGAAATCTGATGTGTTGTTGACTAATTCATCCACTCTGACCTCTTCTCTAAATGGGCCTTGTCCTTGTCCTAAATCACTTACTACTCACTATATAGTCCACTGTATAGGGAGTTCACCATTTGGTAGTGCTGTCCAAATATATATTGAGATGTATTATACCCTATATCAAGGCCGCCCACTTCGGGGCCTGCGGGCCAAGTTTGGCCCGTGCTCCCTTTGTTTTTTTTTGGCCCACCATGGCATTTGACATGCACATGCTTGTTCTCCTCTTATTTTGAAAGTAGCCATGGACTTTGTGGCGCTATAACATATAATATACAAGTACATATAATGGTGCTTACATTACAAAAATTACTTTAAAATTCACTGCTTCCCGTTTCACCCCCTTTTTCAATACAGCAATCAATGTCATCAGAACGAGGCTGTTTAGAAATGTCTTTAGATTTATTTAATTACTTATTTTGTTTTATTTTTTCCTACTCCTTGTCCTTGTCTAAATAGGCCCTGCAGAATGTGTATGACTCACAATAAGGAACTTAAGTCAAGTCCAAGAAAGCTTTTCCTTCATTCTCTTTGTTCTGTTTCTTACTTCGTCTCCATCCAATGCCTCTCACTTTAATATTAAATTGAGGTACAGATGCCCCCAAAATCATGTGAAATGAGACTCAGTGTGATTCTTCTGTTAACATAAGAAACAAAAAGTAAAAAGCAGAGTGAATATTCCATGTGATTTACATCCCAGCTGGGCCTCGGTTTTGCATGTTGCTGTGTCTAGCTGAATGCGTGGAAAACACAGTGGAGGCATGCAGCGGTGTAAATAGGCAAATAAAAGGCCAATGAGAGCTATCTATTTCAATCAAACGCCTCAGTGCAGTGCAATGCAATGCAATGCCGGGTCATTAAAAGGGTGAAATGCTGAGCTCTGCCGAGATGACGGGGCCCAATTTGTCCTGTAACACCAGTGTGATGATTTAATTAATACATGACATGGTAGCTACGACACACAGCTGCACAAACACACTGATGGGAAGGGGAGGGGAAAGCTTCCAAATGAATGGAGGCACACTCCGGAGGAAAAGAAAACAGGAGACAGAAAGAGAGGTAGAAAAATTATATGAATAAGAAAGCAGGAATAAATAAGCTGGATTACTTTATTATGGGCTGGATGGTTACTGTACACAAGGAACCATTTACAATAGCTGAAACAGCAGGGCCAATCATTGGTTAACATTTAAAATAAAAGAGAAAAGACGGTAATACATCAAGAGGGCTAGTAAGTACAGCTATAAGTTAATGTTACAGCCAGCCTAGTCTGTATCAGAATCAGAATCAGAATCACTTTATTTGCCAAATGCATCAGCAGACACACAGGAATTTGACATGGCAATCAGTAACACAGAAGCTTGACAAACAATATATGCGTATAGCAGCATAAACATGCTCATATCCACGACGTTCCTCTTCTGGGATTGCTCTGGTGCTGCCGGAAATTCCTCTTTATTTGTGTTGGTGTTCTAAACTCCGGTGGATTTCTGAGGACTGTGGTTAACTGCTCCTCAGATCTCTGCAGGGTAAATCCAGACAGCTAGCTAGACTATCTGTCCAATCTGAGTTTTCTGTTGCACGACTAAAATCAGAACACGTTTTTCTTCCATACCAGAATGCTGTGTGGACTAGCCAGACCCTCCTCCGCTGCGCTGTGGAGGTCTGGCAATGCGAGACTACGCCCAGCCAGGCTACACTGAACACGCTGCTGCAATACTATGCTTGCACTGTAATCACTGAAAGAGGCTACACCAGGCGTATCGCCATGGAGATTGACTCTACAAACTGGATTGTGGAGGTTAGCACGCTGTACATTGCTACTAGCACACACACGTACTCCCCCTTCTCCGCAGAGAGCACAGAGGTGTGTGTGTGTGTGGGTGTAATTTCCTCTGGGGACAGGTGGGACATGACCCCCCCCACACTTTTCAATATTCCATTTGTGCCCCACCCTCTTTCAAATTGTGAACATTTTTGACTCTATAAAATGATTCTCTCAAGTCTTGGCAATCGCCCCTATATTAAACAATAAAGAGAGTAAGACATGTTTTTCTTATAGGCTAGATAGTTTAGTAGTCTTTCTGGCATAACTTATCATTATGATCAACTTAATTATTTCCTGGATTTTGTATCATCATAGTCCCTAAATGTATGTAAAAATGCAGGAAATCAAAATCAAATCGAAAACATTTTTCTGGCGGGGGACCCCCCCCCAGACCCCCTGTTTTTGTGTCCCACCCACTTATAAAACCAAAGTTACACCCTTGTCTTTTACAGTTTTTTCCAATTGCTAAAATGACATGCATAGCACAATTTTTTAAACTGACACACAGAGAGCAAAACCTCTTCTCAAGTCTCCAAAAGTCTAAACACATTTTCTGCTTTACACACATTTGCAATTCGAAATGGGACTTTTTAAATGCACTGAACACGGTTCTCTGCATAAGACACAACAATCTGACACCAAGTCACATGTTTGCCATTTCAAAACACTGCCATTCAAAATGACACTACATGAGCGAATTGGCCAACATATGCACCACCTGGCCAAACACCTTAACGCTTAATTGTTACCACTTCAATCAGGACGTAAGCACTATAAAAAGACCACATGTGAGCACCTTTTGGTTTTTTTACAACAACAAAGGAAGACATTGCAGAGAGAGGAAGAGGACGAGGGAGGGTAAGAATAAGAGGGGGAGGAATAGTGAGAAGTAGGGGTAGAGCTGGTAGGAGTTCATGGCCAAAGAAGAGATATATATATATATATATATATATCAGTCCTTTAGAAATATCTATATATATATATATGTATATAGATATATCTATATATATATATATAGATATATCTATATATATATATAGTTATCTATATATAGATATATATCTATATATAGATATATATATCTATATATATATATCTATATATATATATATATATATATATATATATATATCTATATATATATAGATATTTCTAAAGGACTGAGAGACGCAACCATGGTGGAGGAAGGGGCCAAATGTTCACTGGGGTACAGGAAGATGCCATTGTAAACTTGGTTTTGGAAAATAATGAAATGGTCACTAATGAAATGAATAAATTAAAACTCTGGTTTGTTTCAAATAAGTTATCTTTAAACTTGAACAAAACTAAAATCATGATATTCGTAAATTGCACTATAAATAGAAATGTTAAAATAGTAATTGAACAATTGAAAGAGTCTATGAAAATATATTTGTGGGTGTTGTTCTTGACCATAAACTCTGCTGGAAGCCACACATTAAACATCTGTGCATAAAGATGGCCAGGAGTATTGGTATATTGAGCAAAACTAGATACATCTTGAACAAAAATACATTTCATACTCTGTACTGCACACTTATAGTACCATATATGTTATATTGTGTGGAAGTTTGGGGAAATACTTACAAAAGCAACTTCAGAACAACCAGGATAATAAATCACACCGGGTATTATGAGCACAACAATCATCTGTTCTTTAATTCACATTTGCTGAAATTTATGGACATTGTCATATTCAAAACTGCACAATTGATGTTTAAAGTTAAAGAAAATAATTTACCATGTAACATATGTGCAATGTTTAATGAAAGAGACGGGATATCATCTAAGAGGTCATTGTATGTTCAAACACGCTCTTGTGCGAACTGCTGTTAAAAACGTGCGTTTCAGTTTGTGGGGTGACCGTATGGAATGAACTGAACAATGACATCAAACAGAGCCATAATATCATTCAGTTCAAAAATAGATTAAAGACATCATTACTTGATCAATACAGAAAAGAATAAACTGAAACATAGGATTGGAATTTGTAATTTAAAGGTATTGTTGTATATTATTGTATTGTTGTAAATTATTGTAAGACCGAAAGATTGTATGCTGTATTTGCATATTTATTTTACTTTGTATAATATGATTTTGTGAAATAAGGGGCAGGACCAAATAAGCTATTTGCTTCCGCCTGCTCCTTCTCGAACTAATCCCTTTCATATTTTTATTTTGTTTTTTGTTGTTAGATTCTGATTGTTTGTGTTTTATTTTATGTTTTTATGTCTTGCAACATTGATTGTTCGAGATAAATAAATGAAATGAAATCAGATTACGAGAAATTCAAAGCCACATCATCCAAGACAACACCATATTCAACAACATTCAACGAGTCAGTCTGTCCACATTGGCTCGCATTCTCAAGCGAAACCAAATCAGAATGAAACAACTTTATAAGGTGCCGTTTGAGAGAAACTCTCAAAGAAACAAAGAGCTCAGACGAGCATATGTAGATGTAAGTACAATATTGACTGCAGTACACTACACACAACATTGTTTCTCAGTGTACTGGATAACAGCATATTGACTATTTTTTGTTCTTTGTTTTCAGGGAGTAATGGAAATGGATGCTCATGCAATCCCACATGAGTTCATCTTTATAGATGAGGCTGGGTTACAACCTAGCAAAGACCAGAAGAAGGGGGAGAAACGTCATTGGCCACAGAGCTATTACAGATGTTCCTGGCCAAACGTGGTGGGAACATCACAATGTGTGCTGCTATCTCCAACACACATGGTGTCCTCCATCGACATAGCAACTTTGGACCATACAACACAGCCCATATTCTCACATTTCTGGACAGACTCCACAACATTCTGATACCACCAGAGCATATGAATGATGCAGACCATCAAAGAAACCGGTACGTTGTAGTATGGGACGTGAGCTTTCATCGTGCCGCCCCAGTCCAAAACTGGTTTGCTTACCACCCACCATTTCTCGTGCAATACCTCCCACCATACTGACCATTTCTGAACCCCATAGAATAGTTCTTTTCGGCATGGCGGTGGAAGGTATACGACCAGCAGCCGTTTGTGCGCATGTGATAAGATTGATGTGGGTGTGATTCAGGGATGGATAAGGCACTCAAGGCGTTTCTTCCCTCGATGTCTGGCAAGGGAAGATATTGCCTGTGATGTGGACGAGGCGTTGTGGCCAGACCCAGCTGTGTGGCAAGATGCTGCTTAATTATTTTTCTTGCCTCTTTTTTTTTCTATATATTTTTTTTCTGCACATTTTTTCCGCCATTTTCTTTTTCAGTTCACTGTTTTTTGTGAGCATATTTTTGTTCAATCCAATGTAAATATATCTGCTGTGCATATGTTGCACTGCCTTGTTTGGTGAAAATTAAAAAAAAAAAAAATGTTTCAACCACGTGTGTGTGTGTGTGTGTGTGTGTGTATCTGCAAATATTTCTGTGCATGTGAACAATCTGAAGAATTTTTTACAATTTGAACTATTTTAGTATTATGGTAAAGCATACTAAAGATGAGAGTGCTTTTCATTATGCCCAACAGTGTGTAGTTGGTTAGACAAAAATCTGGTAATATGAATGAAGTGTGTGCCATGTGGTGCAAAAGTTAGATTTTTTATAATGCTATAAGTAGTTTTGGTTGCAGTGCTTCATTTTGCAGGATATGTGAGATATTTTGCAGTTTGGGTGTGTGGTTTTGTGAATTGTGTTGAGTATTTTCATAAAACCACACTAGTTTGCAAAATTGTGTTTTAGCAATTGGAAAAAACTGTAACAGGAAGGAGAGGTGAAAAACACGAAAAAGCGCCTACTTTTAACAGACAGACAGTCTGTCTGTCCAATCAGGAGGGTCCGTCCTCTGCTAGATAGGCCCTACTTTTTCCGGTAGAATTTAATGCAGTTGTCTGTTATGATTTGTTTAAGTGTTTTCATATTTGCTGTCGTGTTTTCCTATTTGCTGTTGTGTTTTCATATTTGCTGTCTTGTTTTCCTATTTACCGTTGTGTTTTATGATTTGTTGAAATGTTTTCCTATTTGCCGTTGTGTTTTATGATTTGCTGTTGCGTTTCTCTATTTGCTGTTGTGATTTGCACTTCAGGGCTACCGTAGGCACTTGCAGTGCAACAGGAGAAGACAACCATCATACAGACATATGTAAGAATACTTATTGTGAACGTTTAGCAGCACATGCAGCCATGGGTTTTACCTTTACTTTAGCCATTTACTGTATGAGCATACAGTGGGAGCCAGTGTTGACCAAGACCACTTGTCGAAGGCCTCTGTTTCGGAATCAACCACATTTTTACTCGGTCTTACTCTGTCTTGTCTCGGTCTCAGATAAAGAGGACTCAGGATTTTATTTCAAGACCGGTCAAGACCACAACTGCAGGGACATCACTAAATAGCCTGTGTATCGTCTGATTTATGTGTTAACATCATTACTGTGATTGGATGTAAAACTTCCTGACAACTGTCTTGAGCTCTCTGTTTTAGCTACAGAGTGAGGCATCACACTTCTGTACCATCTTTGTTGGGAGTTGCACATGCGCAGTAAGTACTGCACTGTCAAGTTTATTCTTATCTTTTATCTAGTGGTATTTGGTATCTGGTAACAGATAACGGACATATTTCTGAGAATTTCTCCAATGAGGGTGTGACATAGATTAGAATTCAAAAAACACGGGTGTGACAATACATTATCCATACAAGGACCACGTCTGTGAACTGGTCAGATTTAGTCTGTGAACTAGGTCAATAAGAAAGACAACGTCTGTGAACTTGTCAGACATTTCTGTGAACTTATCAAGAGACAATCTGTGAACTGTTCTGGATTTAGCAAGGTTTACCGAGATTAAACTAAGCTTTGTAGCGACGGCTACATCGTAGTGAAAAGTAGAACTACTGCAATCTTGTAATGGGTAACAAAAACACCAAGTAACCAGAGCCAAAAGGCTTTTTTATCATTTTTATCCGCTCCTTAATGTTTTATTTTGTTTTTTTATCATTTTCTAACTGCTCTTTAATGTTTTATGTAAAGCACTTTGAATTGCCCTGTTGCTGAAATGTGCTATACTAATAAAGCTGCCTTGCCTTGCTAGCTAGTCTGAGGGTGTGCCACGCTAGCAGCTAGGCGAGCATTATAACGTGTGTTACAAAGTGACACACGTTCGTCACGGAAGTAAAGGCTGGACTACAATAGAGCTGTTTGGAGCAGTTTGTGAACAGTGTTTTCTGTTGGAGATGGTAAGTCCTTTTGGGCTGGACTTTGGGCTTTTTCACTTTGTAAACCTATGATGTGCACAAAAAGATATATAACACAATACAGGAAAGGGAAAAAGCCAAAAAGCATAATATGAGCACTTTAATAGAAATGGAATAAAAAATTATCCGTTGCCCAACTGCTTAGCTGTTCAATTAATTCACGGAAGTTAAAAGACAAATACAATCATAAGACTTAATGCAAATATGTGAAATGGGACACCCAGGGGCCTGTTTTACAAAACCAAGATAAGGTATTAAGCCGGGATTTATCAGTTATCCTGGATGATTTAAGCCTTGACTCGGTTTCACGAAAGTGGAGGCACATAAATCACCATGGAGATTTATTCTGTGCAGCTAGCCTGCTCCCGACCAGGCTAACAGCCAGGATTTATTTAATCCTGGAGCCTTTTCTGATCACCCAGCAGTAATTTTACCCTATTGTTATCAGCCTGGATTAAAATACAACAGGTGCATATTGCTGTTCATTTAAGTACTGTTGTTATTTAAAGTTGTGACCATTATTTTTTTTAATAATTATTCATGTGACAGTCATTGTTACTGTTATATTGCTGTATGAAGACTGCTGTTCATATTGTTGTTAGAAAGAAATATATTATGGGAGTTGTTGAGATAATTAGAAAAGGCTGATACAATTTCAAATGTGTTTTAAATGAAGTCTGTTACTAAAGGCAATACATACAATGCTGTACATTTCTATAGTTGACCATACTCTTTGAATTATTTTAGTTGATTCATTTTTTTAAATTCTTTAACAATAAGGATCCTCTTCCATGTACATTGTATTTGGCATTCTTAGCACACAAATTGTGTTGTCCAGTAAACTGGGACTATAATTTGGGAGGATTGTACAATTTAAAGAACATATCCTAATTGTACAATCCTTATATTTTGCTGGGGTGGGAAATAACTGATCAATATACTCTGTTCCATTCATGTTTACAGTGTGCATGGAATTTATCACTTAATTATCTTTATAGTTTCTAAGGGAGCAAGGCATATAATATGTAGAGAAGGAAACTCGTCCTCTATAAAAAATAAAAAAAACACGAGAAAACGCGTGGCAAATAATAGCGGACAGACTGAATGATAGTCTAAAAATACACATTTATGAACTGCTGCTCTTAACTGAAACCATTCAATGAGTCACTGTCATTTGCAAAAACGAACAGTTGTACACTTTGCATTAAAAGCGAGCAGTGGAAGTAAATATGACTTAGGAAATGTATATTTTAGCCCATGAGAGAGAGGGAGGAACAGAGTGAAAGAGATATTTACGCATCATACTCTAGTGTTGTAGAAAACTGATCTTCATGGTAAATTTCCTGAGTAACATTATCTTCTGCTTACTTTTAAGGCAAAGAGTACAACTGTTAATTTGTGCAAATGATTAGTAGCCTAATCCTTGAATGGAATGATTATGACGGTTTCAATTCAGAGCAGTGGTCAGTTAATGTATATATTTAGGCTGCTTACGCATTCATTCTTATGCCACGCTTTCTCTCGCTGTTTCATTACAGCGGCCGTGTTTCTTTTCTTTTTATACAAATAATGTGTTTCACGTCAGCATACTTCCACAAGAAGCTGCTGCTCACTCTGTATAAAGTATGTACAATGCGTATTCTCCATTTTGGCATCAGTAAATCTGTGATCGACCTCGCGGTCTTTTGAGGAAAGCCGTGGACGCGCATCTATCTGAATTACTTCAGCCTGGCTCGACCTAGTCGCTCCTCCTCAGCCTGGCTTGGCCTTCGTGAAACGCACCAAGCCAGGATGCACAGATTAGACTAGGTCAGTTATCAATCAGTTATCCTGGATGTATATATTCTGCTTTTGTGAAACGGGCCCCTGGTAAGCTATTTCAAGCGTGTGTAAAGGGGCCTATACACTAGCAATAATACACATTATAAATATTATAATTTAGTTTGGATAAAAAAGGAAACATGTATTGTACAATATCATTTACAACCTACAAGAAGAAGAAACCATAACTATCCTAACCTTACCTAAGTGGCCCCAAGAAATTTAGTCCATCAGCCTGAGCATTGGATAAATATATACAATGCAATAAACATAAACCAATAACAAGAGAAAATAACAGTAGAAATAAAATAAAATGATTTCAGAGTCACTAGTTTAGAAGTCCCCAGTATTACAGCTGACACACACTGAATTTACTGCCTGTATGGAGTGCTGTGTGCAGCCTGGCAGAGGACACACACACACACACACACACACACACAATACTGGCTCAAAAAGTTAGTTAAAATGCATAGACAATGTTTTTACTCAAGCGACAAAAACTACTACAAGTGATGAAAATCTTTAGGTAACCAGGGTAACCCTGGTTCTGTGATAACCGAGTAAGGTATCTCACTGTGGGGAGTAACATACAAACACACACTTTATCTAAACACAGTGACATATGCACATACTGTACAGGCTCACAATCTCTTAACTTATAAAGCAAAAATGATTGGATTATTATTAATGCGTCAAATCAACACACAGCTTCAGAGACATGAAAATGTGGGTGCTGTACTTGAGTTTGAATTTGGCATGCGTCATACAATCTGAGTTTTTACCACTGAGTTGCGCCTGCTGCATACACACACACACACAGTTTGTCTTCTCAGGTTAACAAATACAAACTGAAGCATGTGAGCGTTGCAGGAGAGCAGGTGGCGCCTGGATAAGTATAGAAAATGCACTTCTGAGGCCGGCGCCCAAACACACTCCTCTTTGCATAGAAAAAAAACCACCCAAGCACAACCTGTCTATCTGTGGTAGCAAAGTTATTGAGGGCACGGGTTCAAATCAATCTTTGAGGTTGAGAGCTGCAACTGCACACTATCATCAGGCGCAGAGGAAATGTGTCCGTACTGCCATATCATAAATCAGAAGGGTGGTATACTAAACGAACCCATAGAATGAGTCATGTACTTGAGAACAAAATGAGTCATCTGTCAGTAAAGGTAGCATGTTTGGCTCCTTTTCAAAATAGAGTAGGCTTTTTCTGCCATTTTCATCCGGCTGCGTCGAGGTAAGCAATTTCTCCATCTGCCTACTCATCTCCTCTGTTTTGTCATAACTGCAAATCTTTCCCTTCAAACTGCCTACTCATTTATTTATTTTTTGCCAACACATGGTCCTCCAGATAATTATTACTTCAGGTGACCCCACTGACCTTTCCTTCAACAACACCCTCAGGTCAACATTTGAGAAAGCATGAGCACTCAATTAAGAGATCTTATCAGCATTTCTTTAAACATTAAAAAAAACTAAAAGAAAAATAAGTATTATCTCTTGTTATATGCTTATTATATGTAAAAAAAAATAAGTGTCAAGTACATACTGTATTGTGATAAGGAAATGTGGGGTTGGGGATCTATTACCCTGTGGACACTCGCTGGGAAGATTACTGATGACTGTCACCTGTGTGGGAGGGTGGGAAAACCAGGGAACCAGGGACAAAGGTGTGCTGGAAACGGCCGGACGGGGCGTGAGAGAGATTTATCTGCTTTTTGGCTGTGGCATTGGGGCGGGAGATGCTGTAGTCAGTGAAGATAGCAGGCAGGGGGTCCGTTCCTGTGCCAGGAGGGGAGACTGTACCTCCTTTAGGTGGATAGGGACTGGGAACTATCAGCGCCTGTGCCTGTGCTTCACGTGCCGTATCATCATGAATCAACACATCACTTCACGCCGCTATGCCATTCCAAGCGGGTTGTCGGCTGTCAAGGTTTGAACATCACAGCTGCAGCGAGTGCTTCTGTGGGTGCTTCCCGGTTCCATTGGAGATTCGCGTATCTCTTTCAGAGAATAGCAGATCTGGTGGGAAGTGTGTGGTAGAACGAGTGAGAGAGTGACCGTAGTTAGCTTCAGAGCGAGTTCCGACTCCGGTGGTGGAGACGAAAAAACAGAGTGTCTCCCCTGTGCTTTCTCAAAACGGTCGGAAAGCTGTAGCAGGAAAAGTTAACCCTCTCCTTGATTTCATGTAGAGAAGGAGAACGCAGAAATGATTAGAGGGAAATGCAACACTACCAAGCCACGGCCAAGTGGACCAATCACAGTTGTTGTGGTCTGCCTCGCCGGAACGTTAAGTTACATTTTTGGCGAGGTGCACGTCAGGCTACGGCATTGGGTTCGGCGTATGGGTCCGTATCTATGCGCAACTACGTATGTACCTGCGGCTAGATTCAATTCAGAACCACCAATTGGGCTTGAGGTGGCCAAGGGGGCCCTCTGCCTCCCCCTATTGGTGGAAGGGGATCTGACCTGCCTACAGTTTAGTGGGGTCCCTATTGATTGTTGTGCATTTTGATATTGGGTCCCATTAATGTGCAGTGTACTGATTGCTGTGTGTTTAATGCCAGTTCAGTGATCCGTATGGGAATCTGTATCCAATCATACATTTCTAAGTAAAAGCTTGTTTTTAATCAGCTAAATGAGTTTATGAACTCGCACAATATTTTTGAAAAATACCCATCAGGTTTTTGGACCAATCATCGCACTGAGGCAACACTAGTTAAGGTTGTAAATAGAGATGCACCGATAGACCGGCCGGTGACCGGAATTGGCCGATTTTCACGTGCTCGGCCATGACCGGCGACCAGCCGGTCAATCTGACATATGCCGATTTCATGCCGGTCAATGCTACAATTAACTGACAACATAAGTTATACGAGTTACAGTTCTCAAGGACGCACACACACACGGACACGACAGCACAGTCTCTTTTTCTTTTCTCTCAACTTTTCCGCCATGTGAAGCGCGTGTTCGTGCTATTCTCACACATGTAGGGAACCTCGTGAATTAACCTGCAACATGTCAGCTGTTTGGAAATTCTTCAGCGTGTGTGCAGAAGATAACACGTTTGCAATATGCAACACATGCAAGGAAAAAGTAGGGCGTGGAGGGACGACACCAAAAACCAAAATCTAACCAAAATTTTTTTTAGTAATGGTTCTGACATTGCACTTTAGATGTGTATGAATTTTATATAGTTCTATTTTATAGTGATCCATTATCTGTTCACAATTTTTTCTATGTTCTGTGCGAAATGTTCTGTTAAAGAAAAGATAGAAAATAAATATTTGTGTGCGCTCTAAAGTGGTTAGAAAAAATGAAATCAGAATCGGCTAAAATCGGTATCGGCTGGCCTATCTCAAAGAAAATCAGAAATCGGAATCGGCCTAGAAAGTTAGAAAGTAGAAAGTAATCGGTGCATCTCTAGTTGTAAATAACCTCATGTCCAATATGGATATGAGAAAACCACCACTGCAATTCGCAGCGCAATTCCTGCTGGAATTTAGGGGTAAAGCTTTGAAGCTTTGAACCCTTACTTTTGTTCTCTACACACTTTTTTGTTAATTGCCATTATGGTCTAATTTGAGAATAAATAGTAAATAATCACTTGTTTGACAGGTGTGACTATTATGGACAGACAGTATGAATTAGTTGTGAGGGGAAAACGGTATGGAACATAGCATTACTATAGTATGACAGTAACAGGGGTAGAGTGTAATGCATAAAAAAAAAAATCATGTAAAAACTAGGGCTGTCAAAATACCGTGTTAATTTCGATTAATTAATCTGAGAACAAATAGCGCGTTAAAAAAATAACGCAGATTAATCCATTCCATATTGACATTTGACCCGCAGCGATTCTAGCAACCATTGGACTGTAAAATGAAGGAGGGAGACGAGAATGTTCTGCCTGGATTATTAATTGGAACATTTACTTGTAAAAATCTTCTTCCTGCCAACCCTGGCTACCGAAATCTGGTGCCACTGATAAGCAATCTGCGTTGTCTCGGATGTTTGAAACACAAACACCGCTGCACATGACGCTAGTTAACACTATACTCGACAGCAGCTAACGTTAGCCTACCGCTAGCTAGTAGCTGGATTAAACACGGTTAAAATGCTGACAGCTAACGCTAAACGGTGTAAAGTTTGACCGTGTTTTACTGTAGAGGATCAACACCGTATGTAACAATCTGCAGCTGCCGGGCCGGAGAAACAACACAGACGGTGCGTTCAATGAAACTGGTAAACTACAGCCTCGTGGTGCATTTGAAGTTATTGTAAATGTCCTTTTTCCCATCTGATGGTTCAATAGCAATATACTACTGAAATTAGTTATTGTTATTGTTATACATTATTATTAAATCATTTCAATTTGACCATATGGCCTTAGCAATAAACAAGCCGTTCTTTAATGCCACCAACTGTTGTTTAGTACCCTTTTTCTTTTACTTTCTTAAAAAGTATCGGTTCAGGCACCGTTAATTATGTATGTGATTAATTTCGATTAATTAATCACAGAGTATGTAATTAATTAGATTACATTTTTTAATCGATTGACAGACCTAGTAAAAACATTGAACTGATTATAGCAACAGACTCAAGCATAAAATCAGTTACAAAGGTTGCTTGTATGGAACTGTATTGGGAAAGCTAAAGAAGAACTAGAAGAAAGAGAGAGCTGTCTTTACATATTTGTATGCACAAGACAGGCTATACACAAGGGAGTGAAAGAGAGACGAAAGACACAGAGAAAGAGAGACTGAAGTGAGAGGGGGAAATATTAACTGGGGGTTAATGGTCCAAGTAAAAGCCCACTTAGGTAATCGATGGCCTCAAATGAACTTTTATTCCTGCCAATTGAGAGTGATAGAGCTGACAACGATCCCAGTCCACCCACAGCTCCACTCAACAGGCCTAAGAGGACTTAATTGGTGACTTTGATCCTGATCAACAGGTTTTACAGCTCATACTTAAGCCACCTGCACATGATCCGCGTGGAAACTGCTCTCCACTGGCTGTGCCATTGGTTTCCTATGGGGGAGAGTGGTGGAGACAACTCGCAAGAAGCGCTAACCTTGGCGTGGCGCACCGCTTGGAATTGCCGCTGAGCAAATTATTTCAACTTTGACCTTGTTGCCGCTGACCTTTTTAAAGTGCAACCTAAGCCAGAAGCAATGATGAAATATACCTGCGCTGCGCTTTGCCTCTGTGCCTGCAATAAGTTCTGCACCCTACCTCGCGGTTTTACCTCTGATTGTGTAGGCGGCATCACGCCATCACAACACTCTGAGAAGAAGAGGAAGAAGTAATAGTATTGAGTGGAGTATTTTCTGTTAATGTGGTGTATCTAGTTTTGACTTTAAAAGTTCAACAAAATGTTAAACTTAATTAAATGCTTAATTTTGGCTTCAAAATGTTGGCTTTTTTCACTCAAGTTTGATAACCATCCCCCAGCCATATGGTTTGATCAATTTTGATCAATGTGTTTGTGCTCAATCAAACCCTGAATACTTATGAGCCAATCGCAATCTGAAAATGTTTAGGAACAACTCATCCCTAAATAGAGAATGTCAGTATTTTTTCACTCATTGTCAGTCGAGCCTCCACAGACTTCACACAGTGAGTTCACATCCATCTAATAGGTTTTAGCTTAATAAGGTTTTCAAAAAAGAACATCAAAATACTAAGCCCTACAGCTGCCCTGTGAGTCCACATGATCTAGATTTCCGTTGTTAGATAATGTCACATAATAGTCACAAACTGCGAATAAACTCTGACCCAAAGAGAAACAGATAATGACAGAAGTTAAATTTGAACTCCCATACCATGAACATTGAAGTCCAACACACATACTGGCCTCTTCCTTATTTTTTTTAAATAAAAGTACACACGCACAAACACAAACAGGCTAGCGGGACATAAAGGTTCCTACCTGAAAAAACACAGCCATGGCTGCAATGATCCTCTTCTCGGTCAGAGCTGCACTGAGGCTGTCAAAGTCATCTGAGTTGTACATGTAGATCTGCATCTGTGAGAGACAGAAACACTGGGTTAGGTTGGGGACACATTAGATTAAACCTTCACATCAAATTCAATAAAGACACTACAGCAAATTGATCTAAGTATTTCTATCTCCCTCACAATTAACAACTGTGATTATGTGTTGGCGCCTGGATGGTGGTTGCAGCTGCTGCCGTGGTCCTGCTCTACGCCCTGCACTGCTACTACTATTATTATTATTAGTCATAGTTCTATTATCTTAACTGTGTCTTAACTACAATTGTCACTGTTAATCGTGTCATTCCATTGTACCCACTGCTATTATTATTATATAATAATTATATTATATATCACATATTTCTGTCTCTATCTCTCTCTCCCCCCAACCGATTGCCCAACAAGAGCCAGGTTCTGTCCGAGGTTTCCCTGCCATCGTCGCACCAAATGCTTGCTCTTGGGGGGAATTGTTGGGTCTCTGTAAATTACAGAGGGTGGTCTAGACCTACTCTATCTGTAAAGTGTCCGGAAACTTCTGTTCTGATTTGACACTATAAATAAAATGTTATTTAATTGAAATAAACTGCTGATGTCACCATCACTCTGGGAATTTGTATCTGTAGCAAAACATAAGGGCATGAGGGAAAAAAAACTACAGCACATTGCATGTATCGATAAATGCTATTCTTTGTATAGAATAATACTGCATATAAAGTGTAAAAAGTGTCTGCCTCAAAGAGGACCGACCATGACTCTTGTTGCAAGAAACAGCTGCAATATGAAGGCTTACTTGCTTTATGTCAGCACATCTGATATATATTTAATCAGTTATTGACCACATCAAACCTCCACACGGGTATCAAAACCAAACATCACAACATGATACAATATGGCCAGCCGAAGCAGGGCACAGTCTACTCTGCAGAGTAAGGGAAGTTTTGATATTCTCCCGCCATGCTTTGATGGTGATGGCAAGAATAGCATGCCGGTATCTTCATAAAAAGTTGAATTAGTGATGAAACGCCCTCATGCATGAATCATAAATCAATAATAGCCTAATCAAACGCATGATCCATGACGAGGAAGATACAGACATTTAAATGCAAAACATAGACAGGCAGAAATACTGTTGCATCCTGTCAATATTATAGAGACACCCCAGAATTTCACAGATGTTTTATGGAAGCTCACATCTTATTAAGAGGAGCCCAGCTCCACCATGCTGCCCTGTAGTTTGCACCCTGCCTTTATGCAGATGACCCTGCCTTTAGTGTTACAACACAGGCACTGGCTATTTTTTTTAAATGTATTTCTAAGTGGATGTCTCAACATTTCCTGCAGTTAAATACAAGCAAGACAGAGATTCTAATTATTGCTTCTGATAATATACTTGCATTTCACATAGACTTGTCCCACTATCCTCTGCAACCCAGCAATTGCTGAATTCAAATATTATACTGCTGGGAGCATTGCCTTCATGTGAAGTACGGCTCAGTTTTTAAGATTTGAAATTGATGAAAATGCCCAACAGAAGAAAAACCCCACATTACAGTTTTTCTGTGAAATATTTTTGAAGTAATGTGGGCAACACAATCTGGCAACAAATTAAATCAACAGCTTTGACCTTTATGGAGTCTATGAAAATAGACTTTTTTTTTTTTTTCCTTAACTATTGACACAAAACTCAAATTTGTTTCATGCTGTTATTATTCATAATTAGGTATACATTGGTTAGATTCCCATTAAATTGAAGTAATTTCAGCTGGGCACTGCACACTGTTTTTTTTTTTTTTTTTTAGCAAATGTGTCTCAAACAGGACTAACATTTTTTCGAGACTATTTTTAAGAGGGGTGGAGAAACATGATTTGGACTTGAGTCAAACTCAAGGATGTGGTAGTCTATATCGATCACGTTCCACTTCCGGGATTGTTCAGGTGACGCCGAAAATTCCGTGGGATGTCCCTCTTTTTAGGCCGGATGTCCATTAACTTTTGCTTTCTTTATGTTGTAATTTTAAACTCTGGTGGATTTATGATGGTTAACTTCTCCTCAGACCTCTGCAGGGTAAAACCAGTATGAAACCAATCTGAGTTTTCTGTTACACGCCTAAAACAACCTTTGAACGTACACATGTTCCACCAAAACAAGTTCCTTCCAGAGGCTATTTTGCAGAGGCACCGTCATTGTGTCCGGCACCGCCCAAGACTATTGTGATTGTTTTAAAAAAATGCCAATAAACCAGAGCATGTTTTTCTCCCATCCCAGAATGCTGTGTGGACTAGCCAAACCCTTCTCCACAGCGCTGTGAAGGAAGGTCTGGCAATACGAGACTATGGATCTGGTGACTTAAGACACAACAAAATAAAAAATCGCAACTTGACCCTGACTTGAACACCAATGCCTCATGTATTCACTTGACCGTTTGACTTGGAATGACTTGATATCCTGTTCAGGTCTAGGCTGATATCCTAAACAAAGCAAGGCAGTGTATGTGCGATTGGGCCAAAACAAACTACAGTGTGTGTTCATAATGAAGGAAAATGTCAATGTCCCAGTGCAACATAGTAGCTCACCGATGTGTTTTAATGGTTTTTAGACAGCAATGGAGCTCCATGGCACAGAGCGGGAAGATATTTCAGGCTTTGATTCACACAGTACTGGTTAGAGGATGCATTCATTGTTAGTTTGGGTCTTGGGATGGGATTTTTTACTATTAAACCTAATTCCCTGACAATCCATGAAATATTAGTGAGATTATATAAACAGAGACATATAAAGTGATAGATAACAATTTAATTATAATTGTCCGTCTGCTATTTGTGTTGAAGAGATAACCAGGTTGCATCATGAAGTCAATAATACTGTGAAATGGACTGGATGATGTGCTCCGTGAAAAACAATGAGAGAACACACACACACACACACACACACACACACACACACAAAAAAACTGGGCAAACAGTCAGGCACTTTTAGTTGTCATGGTGATATGGAGGCATGACGCATTTGGGCACACAGCAAATGTTGAAATGAAAAAAAGACATTATTGTGCCTGTTTGTGTGTGTGCATGTATATAGAAATTGTGTTCATATGCACACGTGTTTACATGACTTGCAGTGTCTAGAACACCTTTGCGCATGCTAGAAGCAATTCTGGGGTCTTTTTCCTTGCCAAGAACAACACTGCCAATATCACTTGTCTCGCATTTTCTCCAGCTTGCTAATCCTCACATAAAGAGCCCTGTGCATCGCTGTTTGATCTACTTGTGAAGTAAACAGTTGTCAAACAGCCTGATATAGAGTCTGTTTGGTGAATTTATAGCAGAGAGAGCTCAACTGGAACAACACATTCCCCCAAACGGGTATTCATTAAAGTCAATGTGGGGGATTGTGCTTGTGAATGTAGCAGCGAGAGCAATTAGAATCAGTTGAAACACAGCAGTATCATGGTGATGGCTGCTCTCTCTCACATAGTAAAATGGGACAGTGAGGACATAAGAGTGGACACAAGACATGCATTTGACTCTGCTGATGATATCAATGCAACATTCAGCCATCTGTTACAGTTAAAGCTGAGTGACATGGAGCACAAGAGTTCAGGGGCCCTGAGGCAGCATCATTTAGGAACAGACGTTGCAGCGAAAAGCCGCAGGGTTGTGCTGCAGTGTTTGTGTGTCCATGGTGTTACACTCCAGTCTGTTGTGTTGTGTTGTGTTCAGTCTGATCGCCTGTTACGTGATTGGCCACTGCAGCATGGCATCAGCAGTGTTGTAGTACTCAAGATCGGTCTTGGTTTTGGTCTCAAGACCACTTTTTGAAGGTCTCGGTCTTGTCTTGGAATTGATCGCATTTTTACCCGGTCTTGTCTCGGTCTTGGATAAAGAGGACTCTGGATTTTATTTCAAGACCAGTCAAGAACACAACTACAGAGATATCACAAAATTGCCTCTGCAGTGTCTAATTTTATGTATTAACATCATTACTGTGATTGGCTGTAAAACGTCCTGCTTCAAATGCAAACAATAACTCAATTCTAATTTGAAATTTGATACTGTTAACCCCCTCTCTCCGCCCCCCTTAACACCCATGCCCAAGGAGAAGCTCTGGCACTGGTCTGGTCTTGGTCTTGACACAGTCTCAACCCCTCAAAGTCTCGGTCTTGTCTCGATCTTGGTGATGACTTGATCTCCGTTTTGGTGGTCTTGACTACAACTCTGGGCATCATGTTGCGTTTCTTCAACAGTCAAATATGTTTTAACTTTTGTACTACTACTTTTCTACTACACAGTTTTTTGGAACTGGAAGTGCTGTCAATCTGACAACTGAGATTTTCATTGGATCAGAGTGTCAGGGTTTTGGTATTTTTCTGTCTTATTGTGGTAGTCTTGTTTTTCTGTTATGTTCTGTTTCCTGTTTTATTTTGTAGTCTGTCTTGTCTCCCTTGTCTTGTCTAGCTTTCTTCCTGTCTTTGTTTGTTTCCCTCCTTTTTGATTGTTCTGCCCGACCCTAATTTGTTTCACCGGTTGTGTCACCTGTCCAGTGTTAGTCCTCGTTACCTGGTGTATTTAGTTCCTGTTCTGTCCTTGTCTCTTGTCGGATCATTGTATTTTGTTGCGTGCTGTTTCTGTATGTTGGAGTCCGTGTTTCGTTTGTTTCCTGCCTGGCTACCTTCCGGAGGACATTTTGTGTGAGACTGTTTTTGTTTTAATAAATTACTTCTAAACTGCATTTGGGTCCAAGCATCGCCACACACTTGACAGATCGTGACAGAGTCCTACACTTGGCTGCCTGCTTTGCCAATCTTCCCAGCCCTTGCCACATGACCAATTCATGTTTCTGTGACTCCTATCCAAAATTCTGATACCATGGAACCAGCACTGGACATTTTTAATTTTATTATTAAAAAGTGGCACAATGAGCCTATAGAAAATGTGTATTGTATTCTGATAAACAATTTGTTTAAAATGAAAATAAGTGAAACCAATAATGACTGTGATGTTTTATTTAGCAGAATGACTATTGATGACAGAATTCTATCCAATATTTCCTATATTTCTAAGCACATTTTCTATGCTGTGTTCTGATAAAATGTTTGCGGTCTTGACCAGTCTTAAAATATAAACCAACGTCCTCTTTATCTGAGACGGAGACAAGATCGAGTAAAAATGCCATCGATTCCGACACAAGACCTTCACCGTCTTGTGACCTGTTTCGAGTACTACAACACAGTGCCTTAGCCTATGTGAATGCTGCCTTAAAAAGGTTGCTGGGTCCCACAGTAAAATGCCAAATGCTTTATTGATGTGCCATTTAAATCATGAGAAATGAATTACAATGTTGAATTAGCAAAACTGAATACTGATACATGAATTAATTTTGATGTCATTCCATCAAAATACCTCAACGCACATAGGATTACACAACACATAGATTAAAAACCCCAATATTTAGATCATTTAAAATATCCTGCTAGATTTTCCTGTGGTGTGAGGTATGTTACAATGTTTTTGACATCCTCTGATCTGCTTGGAAGTCCATCCGGGCTGCACCAATATTTACGATCAAATATCCTGTTGTGTGGGGGGAACAGCGAGGACAGTGCAAACAGAGCAGTGTGGGCAGGGTATTACTTTAGACGTGAATGATTATCAAAATGTCTACTTAAAATTCCTATTTATTATTAAAAAATATTCTTTCTTTACCATGTATCCATTTACTGTAGGTCAGCCCTGCCATTTAAAATGCCACTCCAACGATTAAACTTTGTTAGAGGATGATGCCCTAGACACCTAGAGTATTTTAATCAGATGGGATGTTGCAGCCATATAACCAATGGCATCTTGGGTGGGAATAACACAACATCACAGTGTTAGCATCATATACTGTACCTTCAAGGAAGTTTTGGTACACATACATACAGCATGGAATAAAGTTGGGTCTTTTCATTTTTTAGGTAAAAGTCTTATTGAGATTAAAATAAAAATAAAAGAGTGACCTGGGCAAAAGGGCAATAGGGGAACAGTCTTTCAGAATGTCCAGTATAAAAGACAGACACACGATTATCAAGTGTGTATACTACTGAGGAATAATTTTGTCATTCACACACTTGTTTGTTTCCTTTCAAAATCAAGCTAACCCTGCTGCTCTCTCTGTATTGAGACAGTGTGTTAGGGATATTACTTGTAAAGCAGTCGTGTTGTGGCCTGCCCTGAGCCTTCACCCTGCCAACACAAACCTGTGTGTGTGTGTGTGTCACTGCTCATTTAGCATTTGGCCAACTGCACCACTTCTCTATTTTTATAAGATAGGGAGGCTTCCTGCATGCAAACACAACTACTGGAACGTCTGCCAAGACTTGTTGACAGACAGTGCAGGCAGAGGATTCAGACCGCCATCACCAACATCATCGTCGATTGGTCAATAGGTGCTTGCCGATGACTAGCTGTGCTACCAACTGTGCACAGATGGGACACATCACCAATACTACAGGGTGTCTGCAGATGGCTGGTTCCATTAAGTACATAATGAGGCTTATTTAAGACCAAATATAAATAAATTTACGTCTGAGTTTTGAACAAATCACCATAAAAATGGGGGCTCTATGGAGGTGATCATTTGCTGAGAAGTGCCAATTTCAGGCCTTAAAATACAATATATGTCCAAATAATGAGCACATACTTTTCTGCACTTTTCTCTGGAGCTGTTTTTTAAATCTAAATGTGAATGCTAAAGCATACCAAGGGCCATTGCCTGCCCTTTCCCTGACCTGCACAAAGCCAGGTCCGTAAAGAAAGGATTTTCCCAGTTTTTTGCGGAAGAACTTGGCTGCAAGTATGCAATAAGTAAAGCTAGCTAACTACACCCAACACCTTACTAACATTACACCTCACTAAGCTAACTAAGTTAGCAAGATTTGAGGATGACATATAACCTGCAGATTCTATTATATTCAAACGTCATATTCCCGTTTTAGCAACAACCGTATTGTTTTAACTTTGAGAACAAAATTAAGTTATTTGTCAAAAAATATTTGAACAGTGTGGTTAGTCAACATTGTCAGAAAATGACTCAGAAAATATGAAATATCAAAATGTAAAAATACCCTGGATGGGGCCCATGGGCGATTTTAGACCCTTTTTTGGGGGGTTCAAGGCCCCCTAAATTTAATCTCAGCCCCTCTAAAAAATATAATAATAATAAACTTTTTTTTTAATGAATTTTGGTGCTTAAAGTTAGAGTTGCAAACTTGTCTGGTAGTGACAGAGGATAAATAATTACAGGTTCAAAGGGCTTGAAACAGGTTTAATATCATGTGTATCTGTTGCCGATGCTATGCACCTGTAACCCCATCCAGGAAAGGGTTAACAGAAACGTAGTGTTGGCCAATCGGAGGGGGTTGTGCCAGACTCCCACCTTGGCTGAGTCTCTATCTAATCTGTCAGAGGAAGATCAGGAGTGCGGTTGTGAAATTTAACGTTGGTAGTCCCCAGAGAAGAAGTTGTTTATTTCATGGCGCAGATTAGAACCAAAATTGAAATGTAAGCAACTAAAATTGCTGAATGTTAAAACATTGTGTCAAATTGGTCGTTATTACTGTGACTTATAAAGTTTCAGGTTTAGTTCCATCATAGTGTTAATAGTGTCAAAAAACTTAGCTGACATTGTTGTTCAGTAACTAGCTTAGAGATTATTGGCTAATAAAATTACTGTTTTAGCAGGGGGGGGTGTTAACACTTTTGCACTATATCCATGTCACATTCTCATCCTAAATGTCTGATCCTAGAATCGCCCCTCATGGGGCCTTTCAGTGTCAGTTGGAACACGTAGCTATTAACATTCTAGAATGATGTTGCTGCTTACTGTTAACAGTTGCTGTGAAATTCCATTAGCCCCGTTACACACTTGCAACTTAGCCCCAGGTTTAGTAGTTTTTCAGGGGATAACCTCACAAACTTGGGGCTAACTCTACTCCATAGCAGGGCCAGCAAGCCCTAGGCTAATGTCGGCGTTAGCCCACTTGGAAAGTGCCAGGATTGTGCGAGTGTTAATGTTTTCTTAGCCCCAGGCTAACAGCTCCATTAGCCTGGGGCTAAGTGCAGTGTGTGAAAAAAACTAAAGACAACAAAGACTGAAAATATGGAGCTGGAGGTGAGAGAACCTCAGGTGAGCTGGATCAGCACTGAAACATGATGAACTAGATGTTCAAATAATTGTCAGTCACGGCACACCACACACCGTTTTTTATTTTTTTCCTGTGATGCAATGTCCAAGGACCCAATTAGCATCATTAATCAACAACTGGTCCAAACTGAAATGGACTGACTCACACTTTGTCCAATTAGTCATTAGGCCCAAATCATGACTATAATTGGCATTATAATCAGAATGTGTGAGTCCATCTTTAGCTGAGAGCCAAGCATGCCAGATTTGGGAGATGATGCTGGGCCAAGACATAGGCTATGGCTACTGGGTTGTGACATGGATAGGTTATAAGATAAATAACACTTTGTCACACATCTTTTGTGTTGTTAAGTATATTTCACCGCAAGAACTTCTTTACTTGCTGCACATTTTCCACGGCAGTAGCTGTGTGTGACACCCATTCATTTAAAAAGGCAAAATAAATGTAGTAATGTACACCTCCTGTATATTACTGTTCTATCTAGTCCCATGCTGTTACGAATACAACATGACCAAAAAGATGACAGTTCCATAGCACTGAAAATGATCAATTTGTCTTGTACCAACTTCATAACTCAGCTCTGTTCAGTCCTGATCCCATACAGAGCCACAGCATGAGTTGAAGAGGAAGGACTTGTTTCATAAGTTGTTCTGGATAAATGTGTCATCAAAAATGTAACAGTCTTCAATCACTCTGCTGCGCTGCTCATTAATCCAGCCACAGGCAGACATGTATGTGGCTCAGGTCTGTAATTGACTCCTTCTAAAGTAAAGTCTTTTATGTTGTAGTGGTGGGAGTCACTACTTTGTGGGCATGTTTGTCTTTGAAATGTCTTTGAACGGAGTCTACTTGCATATCAATATTCCCCGCTGGCACCATAATAAGTCTGTCAAATATTTGAGAGCTCTGTCTTTTTGCCCTCACCTCAGTGTGATTCCTATGCTGTACCAGAATATTGAAAAAAAACCTTTATCAATAACAGAGGCAGGAAAAGCTATAATTTGTAACAATGGAGCAAGGGGACAGAAAGACAAAGACCGAGAAAGAGTTGGGTAAATGGTGCACTGAGAGGAGAAGAGAGGGAGAGGAGGAGGATGCCTGCCTCCCTCTCGGCGATCAGCCTCAGGGGTCCTGTAACAGCACCGCTCCCTTCCTGGAGTTCAAACGCCTGAGTGGGAGAGGCAGACGCAGAGACACTGTTGAGCCTGGAGGCAAGCCATCTCAACACCAAACAAGTGATTTATTTTCAGCTAAAAAAAAACACTTTAGAGAGGAGAGGGGGAACCCCCCGTTGCTCCCCAGGCACGCAGGGTCCACTTTCCTACTTTTACATCTTCACATCAGGCGAAAAGACATCATCACCTAGCCAGTGTGTGGCCTGTCCGTAAACAAAGCTGCAACCTACAATCAGAGCTGGAGGGAGGCTGATGGGCGGGTCAAGGCCTTGGTAAAAAATACCTCATCTATGCTCCGTCCCCCCAAAGTGAACAAGCACACTCTGGGTTTCACGTCTAGAATAACACCCCACAGTGCAAGACAATCACAAGCACCTCAAACGCACTGAAAAACAACCCAACAAAAGTGAAAAGGAAGTGACCCGGCCAGCTTATTAGAACCAATCAGAGCCTTCCTGTGTCCATATGACGCTAGTCTCGCGTTGCCAGACCTTCCTCCACAGCGCTGCGAAGGAGAGTCTGCCTAGTCCACACAGCATTCAGGGATGGGAGATAAACGTGCTCTGGTTTATTGGCATTTCTTTAAACCAATCACAATCGCCTTGGGTGGTGCTAAGCCCCGGATGGAGCCACGGTGCCGCTGCAAAATAGCCTCAGGAAGGAACTTGTTTTGGTGGAATATGTGTAGGTTCAAAATATGTTTTAGTCGTGCAACAGAAAACTCAGATTGGACAGATAGTCTAGCTAGCTGTCTGGATTTACCCTGCAGAGATCTGAGGAGCAGTTAACCATAGTCCTCAGAAATCCACCGGAGTTTAGAACGCCAACACAAAGAAATAGGAAGGTGACGGACATCCGACCTAAAAAGAGGGACGTCCGGCGGAATTTCAGGCGGCACCTGAACAATCCCGGAAGTGGCACATCGTCGATATAGACTACCATGAGGCATTCTGCTTACTGAAGAGGTGGACCAACAGTGGGAAGACACCTGTCAACCAACCAACCGAGCACCATTGCTTTGCCTGGTTTCAGATCTCTGAGTCACTGCCCACATCACTGATTTGTTCAGGGATTCAAAGAGATCTGTGAGTTGTGTTCACTGATGGCTAGTTCAGCTCACTGGAGAAACAACTGACCAATCAGAGCTTTGCAGGATTAAGAATGTTACACAGGTTGCTAGCTACCCAGCTACATCCATAAAAATCAACAGATTCCATCAATCAACTTTGGCAACAACAGTGGATGAGACTGATGCAGTCTGTGCTTGTGTGTGTGTGTGTGTGTGTGTGTGTGTGTGTGTGTGTGTGTGTGTGTGTGTGTGTGTATGTAATATCATCAAACACTAATGTGATGTAGTGCAATGTACTCAATGAAGCATTAATATGTAGGAAGGTAAGCACAGGAGACAGACTCTCACCATGAACAGGCTGCAGTAATAAATAAGGCAGCCTGCACTGCTGACACCTTAATGCATCATTATTATAGATGTTCTAAGTGGTTTCTGAGGGAGGGGAGGACGAGCTGATTTAAAACTAACAACCAACCTGAAAACTAAATATGCATGCATTCATTGTATGATGTTACGAGATTCTATCTATAACAACTCTCGTCAAGCAGGAAGTAAAAGCCTGCAGAGAACAAAGCCTGCATCCATCATGTCTGACGGAAAACTGGCTAAATCACACACACACACACACACACACACACACACACACACACACACACACACATTTTAAAATGGAAGAGGACATATGGATTTCAAATATATTTTGGAAGTTAAATATAAAATGTTTTATCAAAGACAACGTGTGTCCTACAAATTACATTCATATGGGACTACTTGGATGCAGAATACTCTTTGAAGGACACACTGCGCTATTCTTTCACTTATTAAACTGCTCACATCATTATCACATCCAGCTTTTTTTTCAATACTTTTTATTTACATTGCCAACAAATAAACCAATTTCGACAAGGTTCGAACCATTCAAACGTCAAGTATGTGACAGGATGTAAACATGTGACACTGGTGTAATGCAGATTTTAGGGCTTTTTTTCTATCTAGAGAAATCACTGTAGTTTAACTGGTCTCCACTCATAGACATAAACCCTATTCACACGGGACTAGTATTACCAGGGGACCTCATTCCCCCCCAGGTCTATGTTTCGTGTGGCCCACTTACACAGAATAAGCAAAGTCTGTATTTTACTCAAATTTACTGACATTATCCCCCCACATATGATGTCAACGCTCTATAAAAACTTTCATTTATAATTGCTAATGCAGCCATTACAACCCCGAATCACAGAGATGGCGATTCACACAGGATAATATTTTTACCCCACCTCTGTGTTTGGCACAATATTGTAGGTCATTCGCAGTGGAATTTTTACTTGACAAATTACAGCCATGGCAGATTCACACAGGATTAAGATCACAGTAGACCTCCGTAATTATTCCAAATTACTAGAGGTATGGGGGATACTGGATGCAACCTGCAGTGAGGGAAGCAAGTTGCGTTGCCCTGTTTTTAAGATAAATTTAATGAAACTGCACTCATGAGAACATAATTTGTTTGCCTAAGCACGACTTATGTTTACCTTGATCTCTAGCTGCTGTGTGAATTATGACTCCGGTCTCCTTGGATCAAAGATGGAAGTAGCGTAACATCAATAGTGCCAAAAAACCTTTTAGGGAGAACGTTGGGGTAGATAGATGGTGCAAAAAGGCTTGTGACTTGAATACAGGATACTTTTCTTTTCTTCTTACAGTCAACAACCCCCCCCCATACAAAGTGGATTTTGTGTGTAAACCTTAACCATATAAGTCATATTTGTCATTTTCTTTATAGTAAATCATAGTAGTTTTGGAAGGCACTGATGAACAATGCAGTCCGCAGGGTGTCCAGTGATCAGATCAGAAATAATATAGCCATTTTGGAAGGCAGCAACAAACATATTTTGTTGTTTAGGTGTAACCATGTTTTGCCCTCTTAGGTCAGACTCAACATCTTTAGTATGACATAATTAAACGGGGCAGAGTGCAGCAAAATTCCCAAACCAGGAGAGGGTGGTATCTAACTCCAGTTTTCATCCGCCAAAACAGCAATAATAGCTTTTTATTGGCACTGCAGACAAAAGGTATAATACTGATAGAATCTATTTATATATAACTTATGAGTGTATATTAATGTGTTCCCAGCACCAAAATAGACAGCATCTGTCTCATTACTCTAAACATAAAACACTCCCACCTTCATTAGCTCTGAATGTTGGCTTTGTGTGTGAAATTCAACATCTTTCTCTTGAACTATGATATTGTGCGAAAACTTATACACAACAATTTGTATGATAGCCTATGAAATTATGGTGACCGCTGGCAAGTCATGTGACGATCGATCAGATGACAGTTAAGTTTAGCGGTCTTTACAGATAAATTTAGCCGAGAAAAGGTTACTTTGAGCCGGGTACAGAGCACCGCGAGGGGATGGTCGTTTCAGCGGCAGTTGCTGTTGAGCTGAGCCGACAAAAGGTGACTGTCACGCGGCGACAACAGTTAAGTTTAGACATCAAACCGACTAGTTAAGATTAGAAAAAAGATCGTGGTTTGAGTTGAAACACCGGTCCCCTTAAGTAGTACTCCCTGGACACAAACACCTGTTTGCTGAGTGAAAGTCTTGTGTTTTCCCCTTATCTTCTTCTAGGACACGAATACCGCTCCCCTGTTTGAAAGCCCTGTGTTTTAGGACCCACCTATCCACTCCGACCAGCCTGGTAAAAAGCTAACACTTGGGTTGTACATGTATATAATGTATAAGAGATAAGGTTACCATCCATAACTAAGGCTGTGATTTAGTCAGTGGTGTCTATTTTTCTTTTAAGATCTGGTTGGCAAGTTCAAAGTCCATTAAGTTACAGGTCTACCGATTCAGACCAGGCTATCAGGATTTAGTTTTGTGTGTCTGGAATGGTTTTAGGTTTTGGCAACAGGTCTCAGGATCAGGAAGTGTTTGCATCCTGTTATTCTAGATAGATTGGGAGGATAACAAGAAACTGTGTCAACATTATGTCAAAGTGTCATGTAAACAAGAGTGTGAAGAGATAAGAGGGGGTAAAAGAGAGAAATTGATAGCCTGAAATATGGTGTGATGGGAGGATGGTAAAACGAAAGTGCACTGGAAGTGCAATTATTTGGTTTTTCAGTTTTGAAGGGGACTTCATATGAGGAATTCTGTTATTTTCAGCCCAATGTCTAGAATAAGAAAAATGTTTTTTGCTATTTTTGCCAGGGTAAAAGCTGCATACATAAACAGAGAAACAAAAAAAACATATTAACCATTAATATGAAATAAACAAAAAACTAATATATGCATACAAAGTAACTGTTGCTTAAGAAGAAAAGCTAAATGGGTTGAGTGCAAAATGTGCAAAAAATATATAGTATATAGACGATATGGTTTATTTGAGAATAGGCAAGTTTAAGGAGGATCATTTGTTTATAATGAAATAAAGTCATGGCTCTCATTTTGTGTAGAGATTATTTTGAAAACCACACACTGACAATCTTGTTTTGAAGCTCATAAAGCTAGCATGACAGGCAAACCCAGAGGGGAGCACTTGTTAACTCCAATCACATCACACACTGTCTCTTATGTTGCCAAGTTCAAGTTTTCAATACACTGGTCAATTGCATAAAACCTGTGGGACCTTCGAGGCAGCAGCGCTGGAGTCTGGCCTTTTGTGTTTTACATATAAATGAATTCCTGTGAGGCAGAAATTGCTCAAACATTGAGTGGCATCACGAGAGTAGAAAGAGGGACGGATGCACAGTGGCCTGACTTCATTTCACTCTGCTCTCTAGTTCGTCCTCAGTCCAACAGTACGAGCCCTAGGGTTACCGATGGCGAGACTGAAGCTGATGAGGAAGATCAGTCACCGAAGGTACACCCTGTGGCCCTGACCCTTCAGCCTTTACAAACTGCCTGTCCAGGCCGAGATAGTGGGCAGGAAATTGAAAAGTTCCACATATACGTAGGCGCAGCAGTGAACTGAAGGGTAGGGAAAGACAATCCATATGGATTTACTTTTGCATGTAGTCAGGGGGCGATTTTTTTAAAAAGCATAGGGGGGGGGCGGGAGTTCATGCAGGAATTAAATCCCTCTTTCAACAGGCCTACCATGGATATAGAGCCTCGTGGACAGCCATGCCAAAACACTTATTTATGAACTTCAATATCCAATGGAAAATAATCTCAAAATGAAATAGCGAGCGGGGTTCACTTCGTGACGATAACAAAATTCTTTCACCCAGGAAACGCTGGTTTGTTCCTCAGGAGTGTTTTAATCCAAACCACGATCTTTTTTCCTAAACTTAACGGGTCGTTTTAGTGCCTAAACTTAACTGTCATCGCCGCATGACGCTCACTTTTTCAGGCTAAACTCCACCTCCATGGCCCAAGAAAGGACCGTCATCTGGCGCTGCCTGTAGCTGGCTCACAGTCACCTATCGGCGGCTAAACAACTGCCGCTGGTAGCCGGTGTCCCGGAGCTCCGTAGCGGCTAAATACAACCAGCAACTGCTGCTCAGATTTTATTGTTCTGTGGCACTATGTGTTCACGTTACAGCGCTTTACTTAGTTTAAAGTACTTCTGTTTTAGGTAAATAATATATGGTCTATTGGTGAAGTAGATGATCACTTTGGGGGGGAAGGACAATTTTTCCCCACCGGGGATAAAAATAATTCAGCAGAGGCAGGGATATGTAGACCAGAAAGGGGGAAATCCCACGCATCCCCCTGTAGTGCATGTAGTGAACAAATTCTGTAGGTCAAAAAAACATCCACAACATGCACAGGTTTTTGGCATTTTGAAGCCTGGATTTGGGATTACTATGCGTCGCTATTTTACAGTTACTGGAGACAAGCAATGTCAATTTGGGCACAGAGGTTGAAAGCCTGAATGAAGCAAGTTGTGACCAGGGGTTGATGCTGTGTTAGATTGCAGGGAGAGGTGAGGGGAGTGGTAATTGAAGGAAGGTATCTTGCGGCCCGTTGGCTCCAACCCCCGAGCCTTATATGGACTTCCTGTGTCGAGGACTGAGCCTCTGCATATGGGCGCCTGAACACAGTTTTTAAAACTCTACACACTTATCCCATGACTTTAACCACAACCGGCACATACTGTGGATTTACATCACACTGCTGTCAAAACTGTTAACAATACATTCAAAACAGGCCAACCAGGTTAATTTCAAACACTGCTGATTGCAATTTCAAACTGAAAGCCTAAGCATGTGTCTTGTTTTAGACTTGTTAGTGAACACATGCTGTGTGTGTGTATATACAGGTGCTGGTCATATAATTAGAATATCATGAAAAGGTTGATTTATTTCAGTAATTCCATTCAAAAAGTGAAACTTGTATAATGTATAATTGCTGCAGTAATTCAGGCAAAAGGAGCCCCAACTAAGTATTGAGTGCTGTACATGCTCATACTTTGCATGTTCATACTTTTCAGTTGGCCAACATTTCTAAAAATCCTTTTTTTGTATTGGTCTTAAGTAATATTCTAATTTTCGGAAATACTGAATTTGGGATTTTCATTAGTTGTCAGTTCTAATCATCACAATTAAAAGAAATGAACATTTGAAATATATCACTCATCAACTTTTTGATGAGATTCTAATTATATGACCAGCACCTGTGTGTGTGTGTGTGTGTATGTATATATATATATATATATATATATATATATATATATATATATATATATATACACACACACATACACATACACATACACATACATACACAGTCAGGGCCATAAATATTGGGACATCGACACAATTCTAATCTTTTTGGCTCTATACACCACCACAATGGAGTTGAAATGAAGATGTGCTTTAACTGCAGACTTTCAGCTTTAATTTGAGGGTATTTACATCCAAATCAGGTGAACGGTGTAGGAATTACAACAGTTTGTATATGTGCCTCCCACTTTTTAAGGGACCAAAAGTAATGGGACAATTGGCTGCTCAGCTGTTCCATGGCCAGGTGTGTGTTATTCCCTCATTATCCCATTTACAAGGAGCAGATAAAAGGTCAGAGTTCATTTCAAGTGTGCTATTTGCATTTTGGAATCTGTTGCTGTCAACTCTCAATATGAGATCCAAAGAGCTGTCACTATCAGTGAAGCAAGCCATCATTAGGCTGAAAAATCTAAACAAACCCATCAGAGAGATAGCAAAAACATTAGGTGTGGCCAAATCAAGAAAACAGATTGAGAAAACATTCTTAAAAGAAAGAATGCACCGGTGAGCTCAGCAACACCAAAAAGACCCGGAAGACCATGGAAAACAACTGTGGTGGATGACCGAAGAATACTTTCCCTGGTGAAGAAAACACCCTTCACAACAGTTGGCCAGATCAAGAACACTCTCCAGGAGGTAGGTGTATGTGTGTCAAAGTCAACAATCAAGAGAAGACTTCACCAGAGTGAATACAGAGGGTTCACTACAAGATGTAAACCAATGGTGAGCCTCAAAAAACAGGAAGGCCAGATTAGAGTTTGCCAAACATCTAAAAAAAGCCTTCACATTTCTGGAACAACATCCTATGGACAGATGAGGCAAAGATCAACTTGTACCAGAGTGATGGGAAGAGAGAGTATGGAGAAGGAAAGGAACTGCTCATGATCCAAAGCATACCACCTCATCAGTGAAGTATGGTGGTGGTAGTGTCATGAGCGTGGGCATGTATGGCTGCCAATGGAACTGGTTCTCTTGTATTTGTTGATGATGTGACTGCTGACAAAAGCAGCAGGATGAATTCTGAAGTGTTTCGGGCAATATTATCTGCTCATATTCAGCCAAATGCTTCAGAACTCATTGGACGGCGCTTCACAGTGCAGATGGACAATGACCTGAAGCATACTGCGAAAGCAACCAAAGAGTTTTTAAAGGGAAAGAAGTGGAATGTTATGCAATGGCCAAGTCAATCACCTGACCTGAATCGATTGAGCATGCATTTCACTTGCTGAAGTGAAAACTGAAGGGAAAAATGCCCCAAGAACAAGCAGGAACTGAAGACCGTTGCAGTAGAGGCCTGGCAGAGCATCACCAGGGATGAAACCCAGCGTCGGGGATGTCTATGCGTTCCAGACTTCAGGCTGTAATTGATTGCAAAGGATTTGCAACCAAGTATTAAAAGTGAAAGTTTGATTTATGATTGTTAATCTGTCCCATTACTTTTGGTCCCTTAAAAAGTGGGAGGCACATATACAAACTGTTGTAATTCCTACACGTTCACCTGACTTGGATGTAAATACTGTATATACAGTCAGGTCCATAAATATTGGGACATCGACACAATTCTAATCTTTTTGGCTCTATACACCACCACAATGGAGTTGAAATGAAACGAACAAGATGTGCTTTAACTGCACACTTTCAGCTTTAATTTGAGGGTATTTACATCCAAATCAGGTGAACGGTGTAGGAATTACAACAGTTTGTATATGTGCCTCCCACTTTTTAAGGGACCAAAAGTAATGGGACAGATTAACAATCATAAATCAAACTTTCACTTTTTAATACTTGGTTGCAAATCCTTTGCAATCAATTCCAGCCTGAAGTCTGGAACGCATAGACATCACCAGACGCTGGGTTTCATCCCTGGTAATGCTCTGCCAGGCCTCTACTGCAACTGTCTTCAGTTCCTGCTTGTTCTTGGGGCATTTTCCCTTCAGTTTTGTCTTCAGCAAGTGAAATGCATGCTCAATCGGATTCAGGTCAGGTGATTGACTTGGCCATTGCATAACATTCCACTTCTTTCCCTTAAACTCTTTGGTTGCTTTCGCAGTATGCTTCGGTTTCATTGTCCATCTGCACTGTGAAGCGCCGTCCCAATGAGTTCTGAAGCATTTGGCTGAATATGAGCAGATAATATTGCCCGAAACACTTCAGAATTCATCCTGCTGCTTTTGTCAACAGTCACATCATCAATAAATACGAGAACCAGTTCCATTGGCAGCCATACATGCCCACGCCATGACACTACCACCACCATACTTCACTGATGAGGTGGTATGCTTTGGATCATGAGCAGTTCCTTTCCTTCTCCATACTCTTCTCTTCCCATCACTCTGGTACAAGTTGATCTTTGCCTCATCTGTCCATAGGATGTTCCAGAAATGTGAAGGCTTTATTAGATGTTGTTTGGCAAACTCTAATCTGGCCTTCCTGTTTTTGAGGCTCACCAATGGTTTACATCTTGTAGTGAACCCTCTGTATTCACTCTGGTGAAGTCTTCTCTGATTGTTGACTTTGACACACATACACCTACCTCCTGGAGAGTGTTCTTGATCTGGCCAACTGTTGTGAAGGGTGTTTTCTTCACCAGGGAAAGTATTCTTCGGTCATCCACCACAGTTGTTTTCCATGGTCTTCCGGGTCTTTTTGGTGTTGCTGAGCTCACCGGTGCATTCTTTCTTTTTAAGAATGTTCCAAACAGTTGATTTGGCCACACCTAATGTTTTTGCTATATACAGATATGTATATATATATATACACACACACACACACACACAGTATGTGTTCACTAATTATATAAATGACTTCATAACAATATATATGAAGCAAACTGCTGATTTTCATTCCTTCTTGTTTATGTAAAAAACTGAAAAGTTAAAAAATAAGAACTTTCATGTGAAAGAATTTCACTCTTTTCTTTAAAGAGAATATTGATTAGTGTAAAGTCACTTAAATTATTGAAACTGTAGATGAAAAGTTTGTCATTTCTGTATTGGTGTTTGATGCTAGTGTTTTTACTCTCAGTGTGTTCTGAGTGACAGTGTGTGTGTTATCTCAGTGAGGGTTGTTCAAAGTGTTTCGCTGCACTGAGCCTGTTTTGAGACGAGCTTTAAGAGTTGTGTTGCTTGGAAGGAGTTTTGCAGGAGATGTGAACTGTTTAGCTCAGGTGGCTGTTGGTAATGCAGACTGTAGTTAGACTTACCATCTCCAACAGAAAACACAGTTCACAAACTGCTCCAAACAGCTCTATTGTAGTCCAGCCTTTACTTCCGTGACGAACATGTCACTTTGTAACACACATTATAATGCTCGCCTAGCTGCTAGCGTGGCACGCCCTCATACTCTGCTTCTGACTGGCGAGTAGTCTTTACTTAGCTACTGAGCATGTGCGACTCCCAACAAAGATGGAACAGAAGTGAGATGCCTCACTCTGTAGCTAAAACAGAGAGCTCAACACACAGGGTGAAAAGAGGAGCTGCAGCAATGTGCAGTACAACAAATATATGTTTTTTGAAAATTAAACCACGTCCACCTATTCTGATATAACATCTAAATACAATTATGAATCTGAAAATGAGTATAATATGTGCACTTTAACACATTTTAATAAAAAAACAAACAAACATGCAGTGTAATTTTTTGATGGGCGCAGAACATATTTAAATGTCAATATCGCTGTTGATCGTGTTCATTAAATTATAGGAGGCCCAAATCGTGATTGCGATTCATTTCTTAATAATGGTGCAGCCCTAACACCCTGTCTGTATCTCTCAAGTGTGATCACGGAATTCCCATGTGAATATTACATTAAAATTATACTCTATTAAAGGCATAGTCCTGATATTCTGAAGTGAGGTTGTATGAGCTACTTCTCCATTGTCAGAGTGTTAGCTTCAGTAGATGGCGGTCGGCACGCCTCCAGTTTGGAGAAGCAGGCATGGGGCAGAAGCTAAGACATATGTTAGCCACCTAAAGACCACCTAAAAAACGTGTCAAACTCAAGGCTCGGGGGCCAAATCCGGCACCCGCGCAAATTTTGATCCGGTCCGCATATGAATTCAGGTTCACAACAAATTTTGGCCCGACTAGTTGCGCACCAAACCAAGATATTCAGGCTCTGAAACAGGATGCTGCTGGATGTTGGCTGTCTGGTAGCCTACCTCAAAAAATATTTAATCATAGTTTTTCATGATTTGTTAAATTATATGATGGCTAAGGAACTTTTTTGCCGACCTTTTTAGGGTTTTATGTTGACCAAACTGAGTTAGAAAGCTATATGTGACATGTAATAATGCAGTTAAACATATTTGACTCTTTTCGGTTAAATAAAAGCATCTTAATAAACTGAAAATGTCTGGCCGTTATTGTGATTCTCATTTCCAGTGTGGCCCTTAGTGAAATTGAGTTTGACACGCCTGACCTAAAAGAATCTACATCAGTTGTAACTGTATGCCATATTTAGAATATTTCCACCACTTTACCTTTTGCCGTCAGAACACTCTTTGTGTGGGAAAGTCTCTCCTCTGTTTACGATAGAGACAATGATTCAAAAACATGTGTCCTGACAAAAAAAACCTGCGAACTGCCTTTATTCTTTTATCCACCTTCAAGTGTCTCCTGGGAAAACTCTGTTGCCTCAGGATGAAAATGTAAAGCAGGAGGTATACTCTGGGGCTGGCGAGGCTGCCACAACCCCGCAGAGAGAGCAGCGAGGGCAGGCATTGTCGGCCTACGAACACCCCACCTCAGGGACTGACAGATCTGACGCGACATAAGCAAGGCTTTGTGTGAAAACAGACAACAGAACGCGCCGTATGGAGCGCACGTCCTTGCTGAGAGGAGAGAGCGAGGACATCAAGAAGAAGGGTTGATGCTGCCTCTCTCTCGGTCTGAGCCACGCTGCGGGGTTTTTGAATTCCCCGTCCCCTCTCGCAGCGGGAGAAAGGGCGTCCATCAAAGAAGGTCATGCGAGGCAGCGTTGCCGGTCACTGATGCCACAGACACACCTGCACACACATGCTGCCTTTCATCTCCCCCACCACCGCGGCGGCTTTACAACACAGATCGGAGACATGGGGACAGGGCTGTGCAATCTGGGTTATGAGATATGTTTAGAGCACGGTGTGACCTCGCGCAATCTATCTTAACAACCCAATTGAAATGCAATACGTGAGGAATGGCCCTGAAAGTCAGCTTGCGCTTTTTCAATTTCATGAGTGTTACTTTTTTCATATAAGCAAGGGGAGGGGGGTGACAAAATATTGCTTTTTCCCAAAACAGTTTCCCAACAGAAAAAGGTGGTGCGTTCCGCCCCAAGTCAGCAAGCCAGATTATTAAAAATAGTATGGAACAGGCTAAGCAACTGGGAGAGCATGTATTTGCCCTCTAGGTAGCATTGGGCTGCTTAATGTTTTTTTCTGTCATTGAGGACAGGAACCAGGAAATATAACATTATGTTAGGAATGGTATGTGCTCCCTATCTGGAGGGAAGGCCAATCATAAATAAAAGAGAAATAAAAAAAATTAAAAATAAATAAAAAACAAGCCTGGCAGTCATCAGTTATCTTTGAAGGTTTAATGGAATGTAGCTGGCTGAGAGAGAGGGAGGAAAGACGGAAGAGGCAGAACAAAAAGGAGAGGGAGAATAAGAAAGACAAGGCGATAGATGAGGAGAGCACAAACAACATAAAGCAGAGAGGCCTGGATATAACAATAAGACAAGAAAAACTCCAAATATACCATTACTAATAAGATCAACAGCAGAGAAAAAACAACAACCTCCATCACCATAATGTGGTTATGTACAGAGCACCTCCATGTGTTAGCCTGCAACATCCAGTTACACTGATTTACTTACTTGTGTTGTGCTACGGGAGAAGAGAACAAATGCTGTTTTTTGCTCTGTCTGTCTGTCTGTCTGTGTAACAGCACAGTCATTCTATATTTCTTCTCTCCTGTCACTGACATGCTGCTGCATCCCACCAGACAACTGACTGCTCACCCTTCCTTCCATATCCAAATGCACAGACACGTCCCGAAAAACGCTCCCTAAGCAGGAAGAAATGATGACACCAGTGTGGTTTCCATCAATGTATTTTTAATGCGCATTTTGAAGTATTGCATTAGAAAATGTTGATGGAAACGGAAAAATTCGAAAAAACTTCCTCAAATTCGCAAAAAAGTTTTTCCGCTCACTTGAGGTGGTTTTTGCCTTTTTCGAAAAAAGAGTTAATGCGCAAACGGTAGATCGAAACAGCTTTGCCGAATAAGATGTGACGTAGCGAACATGTAACTTACATGACTATAGTCCCGGTATCTATCAGATGGGGAAGGCTCGGGAGACGGGTCCCATCCAGTGCGGCGTACACTTGTCGCACAAGCTGCGTAGTGGAGTTGCGGTGCGCTGTTGCCTGTGCCTCAGCCACGTCGGGAAAATTGATGAATTGGTTCAACAGCTTGAATCTTATGGCCCTGCACACAGGGGCGCCGCCAGGAATTTTGGACCCCATGACAAAAAAATCAAATTGGGCCCCCTCTGCGCAGCTGTTGTCACCACATCTCTAGGACTTAACTGTCCCATCAAAAGCTTTACATACCTCTAATTAAAGGCTTGCAACTGTCTTGATTCTTGTAGTTCAATACTAGTACTAGCACAATATTTACTGCTGGTGATTTGTACATGCATGCAAGTCTAGTATGCAGTTCACTATTTTGATCAAAATTATTATTATTATTATTAATTATTATTATAATTATTAATGAAAGACAGATAAATCCCCACAGACTCCCTGCAATGATGCTAACTGGCATGTCATTGAACACAATGCTGCTCACCTTCTTCACTGGGACAGGGAGGGGCACAGTTAGGGGGAGAATGGCTCATCTGTTAAGTCTGCTAAAAGGGGCAGTGACAATGATTTAATATGAATATCTTGCTAAACGTTTCCCTGCACTGATTAAATGGTGATTAAATGTAGGCTAACACTAGTCTGTAGCAAGCTAGCTTATTTCACTATGGACATTAAGCCAACAGGTTAATACCACTCACAGACTATAGGCTACCCACCTTTCAAAAAAACAAAAAAAAAAACTGGTTACAGTTTGATACCCTTTCCTTTGTCTTTCCGCTCTCTCTTTTCTGTCTTTCCTTTTTTGAAAACCAAATTTTGATTTAACGTTACTTGGCAACATTGTGGTCACTGTAGTTCTGGCGCATCTACTGACTGCAACTAAACACCGTCACTGAGTGCACTATAGCAGGACCAAACCATTTCATATCGGGGGTTGGTCAATATGGATGTTTACTTTTTGGTCAATGGGGATATTTAACTTTTACTGCCAAAAACAAGTAAAAACAAAGAGATAATTAATGTTATTATTATATTTGAAATATATGTACACTGAATGGTGATGGTTTCATAATTTTATATTAGTTTTTACCTATTTTTTGGGGCCCCTGTCAGTCATGGGCCCTTGGAATTGTCTTAACTTTTCCCCCCTATACGGCGCCCAGTTACTGATTTAACGTTACTTGGCAACATTGTGGTCACTGTAGTTCTGGTGCATCTACTGACTGCAACTAAACACCGTCACTGAGTGCGCTATGGCAGGACCAAACCATTTCATGCAGATACAGGGGGGTGGTTGGTCAATATGGATGTTTACTTTTTGGTCAATGGGGATATTTAACTTTTACTGCCAAAAACAAGTAAAAACAAAGAGATAATTAATGTTATTATTATATTTGAAATATATGTACACTGAATGATGATGGTTTCATAATTTTATATTAATTTTTACCTATTTTTTGGGGCCCCTGTCAGTCATGGGCCCTTGGAATTGTCCTAACTTTTCCCTCTATACGGCGCCTCCCTGCCTGCACACCATGTATACACAGCGGTGAACGGTTGTCTCGCTGACACCAAATGTCTCTGCCACAAGCCTGTATTCTGCACAGGTGGCCAACTTGTACAGTGCTGCCTCTCTTCATTTAGCCAAAGAACTTAGCTTCTAAACTCTTTGATTTAGCAAGCCAATTTGCAATCTACAACCATGCGTAACGTCAACTTAGACCAAACTACGCTTGCGTAGTCTAGTTTATTCGCTCTGAATCAGTTGATGGAAACGCTTCTACTCGCATTTTCTTTTTTCTTTCTTTTTTGCGACATTGTAAATGTTCGCTTAAAATTTGCTTGACAATTAGATGGAAACACGACTTAAGTATAAGAGCGTAACGTTAAACAAACAGGACTTTCATCCAGAAAAAGGGGTTTCATGTCCCTGCTTGGAATTCAAAGTAAACTTTACGGAACAAATGGAACAAACAAAGCTACGCCAAGTTTTGCATCACATGCGTAATCGGAAGTGAAGTAGCATCTGATTGTATCCATGGATGTAGGATACTGGATGCAAGATGACAAAATGGAGCCTATAGACCTTTTTTTCACGGCACACATGTTGACATGTCATAGTAGGAAAAGCACAGGTGTATTCAAAACCATTAATGATGGCTGCATTCCACTTAGGAGAGGCCCTGGTGTTGTGCATGCTGACTCACTGAAATAGCTTACTGGGACAATTGATGGAATTGAGCCATCATTAAGGTTATCAGTTTCAGCTGTGCTTTTCCTACAATGACAAGTCAAAATGTCTGTTGTGAAAAAAAGTCTATTCAGTTCAATGGAGTTGCTCGCCTGGCGATACGCCAAAGAAGTTTCTAAGCTCCGGATCTACTTTCTTTAACTCAAACCATAATGTTTTTCTAAACTTAACTAAGTAGTTTTTGTGCCTTAACATAACCAAACTGTGACGTGTTTAAAGCCACGACTGTTACGTTCTCTGGTTTTACATATGAGGACGGTAAATGCTCCTGTGGCCCGTATTAGAGAGGAGGAATAAACAACCGATATCCTTGTATGGTTTGGAGGACGTGTTGCGAAAAATGCCTCCCTCATTCAATACCCATTTTCAATACCTAAGGGGTAAATCTCATCAGCCTCAGTGAGCCAATCAGCATGCAGCATGCTTCTACCAAGATCTAATAATGTTTGTGATTGGCTGGCTAACGTTACACGGCGTAGAGGCAGGCAGGAAAAACTCTACGTTACGCACAGAGACGGGGGTCATGTAGTAGGAGATAATAAAATTGGTATCGAAAAAAGTATTGTTTAGGAACCGGTATCGAAGTCGCGGTATTGGCATTGGTACCGGTATCGGTATTGAAAAACAATACCCAGCCCTAATCATTAATGCCTACAGGCACTCCATTCATAAATATACACAATTAAGAAATGCACACAAGCTTTGATGCCCCAACACTGGGCATAACACTGTGCTTTTCATGTAATATATCACAACAATAATATATCAATATCTGGTCCTGAGGCTTCTTTTGCCACCAATCAAGTTGATCTGGACATGATCACACCAAGACTTTGTTTCATCGATTGCAACTATCAATGGGAATTGAATAGAATGTATTCCACTTTTGGCTGCCAGGCCAGCAAGGAAGTATTATCTGTACATTTTACTTCCAGCCTGTCTGTTCACCTGAATTGATATCCTCGTGGACCGCCCCACATCACTGTGCATGCCTTTGTTGATGTGATCAAAACTGATGTAATGAGCAGTCATGTGTTGCACAGTCACGGCGGTTGTAAAAACCTCACAGTGGCAGCTCACTGAGGTTTGTTGTTTGACAAATATATGTCAAATAAAAGTTTATGCTGTCAGTTTACGAGTTCAAGTGAATAATTGTGTTCGTGCTGAGAACATTGATTCCAATGCTGTTTCTAGGAACTCGTAGAGCAAATGACTTCAGGCAAACAAGCGGTACCAAAAATAGAGGAATATGAATTGAGCTGTTTTATTAGTATGTGTCAGAAAGGTGTTGTATTTCTCTTATTGTAAGTAAAAGGAGATGTACTTGTATTTTCTCTGCCTTGTAATTCTGCCACCGTGTTGGTGGCAGGTGAATTAGAAGCTTGCTGCCCTCCGGTGTGATTAAACAAGGTAGCCTATAAACACTAGTTAAATGTCTGCACCACAGTTTGTGAGCTCAGTATGCATTTTTAGCTGCAAAATGAAAAAAAGACAGACATATACACACACACACACACAAACACACTCACTACAAGCGCTGATAGAAACAAACTGTTTGCATACGGCGCTTTGCAGACAAATAGTGCGACAAAATGAAAACTGCTACCCAGTGTTATCATTATTCATCTGATGATTTAGGAGCTGGGATGTGCTTTCCATTTCCCACACAGCAAAGGTTGATGGGAAATAAAATCCCATTCATCAATGACACATCTTTATCTGCGATACCTGCGGCAAAGCAAAGAGAGGAAGTGTGTGTGTGTATGTATATGTGTGTGAATGAGTGCACAACCCCCCCCCCCCCAATCCACAGGCACACACCACCCATGCTCTGATCCCCCCCCTATCGCGTGTTAATTTACAGTGCCTCTCTTATCTAGGCAGGTGGGTTAAAGCTGGCAGAGCAAGTTCTGGAGCCACACACACATTCGTCCCTTCCTCCTCCATCTTTTCATCCTCCGCTCCTCGTTTATCAAGTCTGCTAGGCTTGGGAGCGGGTAGAGATAAAAACGAGCCTTGGCAAGAGGCAGTCAGACGGAATGGATAGCTTAGCGCCTGGGCCAGCTAGCCCTGATAGCACTCTCACCTGCTCTGGGGTACGGACATGGGAGGCGTCATAGGGGGAGGTAGCCTTATACTGCGTTCCATTTACCTCGGAACTCTGAAGCCGGAGCTGGGAATGATGTCACACCCAAGTTAGTTTATATTCACAACCTTCCACTTCTGGGATTGTTAAGGTGCTGGTGGAAATTCCGCTGGATGTCCCTCATTTCGGCCGGATGTCCGTTACCTTTTGCTTTCTTTGTGTTGGCATTCTAAACTCCTCAGATCTCTACAGGGTAAATTCAGACAGCTAGCTAGACTGTCTGAATCTGAGTTTTCTGTTTCACGACTAAAACATATTTTGAACCTACACATATTCCACCAAAACAAGTTCCTTCCTGAGGCTATTTTGCAGCGGCACCGTGGCTCCATCCGGGGCTTAGCACCACCCAAGATGATTGTGATTGGTTTAAAGAAATGCCAATAAACCAGAGCACGTTTTTCTCCCATCCTGGAATGCTGTCCAAAGATAGAAGTTGGACAGGACTGTGTACGGCTGATTTAATGATAATGTTACTGCTACTGATACTGTTATTGCTATGCTTTTGATGCACGGAGCAGCCATGTTGCATTTGGAGGTTTGGCTTGCTTGGGGTACTGTGAGGTGCACGACTTGGACTTGGAAATCAGACTTCAGGGGGTGTGTTTCCTACTTCCGAGTACAAATGGAACGCAGTATTAGACCGACACGCTGGTTTATTGATACTTTGGGGCCCATATTTTAATAAATATGTGAATGTGTGAAAGTCTCTGAAATAATAGGGGGAATGGTACCAGATTTCATGATGGATTTCATGTTCGTGGTGAATAGATGTCACTCTGGTTCAAGTGAACACCATTCTAAAGTGGGGTATTGATGATATTTCTGCTGATGGATTTGAGTAGTTGTGTTCCATGTACAGAAGTTGTTGTTCCCCATAATAAGACTTGTTGTCCTCATGTACGCACGTATCTAACATTTTAATCAGGGTCCAACAGTCATGGACATCAGAAGAAAACAATTGGGACAGTGAAATCTTGGTTGTTTAATTATGTCCTCTTTTCTTCTTTCTTAGCCAATTTATTAGCCTGTTCATATTTTGAACTCTCTTGATTGGAGTCAATGAATTTGGCTGTATGAATTGATACAAAAATGTCTCTGCATTTGCATGCACAAAAGTGTTGGCTACGATCGGGTCGAAAAATATCGAAACAAGTTGACAGACCTATCGCTGGCTTTGATTTGATTTTAATATGCAGTGCCAAAAATGTTAATGTGATACTTTTTTACTTTAGAGGTTCTCTGTGTTAAAGAACATCATACATTCCCAAATTGAACCCAACCAAGTGTTTGAACATGAAAAATATGAAGTCGTTTCATCACAGTATTTATATGCTAAACCTTCTGTTACTCCATGTTCAAGGCAAATTATCTCCAACAACTAAACAATGAATTTCGCCCATCACTAACAACCCCAACCACAATCCCCAGTCTTGCTGTGATCCATCTATTAACTTAACCAATGAAACATTTCATAAAAAGCCATCTGTATAATTCTCAGGTTAAATCAATTACTGACCTCAAAATCAAAAGATACATTTTCTCTGCCATTCAGGCTGAAATTGGCACAACTCTAATTATGGGCTATCAGTGTAGTTTTGTTGTTTTTGTGGCCAGATGTCAAAAGGTTTTGGTGTGAAATTGCTGCTGTTGGATGGAAATATCACAGCTTTGTGTCTAAATAAGAGCAGTTTTTGAAAAAACATATACTGTAGCAAGATTCATTTGAAATTTCATGGAAAATTGAAGGCGGAGGCTGGAGTGTGAGGAGTTCATCTCATTTTGCTCAGATAACATACAAAACAATGAGAAGTAAGAAAACAATGGGCTGTCAAGTGTCACCAAACGTTTACATTCTGATCAAATAAACCCCTCATAATCTCATCTTGACAATGTAGGCAACCAAAAACTATTCAACCAGATGCATCAACATAAACTGTTGTATGCTAATGTTAACTGACAGTTAGTATACTGATGGCAAAGAAAAAAATATATAACGCAGTTTACACTTCTGTATCAACAGGAAATAATTTGAGGCATGCAACCAACCCATTCTCACTCCCAACTCGTCAAATACTGAAGCTTGGTCAGAGTCTCTCAGTGTCAGATACCGACGCAAAAATCACCCTTTAGCGTCTGTATGGAACGCACCGGGCAGAGCAGCAGCTTGACCGCGACGCTGTAAGATGACGTAGTATTAAGAGAGACAACGGTAGAGAGTAGTATGAAAGACCTAAAACACAACATAGCACTTTCACCCAGGAGTTAAACGTACGTCCCGACCCAGAGCGTCAAAAAGTGACGCTGAAAGTCCCGACCAAGATCGTCAAAAAGTGATGCTGAAAGTCCCGACCAAGTGCGTCTAAAAATGACACCAATGACGCTTTCTTTCCGAGAGCTAGATGAGAAGATTGATAACACACTCATATCTGTATGGTGAATATGCAAGCAGGAGGTAAGCTTAGCTTACCACAAAGAATGGAAACAGGGAGAAACTGCTAGCCTAGCCTTGTCTGAAGGTAACAAAATCAACCTATCAGCACCTTGAAAGTCCACTAATTAACAGTCAGATATTGTTTGTGTGATTTGTTCAATAACCAAAGTGTAAAACCAATGATTTGTGGTTTGCAGGGTATTATGTGGTGGAATTATTATTGGCCGGGAGCAGTAACTACCTTCCTGTCTCCACTGGTTAATGAAAAGAAAGAAACATACCCCCTCCCAACAAGAAACTGGCTTACATGAACATCACGCAGGCAGGTCATTTTTTACCCCCGCTGTATATTGCTGCGCTCAGCATTCACAACACGACCGGTCGCCTAGCAACACATATTGTTTACATGTCTTTATAACAAGCTAGAGCAAGCTAGATTTGAGTGATGGAGAATTGGGGAGATTTTTTTTTAATCTGTGATGAAAGAGCCTAAAGGCCATAAACTGACTTTTAAAAAGTTACTTTGTCAAGTTGTACTTATTGTTTAAAAAAATGGATAAAAATGAACAAATTAACTGCTTCCAGAAATGCCATGTTTGCGAGTGCTGACACTATTTCCGCAGCAGGTAAATATTACCCGTTTGGCGGTTTTAGGAGTAAATGAAATGCTGGCCTTTCTAGTATTAAGCCAAGGACGCCCTAACTGAGACAGACGGATCAGGGACCCCTTACTACAAATATTGTATAAAATGAAGTTGCATATGAAACAGGGCCTACAATAACATGTATGTAATAGCCTTTACACATAACTGTTTAGTGCATATAATACTCAGCTTTTAAAATAATAGTTCACATGATTTTATAAATCATGTTTTAATGTTATACATACATGTAGCACAGTAAATCCTTAGGAGGAACTGTGTCTGTGGATGGCTATCTTAGTGTCTACCTTACCTAAAGGCCCATCAACCTATGATCAATGTTTATTTCACAAATAGGCTGATCATTTTGCTAATAATATGTTGGATTCATGTTCAGGACATTTTAATTCTTGAAATAACTTTGAAAAAATTACAATAATTTGACACCCCCCCCCCAGCAGTTACTCTTAGGGCCACCCTAGGAGTCCTGGACCCCCCCTGTTGAAGTCTCTGTTTGCTGTAAAGGCAGACTGAATAAAGTCTAAAATATCCTTTCTACTAGCATCCAAAGAAAAGAAAGTCCAGAGTGTGTGAAGTGTGTTTTTCCAGTCAGATGACCTTGGGTGTGGCTTGACAATTTCGAATCGATCCCACACCGTCCTGGTTGAGAATACCTGTGACTGAATGCATACGTTAAAACTTGGGATGAAAAGCACGCAACAAGGGAATGCGAATGTATTTGACACAGGGGGGTGCATGCACACACAGGATAAGTAACACACTACAGCTCCAGACATGTGCTGTGCTGCCTTTCAATGCTGTGCCTGGCATATTAACCACAACATTACTGTTTAAAACAGCAGGTAGGGGAGTAGCAGGTCCCTACTTCATTATGCTATTCAAGGGCCCTATTAGGCTACAATTACTAAATGGCAAGGCTTGTAAATCATACATCATTCATACCGAGCACTCAGAGAAAGCACAAGAACATGTCTCTACTTCGCCGCCCACTGCAACACAGTAATTTCTGCTGAGAAGTCCTGGGTGGAGCGGAAAGGGAAAGGAACAATAAAAAAAATGAAAAAAATGACAATACAAAGACAATCGAAAGAAAATGTAAGGAAAGTTAAAAAAAAATGAATTTGATGATTTTTATGATTGCAGAACTATCAGCTTGTTCCCTTCTTCCATGGGGTGTTAGTATTGCAGCATGCTGCTAACCCTAACCACTAACCCCAACCCCTTTACCACGCCTCCTTTCGCTTTTACACGCCCCTTTTCGCTCTTCACACCCATCCATCTCTTCTACTCTACACCCTACCCCCTGCCTTTATCCCACCCCTTAACTCATTCCTTAACCCTTAACCCTAACCCTTCTTCACACCACCCCCCCAACCCCTAACCCTTTACTTTGCTTTGTCGTCTTATAATCATTACTACTATAAATATTATTTTTATTCAGGGTAGATGTCGTCATATTCTGCATTGTAGTACAAACAACATTAAGAGTATACAGCCAAGATACTTTTACTTAGGCAACAAAACATATAAACTTAGCACAAAAAGTAAGGAAATTTGTGTTTGGTAGATTATTTCTCTGTGGTTACAATGCTTTTTGGAAATAAAGTTATAGCATTGGAAAGCCTTTTTAGTTCCCTTTCAAATGGTGCCCCATTTGTAAGGAACATGCATTTGTGGGATGAGCAGCAGCACTGAGTATGTGGGTTGCGCCTTTGAAAAATTTGCCAAATCTTCTCTGCCAATGCCAAACAGCTTATTCTGCCATTGACTCGTTTGGTGTTTGGTGGATTAGATGATTGAATTTTGAGGAAATAAGACATATTGGCAATTGAACAATTGATTCATTTCACAGACAGGAGCCTCAGTAGTGTGTGGAAGAACCATACACAGCCACAACAGCCTGGCACCTCCTCCTCATGCTGGTCACCAGCCTGGTCACATACTGCTGTGGGATGGCATCCCATTCTTCAACCAGCATTTGTCGCAAGTCAGCCAACGTGGTTGTGTTGGTCACTCTGGCACGAACAGCACGCCCAAGCTGATCCCACATGTGTTCAATGGGGTTGAGGTCAGGACTGCTGGCAGGCCATTCCATCCTCTCCACTCCCACATTCTGTAGGTAGTCTCTGATAAAACTCGTTTTTCCAGTGAGGGAGATGCCGCTCTACACCATCACACTGCCTACACCAAAAGGTGTTACTCTATCGGTGCAGCAATCAGCATAGCGTTCTCTGTGTCTTCTCCACACTTTTATCCTATGATCCAACTGCCGTAGGCAGAATCTGGACTCATCACTGAACATAACGTTCCTCCACATGTTCAAGTTCCAGTGCACATGTTGCCTACACCAGCGCAAACGGGCCTGACGGTGAAGGGCAGTCGTGGCAGGACTCCTGGCAGCCCTATAAGACCAGAGATTGGCTGCATGCAGTCTGTTCTGCATTATCTGGGCAGAGAGCCGTCGGCCATATCGTCCTGCAAACCTTGACTGCAAATCTGTAGAAGACAGCCTACGGCACCTAAGTGCTTACAGGTTGGGGAAATTGTCTTCTTGGGGTGTTGTCTTCTTGGGATGCCCACGTCGGGGCCTGTCTTTGACATTCCCCGTTATATGGAACTTGGCCTTCAGTTACTAGGGCTCACTCCAAATAATGCCGCAACTTGGTTTGGTAACTAGGGCCCATGCTCACAGGTGCTGCCAATCAGGCACCTGATTGGCAGCACCTGGGGGTACCAGAAGCTCAAAACAAGTGTACACATACTCCCACATACTCATACTCATACTCAGTGCTGCTGCTCATCCCACAAATGCATGTTCCTTACAAATGGGGCACCATTTGAAAGGGAACTAAACAGGCTTTCCAATGCTATAAGTTTATTTCCAAAAAGCATTGTTACCACAGAGAAATAATCTACCAAACACAAATGTCCTTACTTTATGTGCTAAGTTTATTATATCTAAAGAAAACTTTTGGTTTCGTAATGTATGGTAAAGGCTTCAACTGAACTGTGGTTTGTCTGCCATTAATTTATTAAAATTCAGATTTTTAGCTTCTGCGTTCAAATCAGCTGGGAAAACCACATCGACGCACATCACACCAACTCTGAATCCAGGTCAGTTGAAAAGGGAGAGAGACATTGTACCACAACTGATGTAACAACTGCGCTCAAGCTTTGAATTATGTTATGCAATATTGTCAACTGCAGCACCAGCACCCAAAGATGAATACATGGGATTAAGGGGAGAGGAGTGTTTCTGCTTTTAAATAGACTAGGGAAAAAAAATTAATTGCACAAGCAGATGCTAAAATAAGCATTGTACAAACCCCAATTCCAATGAAGTTGGGATGTTGTGTAAAATGTAAATAAAAACAGAATACAGTGATTTGCTAATCATTTTTCAACCTATATTCCATTGAATACACTACAGTACAAATACACACTATTTAATTGATAAACTTTATTGTTTTTTAGCAAATATTCACTCATTTTCAATTTGATGCCTGCAACATCCAAAAAAGCTGAGACAGCGGTAACAAAGGACTGGGAAAGTTGAGGAATGCTAAAAAAAAACCACCTGTTTGGAACATTCCACAGGTGGTTAATTGTCATGATTGGGTATTAAAGAAGCATCCCCAAAAGGTGGTTCTCAGGTCGTTCACAAGCAAAGATGGGGCAAGGTTCATCACTTTGTGAACAATTGCATGAGCATATATTCCAACAGTTTAAGAACGTTTCTCAACGTACAATTGCAAGGAATTAAGGGATTTCATCATTTACAGTTAATAATATCATCTAATGCTTCTCTGGGCCCAAGCTCATCTGAGATGGACTGACGTAAATTGGAAAAAGTGTGCTTTGGTCTTACGAGTCCACATTTCAAAATGTTTTTGAAAATAATGGGACGCCATGTCCTCCGGGCCAAAGAGTAAAAGGACCATCCAGATTGTTATCAGCGCAAAGTTCAAAAGCCAGCAACTGTGATGGGCAACTTGCACATCTGTGAAAGAACCATTAATGCTGAAAGGTACATACAGGTTTTGGAGCAACATATGCTGCCATCCAACCAATGTCTTTTTCAACGACGTCACTGCTTATTTCAGAGGTGTGGCTTCATAGTAAAAGAGTGCGGGTACAAGACTGGCCTGCCTGCAGTCCAGACCTGTTTCCCATTGAAAATGTGTGGGGCATTAATAAACGCAAAATTTGACAATGGAGACCCCGTACTGTTGAGCAACTCAAGTCGTACATCAAGCAAGAATGGAAAAGATTTCCACCTTCAAAGCTTCAACAATAAGTGTCCTCAGTTCCTAAATGCTCATTGAGTGTTGTTAAAATGAAAGGTGATGTAACAGAGTGATAAACATGCCCCTGTCCCAGCTTTTTTGGAATATGTTGCAGCCATCAAAATCAAAATGAGTAAATATTTGTAAAAAAACAATAGTTTGAACGTTACATATATTGTCTTTGTAGTGTATTCAACTGAATATAGGTTGAAAAGGATTTGCAAATCATTGTATTCTGTTTTTATTGACGTTTTACACAATGTCCCAACGATTCCAAACAATGGGGCGGTGGCATGTGTTTCTGTGTTAATCAAAGGTTGCGTACTAACGTCTCAACTCTGTCACAGTCATGGTCTGCAGAATTAGGGACACTGGCCATAAGATGCAGAACGTTTTATGTTCGCAGGGAATTTGCGTCTTTTATCTTGATAGCGCCATCCCTCCTCAGGCTGCATGGGCCACGGCTGCTGCGCGGCAGCTTTTGACCCGCATCATGGACTCAAACCCAGACTCTGTCATTTTGGTGGTGGGGGATTTTAACATAGCTAACAGCCTGAATAGGAGCCTGAGTTATACAGCTGTCGCCTTAACATCTGTTATAATAAAGGTCCTACTTGTCCATTGTTGCCCTTGAACCTCATCAGTTTGAATGAAGCGCAAGTTGGTCACACAGGGAAACAATGTTCTTGATGACTCCTCTCACCCTGCCAATGTCTTTATAACTTCCTCCCTTCTTTTGAAAGACTAAAAAGTAACAGAACTAGTACAGCCAGGTTGTGCTATAGAACTTACCCAGAGGACACAATTCACTCCCTTAACTCCTTAATTACTGCTGTTATTAGAGACACTGTGAGGATATGTTTAGAATGGTCATCATCATAGCTTGTTGTGTAATGATAGCATCCCCATGGGAATGCTTGTTTTAATTCATTTGTATTATTATTTAATTTACTTGTACTTGTGTATGTGAGGTGAGGGTTCAAGATTTTATTTTGTGTGAGCTCCCCAAACTAAATTCCTATCAACTTTGTTGAAATGGCAATAAAGTCTTTGTCAGTTTACATAAATCACTTAGGAAATAGGATTCCACCTACCTGTGGCGGAATCTCACCATGCAGATAGTTTTTTTTTTGCAGATTATTTTGAATATGTGCTGTTGAGATTTCCACTCACATACAGCAAGGACCCTTGTCGACTGTGGACTCACTGTGCCTAATGTGTGTCCAGATATTAGTTTCCCATCCTCTCCCTGCATAGATAACATTGTGCAATGTAGCAGGCAGGCAATAACGTTGATCCAGGGGCTAGACTGCAATGAAACCCACTGTATTTCTCTGCTGCTGCTGATGCTGCTTGGGTTTGTATGAGCCAGCATCAGAGGCCATACTGAGAGCTTTACAGTCTGATAGCCACTCACTGTCAGGCATTTCCTCTCTAACCGCAGATACACAAAACAACTTGAATATCTGTTTCTTTGCATTTGATCCTTTGTGGAAACATCATAATGTAATGTTTTCCACTCAATACATTTAGCAGTGTTTTGAAGAGAAACACTCAAGGTTTCTGCCTAAAAGGAAGTTTTTTGTACATTAGAGAGTGTGGTCAACAACTATTCTATTTGTAAAATGTCCTGAGATAACTCCTTGTTATGATTTAATACTATAAATAAAATTGAATTGAAAATGTTTAGTTATGTAGAGAGTAATTTGGTGCAGTCTCATTTGAAATAGATGATAGAACTAGCAGAATAAAATTAATACAGTTTGGTTGAATTGGTATCACTGCTTGGTGTTTTTGCACTAAGGACTAACACTGGGAACACACTGCCCGCGTAAGTGTTGCGTAGCGTAGATACGGGTGTTTGGTGTTTTAAGCCCCCAAACGTCGCCTTCCAGGCAGCACGCCAATGGTTATGTTTAGGGTTAAGGTTAGGGATAGCTGCCTGGAAGGCGACGTTGGAGGCTTAAAACACCATTGAGCGTAGATACGTGCCTGATTGTGCGCCTTCACACCGGACGAAGTCAAAGCAGCCCAAATCACCATGAACCTAGATGTTTTATTTTGAAATGTGCTTTATTTTTGTAAAACATCCGGCTGCACTGTGGTCTTCCTGTATGTGATTACCTGCCTGGCTTGACACATACGCTCGTGTATAGCTTACGTAAAAATAGAGGAGACGCTGATACTATACGTGACGCTTACGCACCCGGTGTGTTTTGGCTGTAATGATATATATATATATATATATATATATATATAAACAATAACATAAGGATGTCAGTTAAAATTTTAATTTGGCTAAAATCTGCACAGAATCTTGCCTCTCAGCAGCTTCACTGCAGAAATACCTATCAGTTGTGGTGGCCTTAAAGGACGGATCAGCTGACTCATGCTGCCAATACTGTGTGTGTGTGTGTGTGTGTGTGTGTGTGTGTGTGTCTGTGTGTGTGTGTGTGTGCGTGTGTGTCTCTGTAAATTAATAGTATAGTTGACTGAGAGGATCAGTCAATATTAGAAAACAGTCTGGATTTTCACTGGACCTTCATAAAAGTGCTACATGGAAACTTTTCCTCGGCAATGTCTCACTGCTAAATCAATTGTGAAGGCATATTATAAATCTAGCAATTTAAAAACAGCAGCCTCAGAAAGCTTCATGCCTTCATATATGAGGTTTTGTGTTTTCAGCACAATCTTTGACTTCTTCTCCGGCAGACAGGTAGGCAATATTTCTACACTGAGTAGTGAGGACAAATGCATCACTTCCACACGGGGCTATCTCAACCAATGATACAAAGGCACCTTTATGCAACTTTGTGGAAAGGTTTGGGAGGAAAAAAAGAATTAGGAGCGGAAGGAGAAGATTACAATATCAAGCTGAACTGTCAGCGTGCTGATCCACCAAATGTCAAACAATACATATTCATCTGTTTGGCCAGCCACAGCAAAGAGACAGTGCTCTAGGAGAAGTCCAAACTGAGATGGCTGACATTTTCAGCATTCAAGAGACTGACAGCTGCACATAAACAACATGCAAATACACTCTCAGAAACACCCACACACACTCATATTTACACACTTTGCATGCAGTGAGTTTATTTGCTAGATGTTGAAGCCAGATGTTAAAATAGTGACGCTTAATTACCAGTAATCAAGTTGGAGATGGGAGGCCTGGTCTTCACAGCTAAAACCATCTACCTGCTTTCAGGTAATGCCACCTGTGTTATGTTTCCTTCAACCTACTGTATCAACCTTCATACTGAAAGTATCGATCAAAGGGTTCTCTACCTAGTTACATAGTTTATTACCCATCCACAAAAACTAAAATGAAGATTCCCACTCTTTTAAAGAAATCATTTTAAATTACTTTTCTAAAAGACCTTGAGACAAATGTGTGTATGAGGCATATATATGTGTGTTTATTGTGAGTTTAAGTGTCATTTAAAGATAGGTTAGTCTAACTGAAACTTAATGAGCAACATGTGGCAAATCCAGATTTCTCAGTCAAGGTACAGCTTCATATCAGTTTTGGAAACAAAGTTCACTCAATATCTGGATCTAAAGAATTTTACAGAATCACCCGAACACAAAAAGCATGATCATATATGATTTAAGTAAAGCTGAGGCTAAACTGATTATAATTAGGGGTCCAAGCCCGAGTTGCCTTGCAAACGTGGAACCTGTGGAACCCTATTGCTTTCCTAAGGATTATTATTTTTCTGTTGATAAAACTGATGCTATAGCCTAAACCGTACATGGTGGGGGGGGTGCCATTTTCAGGACTGGTCCAGATCCCTGCAAGGCTCTATATATCCTAAACCGTACATTGCACATTAAAAATACTTGTATCCACGCGTTCCCTGAATTCAGCTGAATCTTCTGATATAGGCCACGCCCATTTCCGCCTATAGTTTTATGCACGAAAAATTGCAATTTATCGTAAACCTACTTTTTCACACTCTTCCTAGACCGTGCGACCGATCTACACGAAACTTGTTACGTAGTATCTCCAGACCAACCTAACAAAAAGTAATGACAATAATTTCCATGGGATAAAAATTGCGCAAATTACGCACAAACAAATGTGTGTAGCTAGCTATGAAAACACAAACTTTGCCATATCTCGGCCAAAATAAATGCTATCGAAGCCAAACTTTAGATTCTTGTTTGCTATGATCCTCTGGGCCAACAAAACTTTTTTAAAATTTTATGAAAATTAGCCACTAGGGGGCAAGTACAAAAAGTTGATATCTCCGAGGGTACCATCTGAGGCCACGCCTAAAGTGAGGTACTGATTGGTCAAAGTGGGCGTCAAATTTACAGTGTAGATGTACAATGGCTCATGGACCTAACTTACCAAAAATTACACATATGGACCACTAGGTGGTGCTATAATGACATCACACGTGTTTTCCACATTACACATTGCACATTAGAAAACCTTACATCCACGTGTTCCTCAAATCGAGCTGAATTTGATGATATAGGCCACGCACATTTCTGCAAGTTTTTTCACAATATCGTGCAATGCGCAAAACCAACTTTTTCAAACTCCTCCTAGGCCGTGCGACCGATCTGCCCGAAATGTGGTACATAGCATCTCCAGACCGAATTGATCGGGTCGTCGGGGGCGACTCGTGTATGACTTGTGTATGTGTGTACACTCAAATCAGGCTCGGTCAAAACTGACATGAAGCATTTGCATACAATAACAGCTGTTATCTTTATAGGGTTATTTTATGTAGGATTTAAAAAGACAGTACTGACGACTTGACTTTATCAGGCTTTTTTCTGGAAATAGATTTAAGTTATCCTTGCGCCCAATTATGTGGTGTGATATGAAGCACAGCGGAGGACTGAACAAAACCACGTCGCATCTGCGCCTGGTGGAATCCCCTGGTTAATGTAACTTCTTGTTGTGTGCCCTCTTGACACTTCTGGAGGATATTTTTCCAGTAAGGTTATTGGGCTCTAAAAATGGTTATATTTGTGGGGGCGTTGCCTTGATAGATGGGTGTCTTAGTCTTTAACACTCAGCCATGGTTGCTCTTCCTATGGCTGCTCTAGCTAGACTTATCCCCCTTTACGCAAATTGGATTTTTCTGGCTCCAGTATCTGACAAGGGCTATCCAAACTCTTGATCGTATGGATCCTGATCTCAAAATGTACACCCTTTGTACGTCGAGGCTTGGTAGATTGTGCTTACCTCCACAGGGTAACGGCGGCCGTTAATGCTGTGTTCAGAGCCTTCAGATCCGTTGTTTGGACCCCAGTGAAACTCCACTTTTTCTGCCTTAAACCTCCCTGGTAGGCCTGCTCCCCGTACAAAGTAATCATCCTTCAACATAATGGCCACTGAAAGAAAGACAGGATAAAGAAAAACAGACAGAGCGAGAATGAGTCATTTTTTTCAGCATACATACATAAACAGTATGTAATCATTCCTGTCAAAAAAACTGAAGACTGGCGTCTTGCCTAAAATTGGCATCTATTGTTGATCAAATTTCAATGATTGCTCAAAAACTCAATCAAAGGTGTGTGAGGACGCATTCACATTGTGAAACCTCTTTAAATTCTGAAAAGACAGACATTATTTATTCTGAAAACATGCTTAAGGTATATATGTGTTTATCTTTTAGATTTGCTCTGAGGACACACATGACCATTTCTGTCATTTTCCATCAGCCTCTAAGGCAATTTCTCAAATGAGGGGCTAATTTGCCAAGTAAAATCTTTCGCTTCAGTCAAAGCAAGCTGCCCTTGCAGGGTCCTTTGTTATTCCATCACATCTTTCTGAAATATAGTGAGAATTAAGAGAGGTCCTTATTTTCATATTCATAAATGTCTCTGAAAGGATGCCCATGTTCCATCAACCAGTGCAGCCAAACTTCATCACACAGTCATGTCCCATTAATAGCAAGGACTCAAATGAAGAGAGTTACCTGGTTCATCATGACATTGGTCACGACGTCACAAAGTCATTAAGTATCACATACACCTGAAGACATTAATAGACCCACTTTACATACTCTGTGCTTATGAAAGTTGCTAACAAAGAACAGTCCCTCCAGGATTTCGCGATTCGCAATTTTGCAAATTTCACCAATAACCGGAGTTTCCCGCGTGTGCCAGACTTTGTATCAGTATGAGACTCTGAGAGCCACTGACCAAGCGGGAGTGAGAACGGGTTGACGTAACACACGTACGTCACCAAATTCATTTCCTTGTTTCTGATATGAAGACGAGACATGTGTGACTCGAACATCTCACATTTACCAACAAAACGTACAGCGAAAGACCTTGCAAAACATTTCAGACCATCCTGCCAACCTGTATTCATTTTAACATCAATCTACGCTGAAACAATTTTTCACTCTAATGTCGCTGAAAGCTGCTGCTGTTTCAATCTTGTCGGCTCTCTGCAGCGGGCGGGGCTGCTGCTCAGTTCACCCCGCGAATGACACGTGCACACACACAAACACACGGTGGATGCAGGAAAAACCGGAGATGAGACGTACAGGATGACCTAAATTAAGGATAGCTACGCTCGTTATTGTAAGTGCAATGATAAGTTAAAGTACGATAAGTACCTTATGAAACCGTATAAATGTGTGTCCCTGGCCAGGTTAGGAAATTAACTAACAATGTAAAGATCAACAAGCCACTGACACATATGTTCAAATTTGATTCATTCAATACAATATTTTTTGCCATTTTCATATTATACCAACAATTGCAGCATCCTGAGCCTTTTTGGTAAGTTTACTAGGAAAACTCAACCCAGAGTAATTTTATTCTCCCAAACAAGTTTCCTTTTCATTTTTAAAGAACTATACAAAAAAATGTCACTGTCTCTCGCAACTTCATTGCAACAAAAATACAAAAGACATCGCAATTTTTATTGAATTTTTTTACAAAAGCTCCCGCAAAATCAGGCATTTTGGGCCGCAACAATCTCAAAAAAAGGCTGCGAAATCCTGGAGGGACTGCTAGAACATGGAAATGCACACGTAAAATAGGTTGCCATACCTCAACCCAAACTCTTCGAAGGGAAGTCTACAACAACTTGATTCTTATTTGTTCATCATTTCTATCAGGTATGATAACACTGTACTCATTGAAGTAATTGTTGACATCTGAGAAAACTGAAACCTTCAATTACATTTGTTAAAGCAAGAAACATGAGCAGTCAGATGATCAGACCGGTTGTAAACATGGTTTATCCGGATTATCAAAAACATTTCAATTTGGAGGTAGGTGCAGGAAGTCAGTGTGTGAACTGTGATGGACGTTTACATTTTGGTTGATAAATAAAAAAATTTAGAAACCGTTCACCTTCATATTTCTCTTCCAAATTAATTTGTATAACCTATGGCCTATTGCTCATGTTTGTCCTTCACATATCTCAGCAGTAAACTTTCTGAGTACAGTTATCAACTTCAAGTTAACTTCAACTTTATGTGTCTACAAAGGACAAATGTTGGCCAAAACCTGAGCCATAGCATTGACTTGATACTTGAGGTAATCAGTCATCCCCAGCACAACCCCACCCACCCAATGAATTGTAACTTGCCACCATAAACGAGTATACATTTAGATTTTTCTTTCTTCACATATTGTGTATTTATTTAACTGTTTAATCATCAATGTGCACACCAATGAACGTTGTGCTTCTGACTTGTTCCATGCATGAGCTGTTGCTAAGGAGAGTGTGGTGGACAGTGTGGGCCGATTCTCATCTCTTTTGTTTTGTCGACATTGAGCGGTTGTTTCTTCACACCAGAGTGCCAGCCGCTCCACCTGGCCTTTGTACCGTGTCTCACCATCCCTGCCGAAGAGGCCCACCCGTGGCGTGTTGTTCGCAAGCTTTATGAAACGATTGGAGTCACATTTGGTGAAACAGTCATGGGTCATTAGGGAAAACAGCAGTGGGCTGAGCTCACATCCCTGGGTGGCGCTGGTGCTGAGTGTGGTTGCTGCACAATTGATGTTCACTCCTCTACTCTAGTCTGAAGTTCACTGATGGCGCAATGTGCAAAAAAACAACCTTAGACTGTTCAAAACGTTGCTATGGGCAACCAAAATCTTGATTTTCATCATCAGTTGATGTCCACATTAGCTGCGTGGCTGCCCCAGCTCACTTCACATGAAAAGGTATGGTTTTTTTTCCATTGGCACCTTTGGCCGTGTTGAGTCAAAACATGACGCGCTGATCTGAGTTTCCGTTAGCCATGTGTCCAGTTTTGCAGAGTCGCGCCAGAGATGGACCATCTCCGGAGACAGGCCAAAGCGCGCCAAACCCGCTTTCAAGCTGGTTGCGGTTGCGTCATTGCTGGCCGCGGCCAACCCGACGACCCGCTTTCTCCCCCTAAAATAAGAGTGTGTTGCCAGGCTGAACGCGTGTCTGCGCAGGAGACCAGAGAGAAATACTTTGTGTGCTCTCAGTACTTTTGTAGCTTCTAACTGAATTTCTGTGGTTTCAAGTTTAGTTTTTCTCCTGCGACCCTGTTTGTACGCTCAGATATCTACTTTATTTGACTGTTTAATGCTCCAGCTTTCAGCTGTATAGGTTCGTGTTATTTCCTGTTTTTGCAGCTTCATATTAAAAACTTTTAAATAACAAAATAATGAGGGACCTTAGGAAGGAATACAATGTTTTTATCCTCCATTTTATAGCCAGTCCTTTGACCACCAGTCACAGCCATCAAAGATTCTTCATAACTGACAGACTAAAAGACGCTGCCCCAATGGTACGAAATGGTACACACTTCCTTTCATCTATGTGGACGCGGCCTCGTTTGAAAGTGTGGTGAATGCATGTAGATATATTTGCATAGTCATATTTGCATAGTTTATTAATACTTTCTTGTGCTAACATTAGGTATTTACACAGCTAAAAGCCATATTTAGCATTGCAAAAATTCCTTTTGTTAGGGCATTTGCGAACATTAGTTGATGTTAGCTTATCTATGTCGCTGGATCTCGCAAGAGTTTGTTCCTGAGACAGAAACAGGTCACGAATAAGTTAATTTATTTGTCTTCTTTGTCCTTCTGAAAAATGCCATTTTAGTGTAAAAATGTTTTGGATATATGTGGCTTGTAAAAAATGGTTCCAATATTTACTTTGGTGACCATGGGGCGAGAGAATCGCTCATAATCTGTGTTCACGTTCACTTCTCCCATTGGAATCCATATACAGGGACCTGCCACTAGTCTCCTAAAGAGGCGCGGCAGGAAATGACAGGAAATGACTGAGTTGGGGCGACTCGCTTTTAAACTGTCTCTGACAGCCATGGATCAGTCCGCCGCATTACTGTTAAAGACACACTTTCAAGCAGGTCGCCCCGTTGTCATGCTCCCAGCTGCCACGGGGCTTAAATGTGGAGGAGCTGCATTGCCTCAATACTCAATAAAGGAAGAGTGTTCTTATTTTAAATCTGTTATTGAACCCAAAGGCTATCAACAAGGTACAAATTATCGTTGTCGGATTCTCCAGTTCCTTTCTTCATGCATCACTCGTCTGTTTCCTCCTTTACCCTTAGATCGCACCTTTCACAGTCCATAGCTTGGAGAAGCTATCACATTTTCAGGATTGATATACTGTTAAGATGGTGCATTCTGTAGTTCCGTTGATTTGGCTCCTGACCATGAACTGCCAACCTAAATTATTTCTGCAGTTTTAAAGTTGGACAATGGGCATCTTCCTGTATTCCTGGTTTTCCTTTCTTTCCTTCCAGTCAGCCCTTCTGTCTTTATCACAAAATAAGGCAAAACTACACCGAAAGATCTATGACAAAAAAATTATTTTTAGATTGATGGAGCTGCAGATATTCTTCCTTACATGCTGGTTGATATAGTCATATTTGAGTATTGGAGCTGCTGAAGTAGATGTAAGGTATGCACAGAATGGTTCATATAGTCTACATACATTATAAAGCATGTTTGCTTAGAGCTCCTCAATAATTAATAAAAAACTATTTTGGAAAAGGGTGTGAACTTTGTTTCTTCCCATCCCATCCATAACATGTTGTTAACTGCACATGCAAGGTCAAGACGTGAGCTGTGAAGACAACTACTGCGATGTCTCTGAATTGAGTTTGTTCTGCGGGAGGTGGGAGGTTATCCACCCCCTCCCTGCCTGCCTTCACAGCTCCGTCACAGCATTCAGCCGCCTCTCCACCAGGTGATCCCTCCACAGATAAAATGCTCATCTGTCATTTGGAGACGGTGCCGAATCCATGCATAGTTTGTGGCAAAAATGCATTTGTCTTGTTAGCCATGCATAATGTAGCAGGGGGAGAGAGCACGAGCTGCACACCATTTTGTTTCACAGCTGTTGTTTGTGCGTTTTTACACGGCTCTCTACATGCTGCGCCACCCCAAATCCATTTAAATGATGCTCTGCTGTGTTTGCAGGTGGCCATCGTCATCATCATCTCCTTTTCTCTCTCTCTGTGAGCAGCCTGGGTGGCCTTAGGGAGACGGTTTGAGTTGCTAAAGGCCTGGGCACGCTCTGCATCAAACGTGTAAGGGAATCTTTTCATCCTGACTCACTCTCATCTTGGTGATTGTGCGTGTCAGCACTGGTGATCCTCTACCGGAAGGCCAGCTCGTCGGTCCACTCCCACAGGGCAGAGGCGGCGTCAGCCGATTTTGCCGGGGCTTCAGCCCCGAATGTTTTGAGTGTAGCCCTGAATGTATTTTGAAAAGTTGACTGACAAATATGAAACCAGACAATAGCCTATGTAAACGTGCCTGATCGCCTGGCCATTCATACCTGACGCTTATTTCTCCGTGACTGTCACAAAGCAATCCCTCCCCTCTCTGCTGCTCTCTTTCTCTCTATCTCTCTCTTTCTCCGATAGAAAGAGACAGGATGAGTGGGGAAAACTGTGGTAATTGTAGCCTATATGTGGCTGTGTGTGTGTGTGCATGTGTGTGTGTCTGTCTCTCCGTGTGCCTGATCGCGTGTCTCGCTGTGAGAAGTCAAGACTATGAACCTACAGTGAGACCTCGCCCGCTCAGCACGGGTAGGAGAGTCCTACCCGCTGTAGGCCACCGATTCGAAGATCCAGCAGATCAGATAAGCAAATCCCATGACATGTTGTCGCCATAGCGACTGCAAACAACGGTGATTAGACTGTGTTGAAAGCGCAACTTTTCAAGCTGAAGCCAAGAAGCGCTCTACCATTAGGCATTCAAGTTAAAGTGGTGTGAGGAGTGGTTCAACTTGGAACTTGCAACTATAAGGACTCAGCTCTATTAACCTTGCATTACAGCGCTTAGCCTACATGTTTTGGGGATGAATCTAACGTGCTGGTGTTTAGGGTTGTTACATGCTACAAGGTGTAAAGAGGAATCCGTTTTGAGTATAAGGTGAAAGAAAAGGACAACATAAGTTTAAGTACTCCTCCACGACTCCTCCAAATCACAGAGAACACAGATGGGATGGGTTATATTTTGAATGTGCACAAAGTTTTGAACATGAGCAGAAATTGCTTGCTCAAACACATCTGAAATAGTACACATCAGGGCTTTATTAATTCATTAAAATGAATTAATGTATCATTGAGGTGAATAATTGTCATGTGCACATTTAAGGAGGTTGCTTCCTCAACAAAAGACGCAAAAGAGGAGGGAAGAGTAAATTATAGGCTACATGTGTGCTGACTCAGATATAAAGTTGATCCAAAAGAGAATAAATAGTTGAAAGCAACACAGAATGCCTGAGAGCCTTACTGAAATATATTCCATTATGTTTTTATATTTTGAATTGTTCCCCTATGTTTCCCTTTACATATTTCCAGCATAAATTGATTCAGAAAAAGGTAGAAATAGGTGCATAAAAATTCACCTGAATGCAGGAAATGAAGTGTTTAATCTTCAACATTTTCTGGGGGAGTACTCCCAGACCCCTCCCATCATAGGTCGCTACACAGATCTGGAAACAAAACCTTGGCCTTTGGGCTGCCAGGCCAAATGTTGGTGCCATCTAACTTACACCTACAAACTGGAAGCTAAAATGAACATGCACTGACTATTAACAAGCTGGGCAAGCCAATTGCTGTTTTGCATTGCATTCAGTTTATTTAAATGGGTCCGCTCTAAGCCCCGAACCTCCTCTAGTCCTAGAAACGCCCCTGCCACAGGGGATGAGAACACACACTGTGTAGGCCTCGCCTGATTGAGCTACCTGCAATCTGGTTCTCACGTACTGCCACCGGGACTGGGAGGTGGACAGGACACTCTCTGTGACCTTAATCACTCACTTTAAAATGGGAACAAAAACAGGTAGAGCAACAAGGCTGCTGGGGGGATTTGCAAGCATAGAAGGATACTTTGTTCTTCGGCTTTCCTGTTCTTTAACGGTCACAATGTGAGGAGGATTATTACAGCCATATTGATATTTGCTATATTGTTACACATCCCATTTTCCTTCAGACATTCTGCATCCGTATTAGTACATTATGTAATTTTTTAGGATTTGCAGCCCAAATATGTTACTTTTAACATATTTTGAAAAGAAAACAGATTATTTTATTCTAACTGCTTTTGATTGATTACACAGTGTACTTTTTCAATTCTGATTAGGCGAGCAGTTTCCCACGCTTCCAGTCTTTCTGTTAAAGAAGACTTTTGGTATTTTTTAACCTAGATCCTATTTTCCCATACATTGGTGTCTGCGTGACTAATGTGAAGAATAATTATTGAAATTGGTCCAGTATTGAGCAAGAACTAATACATTTACTGTTTATTTAAATGTAGTCTGGTTACTACGATTTTGAGTTTTCATGTTAACATTACATTACATTTAATTCAGCTGACGCTTTTATCCAAAGGACTTCGAATAAGTGCATTAAACCATGAAGGTACAAACTCAGAAGAGGAAGAATAAAGTACAAGTACATTAGCTTCAAATAAGCCAAACTACAAAGAGCCACATGTTGTAAGTGCATGTTAAACAAAAATGATCTTATTAACAAAAAGGTCTATCTCTGTAGGGATCCTTTCCATAATGTCTCCAGACACTTAGAACAATAATCTGAGCCTGTCAGTGGTAAAACAGCACTTTTAGTGGATGTAAATTGAAGGGCACATTTGCCCAATAACTTACATTGCAGCTTAATACTGGACACATTTCAAAGATTGTTGTCAGTCACTTAGACACAAAAACATAAGAAAATGGGGTCCAGGTTGAAAACAAGTTACCCTTTAAGCTAAACACATTCTGGACCAATCACTGTACTAGACACACACACACACACACACATATTAAAGTGTGTTAGACAGCAAACAGGTGCACGTTCCAAAGTGTTGCGTCTGTATTGTCTACCATCACACTCTGGCACTCTGTGGCCTCATACTTCAAGGATGAGCTCCAGCATGCTGTCCACAGTGCTGAGCAGATTTGTGCTGTCAGGTGACTTCCAGTGAAGAAGCATCACAACAACAACAGGGTGAAGGAAAGGACATCCTGCCACTGTCCATGATCAGGCCTGCAACCACCTGTCCCAAACACTCCTTCTCTAAGTGATGGAATGGTCCTGGACATCACCCTCTCTCTTTCAAATCACAATGTTGTGTACTACAATGTACTATATTGAGTGGTGGAAGACATACTCCAATAAATTACCTAAAATAAGAATTTATGATACCACACTATAAAAATACACTGTCTTACAAGTAGAATAATTATTGGTCATACTATTAGCCACAACATGTACATAAACTATCAAAAGTAAACTTACTAATTATTGGATAATTAATAATAGTGTTATTTTTTGGTTCAAACAAACAAAGACCTTCACCCAGGAGACCCGTGTTCTTGTCCCATGCATGGAAGTCAAATTTTGTCACTCTTTCCACCAACCATCCACTACTCCATCCATCTGGACCGTCCAGGGTTGCACGGCACTCATCAGTAAACAAGACTTTGAAAATTAGTCTTCATGTATTTCTGGGCCCACTGCAACCATTTCTGCTGGTGAGCATTGGTTAGGGGTGGCCGAATAGTAGGTTTATGCACAACTGCAAGCCTCTGGATGATCGTACACCTTGAGATTTGCAGCACTTCATTGGCACCAGCAGCTTCAAATAACTGTTTGCTGCTTTGTAATGGCATTTTAGCAGCTGCTCTCTTAATCCAATGACCTTGTCTGGCAGAAACCTTCCTCATTATGCCTTTATCTGAGCGAACCCGTGTGTGCTCTGAATCAGCCACAAATCTCTTCATGTAACTCGCCCTGTTAAGATGGGTTTGATTGAAATAGCTTTTGATTTCAGTAATGCTGCAAATTCAGCAAATGACCATTTTCAGTTCTTTACAACCTATAAAATGTTTTGAAACTTTTTTGTGCATAATAATTTGGAACAGTGCATTTTGAGTTTTTTTATTTTTGAAAAAATACTGTTTTCATTGGGTGGTTTGTTCAATAAAATTCGACTTATACCCTAACGGTTGGTGACTGGAAAATTATACTGACTATCATTTGCATCAACTATTTAGGAAAATCAGTGTAAAATATAATTTGCATAATCATTTCGAACACAGTGTATGTGCATGTGAAGTATTCAATTTTGGCCTAGGCAGCTTGTCACAACTTTTGCCTGCCTCGTCATGACATTGATGTATTTAACAATTTGATCGACATCTATAATTTAACATATAAATTAATTTCCATTTGGGGACAAAATGGAAATTTATTTAGCTTTGGTCAGTACCATATTCATAGACAATACTACGGCAATAAATAGATAAACAGCACAGAACACAACATGGTTCTAAAAGACCAGAGTATTAAAAATAAAGGCAAAGCATTCCACTAACTTATTATGTGAATTTGTGATTGTGTATGTGTGTGCCTCCATGGGGAGTGTCCAGTTCTTCCAGGTGTAGGGGGCAAGGGGATTCTGAGGTGGTTTATTTGTAAGGAACATAATGGCAGAGGGGATGAAGCTGCATCTGTTGGTTTTGAATACAGGGGTAGCCAGATCTGGAAGCAGGTGCTGAAATTATCACTTGAGTCCCTCGCAACAGTGTTACCAACCAGTAGTCACCAACTGTTGAGTCTGAGTCAACTCTTGAGTCCCCAGTGTTTAAGTCCAAGTCAGAGTCACCAAAGAAGTAGTCAATATCCACGAAGTTCCACTTCCAGGATTGCTGGATGCATGTCTTTTCGTCGATGTCTTCTTCCTTCCGCTTTCTTTTTGTTAGAATTTTAAACTCCGGTTGATTTCTGAGGACTATGGTTAACTGCTCCTCAGATCTCTGCAGGGTAAATCCAGACAGCTAGTTAGACTATCTGTCCGATCTGCACCATCTCTTGGTCATAGAGCCGCTTGAGATTTGAACACTGTCTCCCCACAAAGCTTAGACCCCAGAGTGATTGGCCCCCCCATCCCAAGCCAGAAAGAAAAGGGGCGGCTCTCTGTTTGCATATAAACTAATAAAAAATATGGATGTTTAAGCTGCGGAGGATCATTGCTTTTCTATTACTGAAGCCTTCGCCCTCACTTTCAACTTGAATCCAAATTAGCTCTCTAGCAAAATGCAACACATGACTTTAACCTAAGTCATAAAACATAAAAACAGCTGTCAGAGCCATATTTTTTATTTCTCTCTCGTTTCCTCTTTGTAACTGTTTTGACAGTTAGTTGACATATGCCTGCATTGGAGAACAGTGTAATTATAACCAACTGCAATGACAAATGGCACTGTTGGCATTATGGGATGTTTTATCAAAACATTGGAAATATTCAAACAGTCTGTATATGATAATGTGAAAATATAGGACTCGCAAGAAAATAGCAGCCTATTCTGAGTAGGAAATGGACACATCCAGAGTGACGGTGTATCTCCCACCGTAAAGATACTGGGAGTGAGCAGCTATTAGGACCGAATTGCTGCCATTTTAATCAATGAGCATCAGATGAACACTACATATGTTGATGGTCTAGTTCCTGGTTATATCCTGACATATAAAGTAACATCTTTAAAGGATCAAATATCCTGAAACACTGCATGGTCAATTTGTATATTACATGGATATGTGACTATAAGATTTCAACTGCAGTTGACGATGAGGTAGCTTAAACAGATTTCTATGGAATTGCCTGATGATTGACATTTTCCGCAGAGGATGAATATTCTGTTTCTGTTGGCTAGCTTTCTCCATCAGTCCAAATGGTCTGCCAGGGTTGGGTTTTAAATGGTTTAATTGGGCCAATTTGATACCTGGCTTTTGGAACAGATGCCAAAACTATGCTTTAATGTGGGAAACCATGTCTTTGTGTGTGTGTGTGTGTGTGTGTGTGTGTGTTGTGCTGTAACCGGCTCAGCAGCAGATGGGGATGACTGACAGCTTATTTCACCTGAGCATGACATAGCCTACTGTTTCTTTCCTGCATTACGCTGGGGAAGACAAATGCCATGGGGAAGTCTGACCTAATGCCAGATGATTTAGCCTGCTGTGAGCCTCACACATTTATGCTACATGACCACAACATCCTACGGTATACAGTACACGTACAGTCTGGGCACAGAATATGAAAACAAGACAAAAAAAACAAAGTCCTTTTATAGTCTCCTAGAAGCTGCAGTAATTGACATTGGACAGAAAGTGTTGGACAGAAGTGGTAGGACTAAAATGTGCTCAGGAAATGACCTGGCAGTTTCCCTGTTACATTATGCAGGATTGTGTGTGCAAGTGGAAATGTTAATGTAAGGCTTTTTGCTAAAATAAAAAAAATAAATCAAGCTAATGCTCTCCTCCATCCCATATGTAGTGTGGACGCCATCATTTTAGCCTCGGGACTGGCTCTCACATGTTATATTACATTCATCACACATTTTATGTTTACCATTTTTCTATAATAAATACCTCGTGTTATAATGGCCCAATACACTGCTTGACTCTATAGCCAGCCTAACAGATATAACATTTTAATCAGTGAGATTGTTACCTTTGGACAAAGGCTTTCCCCTTTTCTTTTTCTTTTATTTGTGCATTTAAAAAAAAGAAGAAGAAATACAATATAACAAAATAAAATGCACATATGAGATAGAGAAAGACAACCCTGAGTGCTTGTAAAGGAACCCACCCAACATTGAAATTAAAGACAGCTGTACATAATTGATATTTTCTCATGGCTGTAGTCTTTCATGTAACTGACAGACATAAGAATGGTATCAATCTTCTCATCTAACTCTCTCAGAAAGCAAAAAAGTGCATTTCTACAATGTCAAACGGTTTCTTTAAAGATACCTAAGTACATATTAACAATGGAAAGCAATTCTTACCAGTGACTGGGAATCAAATGAATGCAAAGAAAGTTACTTTATGAACTTGACTTTAAGATTTGTATTTGTTTATTATTTATTTAATGTAAACAAAAGAAACGTGCGAATCTGTCACTATTGCACAATTCCTCCAAGTACCTAACTAAAAAACTAAAAATCCCTATCCTTACCAGAGTCAATATAGTGTTTAGTAACTTCTAAATAATGTTGATTACTCACTGACGTCCAGTGATCACCGGTTAATGAGACAGCATTTGCACTTTGCAGCAGTTCCAGTTGGGCTGCTTTCTCCGTGTTGTATGCGTGAAGCTACTGTCCCCCTCGTCTTTAAGACCCGAGTCTTCTACGATGCTGACAGGTCTGCAGTTAATTGCCACCCATTTCGCAAGAGCTGTAGTCATTTGGTTTCATTAACAGGTCGGCGAGTAGTACTCTCCAAAATAGTGCTTTGCCTGAGCCCGCTAGCATCAACCTGAGTCACGTTAATTAGGTCGTAGGTGGTAGCTCAAGCTTGACGTGCTTCGGTGATATTTTAATTCGGCTTTACACAATGTGCATATGGCTTTCGACTTGTTTAATGAGCTGTCCAGGAGTTTTGGAAAATAAAAGGCGCCATTCAGAATTGTGTTTTCTGCTGTCTTTCTCCATCATGCCTGCAGCCTGCAGCAGCAGGATGTGTTACGAGGAAGTATGGCAGCTTGATGATAAGTAAAGGTGCAGCAAAGGGTCAAAATAGTAGCCTGTTAGGCACGACGCGAAGCCGAGTGAAGCGTAAAATAAATTAATAAATGGCGGCATGCGATTAATGCGATTAAAAAAATTCACGCGTTATGCTCGGCCCTTAATCGCATCGCGATTAACGCGTTAATGCTGACAGCCCTACTTTTTAGCCACGCTGTCGCTGTGGCTTTGGGTATGGCAATGTTGGGCAGTCTGTCAGTCGGTCGGGCCATAACAAAACATCTCAATCACTATTGGCCGTTTAATTGCCATTAAATATTATGCAGAACTTATTGGTCCCCATTCTTGGACTACTGACTTTGGTGATCCCCTAATCCTTTCCTCTAAGACACCAAAAAATCTGGTGCACATATTCTTGGTGTTTGTGGTCTATGGTGATCACTCGACTTTATTATGTGTCTGCAGCCGATGCACAGGAGCACCTTTCTGATTCCTCACATCATGTTATTTAAGATGTGTCCAAACTTGTGTCCATGTCCAAATATTTGTTAGATCTGTTAGTATCAAATATTATATATATTATTCGGATATGGTGTCTTTGAAAGGATCAGGCAATTCTCTTCTTGTTGCAGTCTGTCTCTGTGATTCATTTTACAGAACACAATCTGCTTAGTGAAGCTACAGTGAACCTAAAAACAATTTGGCAATTTATTCAAATGTGTTATCATCAAAAAACGACTCACACAGTCTTTATTGAGCAAATGATGGGATGCTAAGCATTATTGTGCTTAACACACAGCTGTGCTCTGGGCAGCACTCAAAGTGCTGTCAACAGCAATGCCAGCCACCTGTGGCCTGTGCCTCTCAAAGCTTTTCAACTCCATCTCTCCACTACGGGGATAGCATCATCCATCTTACTGACAACCTGGAATTGTGAAAAATACCTGTGGCTGACAAGGAGGCTCCTCGAGATGCCAAGAGAGCTGAACGCAGATGGCCCAGTGCTGAATCCTACAGGCAGTGACACCTGCCATGGCACTTTGTACTAATACGGATGCAGAATGTCTGAAGGAAAATGGGATGTGTAATCTTCATCATAAATGACTTGCTGCATATTGCACCTGTCTTGTTTCATAATCCAGTGCGGGGAAAGTGACGTAACAGATGGTTGACATGCAGACACCTGCCAATATGAGCTGGGATTAATAGAGGTGTCATACTTGAGCTTTTCATTCTCTTTGTGCTGTGGTCGGTCACAGGATTATCTGGTTACAAACATTATGGCATTAAAATCTATAACTAACATTTATTTGACAAACATGGCTCTGACTGCTATTTTGGGGCATAGACTGTAAAAATAATGGACAAAGCTTCAGGGTCTAAAAAGTGAAGCATTCTATCTAATTTCCAGCAGGGGTTGATTCCACTGGCTCCAAAAAGAAGTCTGTTTCTATAGGGTTAGGGTTAGGGTTAGTCTATTTGATGAGGAGGCTACTTCTCACGTTAGATTAATTACCTCAGTAAACATTTACATAATGAGTTTATGGTCTTAGTCGTTAGTTTCAAGTCTTATTCAATACAGCATGATGATCATTTAGTAAATTATAGTCCCATTATTTAAAAATAGACGATAAAGCAGGGGATGCTTTCAAATCTGTTAATCAGGACAAAGTGTTAGCAATGCTAACCATGCTAACACTGTGGACATTAAAACACACCTCAACTTACCTTTTAGTAATGCTGCCATGTTCCCAGACCTCAGCAATTAAGCCTGTATGCCAAACGTAATATTTATAGACTACATAATAATTTTGGACATTTTGGAGGAAATGCAAATTCTGCAACATTACTTAAGTCAAGGAAGTGGTTTATGTTGTTATACCTGGATATGGGTTGGATGGTTTGGTGTACAAAGCACAGGACTGTGATAGTGGAGATCAGCGTTCACATCCTGCATCCCACATCCTACTTGTAGATAGTTGGGCTACAAAAACCCTTTGGTTAAGGTTATTGAAAGACCATGGTCCCTAGAGTTGACCACTACCACCTTGACCAAGTGGTTTGAGTTGCCAATAAACAGAAACATGACAGTCCTGGTAGCAGCTGCTAGATAGCTCTTATCTGCAGTACATCCCACAACACAAAAGAGTCGCACAAATGGAAATCATTAGGATTCATTATCTGGGGACAATTAATGTACACAGAACATTTTAAGGCAATCATGTTAGTATCTCATGTCCAAACCTGATGATTTCAGGTGATGGCGCCAGTGGACAAAAGGTTATCAGTTCGGAATCATCCGATGAATATCCTACCACATTTGATAGCAATTGGACCAGGAAATGTCAAGATGCTTTGCTCTGGATCAAAGTGTTAGACAAACTAATAGATTTACTGACAATCATCGCAATCTCGAGGATTTGCTAATAGTTGGGCAAAACATAAAGTAAATGAGAAATACTGGAAATACTGGGCATCTACAAAGTGTTTCAAATGCTCAACAACTAATATCAGCACTTGTTTGCTTCTCAGTGTTGCCTGAATTGTCCATATGCTTAGTTATTCCTTTTCAACATGTAGCTGACTTTTTCATTTTACAACTTCAACAACTCAGTTGTTTGAGTGTAGGAAAAAATCATATCCCACATAAACCGGGATGAATCCAGTCTGCAATATGAGCCTTTGATGCCTTTACCTGTTTTGCCGGTGTTCTTCATAGATGTCTTATTAGAGGATTCAGTATCAAAGCCCTCCAGTGTCAGTTCCTGATACTCTGTGGATACTTTGGTATCCTGGTCCGCAATGTTGATTGGTGACTGGTTTCTCTCTCTGCATGCTGGATAGGATGATGCCCAGCCTTCATCTGGCCCGTATATACCTGAGGAAGACAGGAAATACAAGAAGATACACTTGGATGTTAGACTGAGTAGGCTTTAGAAGGATACATCAGAGGAAAATGACATTTCGGAACCATCTCATGTCCTCTCAAAACAGCTGACAGTGTGCAATGCCAAGTCATCTGAATTCCAATTAAACATTACTCACAGAATAAACGTCATGAGCCCCAAACAAGCATCTGATGAAAAAGCTAAACATTTTCATGCATGTGGTTAATAGAGACATTCAAAATGTCATTATGAGGTCTTGATGTGCCCCCTGCTGCAATTTGAATTCTACATTTGGTTTTGCACTACTGACCCCTCCAAGAACCCCTCTGCATTCAGCATCAATCACAGTGTTACTGAGCTGACAGGGAACCCCAAAACAACTCAGTCGTGAGGAAGCCGATGTGTGCATGTATGGGTCTCTACAGTATGTGTGGAGAGACATCCTTTCACAATAAATATCCACAGAGTGAAAAGAGCTAGAGCCAGAGGAGCATTGGAGTCACTTTTTGCAGAGGCTGTGAGAGAGAGATACTCGAGGGACGGCCAGGACTGAAATGTCACAGGGCCCTGCTTTAACACCTGAGTGTTCAACCCTTTCTCAATCCCAATCGTCACATACTGACGCTTGGTCAGTGTCTCTCAGTGTCACATACCAATGCAAAAATCACCCTTAAAGGCTGTTTTATGCTTCTGCGTTGAATCAACGGCGTACTTCTGCAGACCCCTCTGCGTCGCCGAGAACCCCCCTCCGAGCCCTCCACCGTAGCTCGACGTGCACCTCCAAAAAAGTGAAACTTCGCGTCGAGGCGACGCAGACCGCAAGGACCGTGATTGGTCAACTCATCCTGTGTGTTGATAGTCAATGTTTCAAGCAGCCTACTGTGGGGAGTAGCAACATGCTAGTTCACTGACATAAGCTTTGCAAATAAACCCAGACATATTTTGGTTAGAATGACGGGGTTATCCGTTTGTGAAGTGTCTATATGTCAGTAACGTTTTGAAATTAGCACTTCGCCAGCAAGCAGTACTTTGTGGACAGTTGCGCTAAAGTTTGCTTGCTAACATAACATAAACTGGCTAGCAGACACCTCGCAAATAACCTCAGACTTATCACCCCCTAGCGTTATGAAATGTGAAATGCACCGCGATACAAAGCAACCCCGACGCATAACTCCAAAAGGGTCACGACGAGGTAGGAGTGACGCCGTGGGTACGGCGTGGAGTTAACACAGAGGCATAAAACAGCCTTCAGCGTCTGTATGGAACGCATCGGGCAGAGCAGCAGCTCGACCGTGGCGCTGTAATATGTCGTAGTATTAAGAGAGACAATGGTAGAGAGTAGTATGAAAGACTGAAAACCAGTGTAGGGAGGTTGGTTGGGGCGGTGGATGGGTCAAACAACACAGGACTTTCACCTAGGAGACCGGGGTTCATATCCTGATCTTGTCCCAAATGTCACTGAAACATACATTTTATAACCCCACCCACCATCTTTTCCTAAACCTAACTGTCCCGTTTTTGTGCCGCATGTCAGTTAAACGTACGTCCTTACCCAGAGCGTCATAAAGTGGCGCCAAAGGCACCTGACCCAGCGTCACACTGGGAGTGAGACTGTGTTGGAGTGAGTACTCAAAGATCAGGGCTGTAGCTACTGGGCACACTGGGGGCTAGATGTTGCCTGAGGACCACCCAACCCCAGCCCTGGACACAACAATATTCAACACTAACAGGAAAAAGAGATCAGTTGGAAATAAATATGTCTATGGATACTTAATGGTATCAGTGTTCATGATTGGCAGTGTAATTACACATCTTGGTGGCTATAAAAAGGTGAATATGAAACTGGAACTTCTAGATTGTGTTAAAGGATTGAGAAACCTATGTCAGAATGATAATGACTCCGTTTTCTCATGTTAATAGGTACAAGAAGAAGGCTATTGAATTTGGGATGGTGATTACGAAGAAATTGATTTTATGTGTGTGGAAAATGGACTCTCTGCCTACATATGACCTGTGGCTGGTAGAAATGTCTGGCGCATTACAGTTGGAGAGAGAGGAGATGTGTTTGATAAGATATGGGACCCTGTACTCCAGCTGCTTTATAGTGCCTTACTGTGCATATATGTACGTATGTGGCTATATTTTCAGGCCAAAAATTAAACGGCAAGCTGTATAATTTGTAAAAAGGCCATAAGGTACAGTGGTAACACAACTAATTTATACAAGCATATGACATTTTTTTTCCTGGGCTTTAATAATCCAAAATTAACACACTTAAAGGTCATGAAAATTCATCCAGATTTAGCAACTTTATGATGCATTTACCTTAATTATTAAAAAGTATCAGTAACATATCGATATCAGCGATACTGGCCCTGTATTTACTTGGTATATATGTATACATGTAATATATATGTATGTATGTGATTTTTTTCTTTCTAGTTTCTCTTGTACTGGATATCCACTTCTTGTGTTTTTGACAAGACATCAGTTTTGTTATTAATTTCTGACCATGCACTGCTGCTACATATTCTGATGTGCTACGTTATGTTGTATAGTTGTATTTTTTATCTGAAAACAATTAACATATATTTTTTTAAATATAATGATTAAAACATTAGAAATCCAGCCTTGGAACATAATAATACTCAACAGTGTGTTGTTGAGTTCACTGGTCTAGCCAGGGATGGTTATTTTTTTTAAACTATTGCAGCAGCTGGATCGAAACGGGGCGAGCTTGGCGCCTGATTTTTCTGCCTGCAGCGTGGTTAGGGGGTGTGCCTGTTTGAAGCATGTGCACATTGGGAATGTGTGCCCATTCGTAGTCCGATTGCTTGCCCCTTGGACGTGCTGCACACCCTTGGGTCCTCAGCAATACACCTGCCATGTGTGAAGTTAATTGGATGGACATTACTTATATGTAGAACAGTCATACATGCATACACAGATGTCTAACTTCATGGTTAGGGACCGTTCGGTATTTATGGATTGGACCACCGGAGGAAACTAGGGGAGGGTCATGTCTTTTTATTCTTTGTTAAGGGGAGGGTCACCCAACATTTTTTAGTCTAGGAGGGGGGGGGGTCACACAACTTTGTATTCATGAAAAGAGCAAAATTTCAAAGTGGCTTGTTTGAGAGCTACATGGAAAAATATGCACCAGTCTCGGCCACCGCTTCCAGATGGGTCTGACCCATGAGTTTGCTGGGCGGCAGAGGGAGCACTGCTCCCCTGGTGGCTGAAACGGGTAATTGCATTATTTAAAACATTTGTGGAATAATTATGTTTGGCATTACCAGACATTTTATAAATATTATAAATAACACAAAACAACTAAATGGTGATAGGTAATACATCTGATTTCATATATTGCTTCAGTAAAAAAAATATTACCTGGCTGACAATGGGAGCAGCAGGACGCAAAAAACGAAAGTTACTGTTGCACTATGTCTGGACATCCTGCCGTGCCAACCTTGCAATAAAGGTTTCCTAAATGCCATGTATATACATGTGATGTCAGCTTACTAATTGATTGCAGGTTTTGTGTAGATTTGGACTTTTATACGTTTATTCCACTTTGTTTAAACGGCGAAGTGGAGAGGCCTCGTTCACCTGTTTGGAGCTGGCTGGTGAATGTGACGCTCGTATAGGCCTTGCTGGATACACCGTGTCATTTACCTTTTCGTGGATCTACTGATCGCTGTGGAATACTTTTTTTCCGTGTCATTGGATTACGGCGAAATACGGATCTTTTTTCTCAACGTGTCTTAACGTTGTATGGTGAGTTTGGAGAGGCATCTCAACAGACTGTAGGTCCAACACTGATTGTTCACTGTTACATTTTAGTTGAATTTAAGCGTCTGTCTATTGCGTTCCAAGACAGCCGTGCCATGATTGGATTTCATAAGGGAGAATTGTTAAATTGTTACAATGTAACTTAAAATCTGCTTTAAAAATAAACATATATGTTTTGGATAATGTTTTGGATAATGTTCAGCTTCGGCAGCTTTACCTATATAGATAAAATATACAATAACCAGTTTGTGTGTTGAATTAATTACCCAGTATGCTTTGCTGAATGGTCTCAATGTTGTATTGTTTTATTTCAGGTGAATACTAGTTAATTAGAGGAGTAACTTAGTATTTGAAGTAAAGCAGTAATGCCTGAAGTGTGCTTTTAGTTTCCATGCTTATTGTGTTTCCACAACAATGTTAGTGAGTAAATCTACTGAAATGACCACCACACCATAACAGAGGAGTGGGATGTATACAATGAGAAGGC